>NW_016107386.1:7471853-7583163 GCF_001604975.1 Cebus imitator | reverse complement strand
AAAAAAAAAAAAAAAAAAAAAAAAGGAAGTTAAAGTGGTGTGGTATGTACGTCCTATGACCTTGAACAACTGGTTTTATGTGGGTGTCACCAGTGCTTGAGTATTTATACAAGTAAATTTCATCTGGCCAAGTTCAGTCACATTGCACCTGCTGAGCAATGCACGGAGTGGATCTGTAGGCAACTTGCATCATCTTCAACATGAAGACAGCCACAGTGTCCGTGCTTCTGCCCTTGGTTCTTTGCCTTATACAAGGTGAGCAATTTGTGTGTGATCTAAGCCTCTTGCCATATGGCTCAAAGCCCTGGGGAAGGGAGTTTTCTCCCCCTACTCTTGCCAAAAACTGTTTACGTAGGTATGTATAATTCTGAAATATCTTGCCAGACACAGAGCTTTGAAGATTTACATATGTGCCTTTATAATTATGTTGTTATCTTTAGAAATGGCAAGTAGTTTGAGATCTGCATCTTTATCCACAAGAAATTATTTCATTAATTCTTTATTAGTTCTGAAAACTGAATAGATTCTTCTTCATTTTCCTCTTACCAGATGTATCAATTCATAGTGCATATACATATATATGTAATAGACATTTAAATCTTATTTGTAAATAACATATATATTTTAATGCTATAGGTATAAATGAAATATTTTTAAAATTTTAATCATCTGTTTTAATTTTAAAGCAATGTCTAGCTTATTTTAGTCTTGTGTTTTCAAATGCTAAATGGATTGAAAGTATTTCTCCCAAACAGTAAGGGACTTTTGTGGGAGCTGGAAGGTAGATTTTTACATTTGCTATTTAACCCTAAGAGAACACAAATTGCCTAGACTTAGGTTGCTCTGGAAGATTTAAATTTTAAAAAAGAGAACCTTAGAGATAGTCTGAGATCATATACGAATAATGCCCACTTTCCTAAAATAGATGTGTAGGTACCTATAAGGAGGCAGAACTGCCAGGTTCAGAAAATTAAATTTTAAATATTCTATAAATATAATGCTATATTATAGTTTCAGCGAATGCTATATTAAAGTTTTCAAGTGAAACTATAATATAATCTCAAAAATTATGTTATAATTACTAATTTCAAAAATTAAATGATAATTATAATTTAGTTTCAGAAATGTAATTTCAAAAATCAAAAATTAAATAATATAATTTAAAATTATAATATAATTGGTATAGTATTTTGCATGTATGTTATGTTATAATTTTAAAAGGGAGGCTGCCATTTATTACTTCAAAGGGACCTTTTGAAGATGAGCCATTTTGATAGGGTTAGAATTCACATGAATATTATTTTCTAAGGTAATTGGAACTTTCTATGTGGTTAGACCTTTGTAAGTGTATATACTGATCTCCTGATACAGTCATCTTCTTTTATTTACCGTAGTAAATCTTAATGTGTTCAAAACAATTTGTGGTTTTACAATATATTGTCATTAAAGCAATCAAGACACTGCATTAAATGAAGTATTTATTTTATTTATTGAATATTTTACATTTCCTTAACTTTGGTTTCTACATTTTCATCCCAGATGCTGCCAGTGAGAATGAAGATCAGGTTAGTCCTGCTTTTTCTGTTCATTGAATTCATTCCAAGATTCCTAAAGAAAAATAATTTGTGGCCATCACCTTCATGTTAATAATACAAACATATTATACTGGTAGGTACTAATAGCTTTTGTCAAAAACACAGACAAGTTTTTATGAATCAAGACATGAATCTCTCTCTCTCTCTCTCTCTCTCTCTCTCTCTCACACACACACACACACACACACACACACACACACACAATGTATTGATAATGATGGATGTCTGCAAGAGGCAACTTATGTTAAAGAAGTACTTTAAAATTTCATAAACAAAAAATAAATCAACTGTCAAACTACTATTGCTCCATTTAACATCTGAACAAACCATGATGCAACACATGGGAAGCTGAAATAAACAGTCTAGTAATTATTATGCAAGAGTGTGGTCTGTATCTTGTATATAGTCAGTGTATATAGTTCATCTAATACATATTTATTGAGCATCTATTAGATGTCAGACCTTGTTTGAGATGCTGGGGATATTTTTAAGCAAACAAAATAGATGAAATTCCTGCCCTGAAACTTACATTTTAGTGGAGGAAAACAGATAAATTAATAAGTAGCTTAGCAAAACATATGGTACATTAAATAATGAGAAATGCTAGGAGAAAAATAATCAGAAGGCAGAATAGGATTCCTGAGAATGGAGGTGGTACCCATGCTCATAGGGATAATCAGGAAAGTTCTGTCTGGAGAGACAGTATTAGAATAGGGATCTGAAGGTCATAAGGGGAACAAACCATGAAGGTCTTTGCAGTTTACAGCAGACCAGAGAGAAGCACCTTCGAGCACAGAGGCAAGAAAGTGCTTTACCAACTCTTAAAACTCTTTTGTTTGATAAATTAAAAAGTCATTTTCTAATAGAGGTTAAATTTTTGATCGATTTGAAAGATAAGATGACCAATTACTTTCTCACATACATATTTTATGTACATATATATATATACATACACTGCTATGCATGCTATTAATTCAGCACTTAAACCACAATTTTAAATGTTTTGCTGAATATGTGGCAAAATTTGCTATATCTCTGGCCATGAACATTAAAGAAATATAAAGGTGAAACAGTTTTTCCCTACAATGAAACTCTGAGAACCATGGTTAAAATACTCTTGTTGAACTGACAAAAGGGCAGAAAATCAAACACCGCATGTTCTCACTCATAGGCGGGTGTTGAACAATGAGAACACATGGACACAGGGAGGGGAGCACTACACACTGGGGTCAGTTGGGGGGAAATGGGGGAGGGACGGGGGGTGGGGAGGTGGGGAGAGATAGCATGGGGAGAAATGCCAGATATAGATGAAGGGGAGGAAGGCAACAAATCACACTGCCATGTGTGTACCTATGCAACAATCTTGCATGTTCTTCACATGTACCCCAAAACCTAAAATGCAATAAAAATAAATAAGTAAATTAATTAAAAAAAATACTCTTGCTGTATTTTGCTTCAATAATTTTTCTTTTTTTTTTTTTTTTGAGATGGAGCTTCGCTCTTGTAACCCAGGCTGGAGTGCAGTGGCATGATCTCAGCAACCTCCGCCTCCTGGGTTCAAGCAATTCTCCTGCCTCAGCCTCCCTAATACCTGGGACTACAGGCGAGCGCCACCATGCCCAGCTAATTTTTGTATTTTTAGTAGAGACAGGGTTTCACCATGTTGACCAGAATGGTCTCCATCTCTTGATCTCGTGATCCACCCGCCTCGGCCTCCCAAAGTGCTGGGATTATAGGCGTGAATCACTGCGACTGGCCACTTCAATAATCTTTTTAAAGAAACTTCTTACATGAGTATTCTAGAGAATTTTATCATGTCCTCTACTATTTCATATAAGTTTGCTGATAAAGGAGAGGTCCAGAAAGTTTGGTAGAGTAAAAAAAGGCTAGACTTTTGGGAGGCAGAGAGCATGTTCACTTAAATGTTTCATACTGGAAAAAAAGAAGGATATTATGTGTAAATCTCACTGCATAGAGTCATTTTCTTTTTTCAGGGTTCATGGTGATGGTTGGTAATTTATGGCAGATATTGTGAATTTTACACTGATATTTTTATAGCATTAACCTTTATTTCACTGAAAAATATTTAAAAAACAAATTTAGTGACTTCTTACATTGGTATTAAAGTCAAGAAGAACACAAAGAAGGAATTATTTAGTTGGAAACCTTTGTGTTCTTGTTTTTTGATACTGTGTCAGAAATGAAAACTATCGATGTAGTCTTTTTTATGATGCTGCAATTTTTGTTATTTTCCAAGTTTAGTAGCTTGGGTTCCTTTCAGCATCATAAAAACATGTTAGATGTCATAAACATGAACCTAAACCACAGGGAAAAGCACTACAGTAATCTTCAAGGATTTTAAGTATGATTAAATTTGTCATCACCAAAGAGTCATTCTGCAGGCAAAAGCAAACTGGTCAGTGTTTCATCACTGAGCTAGGGCAATGCCAGCCAGCAATGGAGGGTCTTATTATAATATCTGGAGATGGACAACAGATTAGACCTCCGCCAGTGAGGGAAATGGGAAGAACTTGGCTTCAGTTTTCCTGGGACATGATGAGAAAAAGAGAATAGCAGCAACAGTAACAAAACAAGCCAGGGACTGGAAGTTAGACTACAAGTTAACAGTTGCTGAAAAGTCATCTACTCAACTCAGGAATGACTTTTGGTGGTACGCTTCTGTTTCAACCCTCTCTATATGGTAATTGAAAGGGTATTCCATTTTGCTCAGAGAAAAACTCAACTGTGTCTTTCCATTTTTATGATGTTTTTCTGTTTCCTAAGAGAATATATTGGATAATTTCATAACTCAGAAAAATAGCATTGAATCTCATCTTAACTGATTAATCACTGTGAACAAGTTTCTTAACCTGTTATTTGGGCCTCTGATGCTCGGTTTGTAAGAGACGGAGTCTTTCTAGGAATCAAGCTCTCATCTAATAGTGACATTGGAGAAGTCCAATTTAGGGATTATTCTGATTGATGCAACTCTTTTAATTTATCTTTTATAAGTAGAGACAAGGTCTCATTATATTGCCCAGGAGAATCTTGAACTTCTGGCAATCCTCCTGCCTTGGCATCCAAAAGTGCTGATATTACAGGCATGAGCCATTGCACCTGGCCTAATGCTACTCTTTTATGATAAACATTCAAAATTATTTAGAGCTTTATTCCAGGATTATCATGAGTCTTTCTTCCATACACTTTCTGTAAGACTTCCTTCATAAGGGATATATTTTTATTACAAAGACATCAGGCCCTTCTCTGATTCTATTATATGGATTTTAGAATCAATTATACTCAGCAAGATAAGCATGACTTACAAAGTTGGCATTTGGTACTGTGAAGTCAGAGATCAGATAGATCTGAAGATGCTCAGTTATTAATCTGTGTCCTGAAATTACTATCGTGCTACTCCAATGGAGTTACTGTGTAGTGATAATAATCTTAGAGCTATTTTAGCAGGCTGTTCTTAGCAAAATTTCCCAGGGCTAGTCTGTGATATTATTTAGTTATTCTTCTTCACCATTAATTATTTTGTAATGCTACCAACTGTCTACCATTTTTAAGAGACTAGATTAGGTACATTATTATCCATCCAGGCAAGTATAGTCCTGTTCTACTTAATGCTGTATCTGTGGCACCTAGGAAAGTATAGTAATATAATAATAAGTGATTGCTGACTCATTGAATGATGATAATAAGGATATAGGAGGCTAACAGAGTTCAAGACTGACCTGGGCAACATAGTGGAGACCCTGACTCTCCAACAAAAGAAAGAAAACAAAAGAGAAAAAACAAGTACAAGACCCCAGATACAGATATAGGTGCCTAAATGGAATCCTTTAGTAAATTTTTTGGAAGAGGATGTGTTTGTCAGAGTTGAAGCAAAACTTTGTTTCCTGATTCAACAGGCAGATTTTTTTTTTGAAAAATCAAAACAAAAAACAACAAAAATCCCCTTAGATTCCAATGGCTTAATCTAAAGACCTAGTGAATTTTCACTGGATGCAGTGGCTCATCCTTGTAATCCCAGCACTTTGGGAGGCTGAGGCAAGTGGATCACTTAAGGTAAGGAGTTTGAGACCAACCTGGTCAACGTGATGAAACCCCGTCTCTACTAAAAATGCAAAAATTAGCCAGGTATGGTAGCATGCACCTGTAGTCCCAGTTACTCAGGAGGCTCAGGCAGGAGAATCTCTTGAACCTGGGAGGCAGAGATTGCAGTGAGCTGAGATCACACCACTGTACTCTAGCCTGGGTGATAGAGCAAGACTCCATCTATAAATAAATAAATAAATAGTGAATTTTCTAAATTAAAAAGGAATATAACATTTTAAAGTAGTCCTTTACTAGGTAGCACAAATGTATCATATTTTAAGCTCCTAAAAAATAATAAATGATGTATACTAGGACTTTAATAAAATGTATTGAATGACTGAAAAGAAAGTATGAGCTTTAAGGTAAGTCTGCCTGTGCTTATAAATCAAATGATGTATCAAGGGACATCAAGTCCTTTTCAGAAAATAAGCCAGCCTAGGAAATTGTTTTACAAATATGTATAGCCAAGAAATCATTTCTTCATTTAACACTGTTAAAATTTTTAGGAGCTGGTATGTTGCAGTACACCCATAAGGAAATGTAAGCAGACACTTTATAGTGTTCAATGCTCAAACACCTTGCCTCAGTCCTTCAGCAACATTTTCATATTTCTTTCACAGCAATTACTATTGGCCTACTGTGTGCTAGGTATTTTAGATATGTCATATTCCAGTAATAATAATGACAATCATCACCAACATCAAAATAATAATAATAATAAAGGAGGACGAAGAAGGAAGGAGGATAATTTATTAATTGAATATCTACTATGTATCAGGCACTCTCTGAGGGCTTTACATACTTATAGCTAATCTTCATAAAACCTTTGACTTGTATGTATATATATGTAGACATATACATATAACTACATATATATGTCAAACCGAACCTTTGTTTTGATGTAGTTTCAGCTAATACAATGTTTTTTGGCTTTATCTTAGGAAATATGCAGTGGGCTTCAGGCATTTATGAAAAACGGAAAACTGTCCTGTCCCCAGGATAATAAAGTTTTTCTAAGTCTTGAAGGAATAAAGCTCATCAATAAATGTTCCACGTGCAAAATGATACTGTGAGTAAAGATTTCTTTCTTTCTTTACAATGTTTGAGTGAACAGCTAGTCTCTGAACTGGTAAATGTATTCTGTTTCTTTTCTTTCAAGTGCATTTTTCTAAACCAAAATGGTTAAATAAAAGTGCTTAGCAGATCACTCTGACATCTTCCATCAGGTAAAGTTGGATAATTGCCACTCACCTAGAAAGATTTTAATGATCACTCAATCAAGATTCCAAAAGCAGCAGAGGACCTGGTATCAATATCTTTTGTAGCACTTTATAGTCTTTTGAGGATGTAGTTCCACTTTGAACTTCCTGGTTTTGGAAAAAAATGAATTTGAAAAAGAAAGTCAGATTCCTTGGGCCTGTTAAGACCTGATTCTGTTGCAGCCTAGGGGCTGAGAAGATCCACTTAAGTGTGATGCCAGACTCTCCTTGTGGCAGCCAACCAGCAGAAGGACTTATGCAAGGTATACCCTGATTCTGTGAGCTGCCAGTGTCTTTAGACACCTAGCATTACTCCAGGATGAGATGAACTGAAGGGTAGATTATAGTTTCCAACCTCTTGCAGCTCAGAAAGGATTAGCATCCTGGAAGTTTACCAATCTCTATCCAATGCTTCTTAACTTGGTTTCCGTCTCTCCCTTGTCACTTCAAAGGTAAAAGAAGGTTTGAGTTATCAATTGAAAATCCTCAAACCAGTGTCCTAATTTGTTTTTGAAAAGGAAGGTTAGCTTCAATTTTTGACCGCTGTCAAAACTTTAACAGTGGTAGCAAGCCAATACTGAGCTTACCTACTTAGGATAATTATGTTATGACTGGCTTTTTAAATGTCAGTTTGGTATGTGTCACGGGATTTAATTTGGGGATTGACATAGTCGATCATATTGGGGTAATCAAGCTCAGATCATTTGATCATGCACTGCTTCTAGTGAAGAGATTGTGAGAAGATAAAGAAGTGAAGACAAGATTTAATAGAGGATGGGAGGCCCAGGGTAGGTTGAATAATTCTTTCTTCTTTTGAAAGCTGAATGTAAACCAGCAAGTATATTATTTACTATAAAATTTTCTTCTTGTTTCATCAGATGTTTTAATATAAGACTGAAAGTATGAATATAACAAATGTACTGAAAAATAATGCAAAACAAAGATAAAATGCCTTAAGTGTCTGAAGACAGTTTATCATTTTGAAGTCACTCATTCAATTATTATTTTTATTACTTGTGTAAATTATGTTGGAATAGAATGGGTATCTTTGCTTGGAAAGGAGGAGGCTGTTCAAGGCGTAAACGCTGTCCTTAGATTGCTAAAGTTCTGCCTTATGGAAGAGAAAATTGATTGGCTCTGTGGGTCCCTAGATGTTGGAATTAGAGCCAGTAAAAGCAGTTTCAATGTGAATACTGTCTTTCAAAAACTGCATTCAAAGAATAGTGCAGATAGATTTGAGAGCTGGTGACTATCTGGCTGTTGGAAGTAGTCCAGGAAGGTAGTCTGTTATGCAGTTAAAGGTAGAATTTCTTGCCTGCAATAATACCATGTTCCTTTGGGAGGCCGAGGTGGGGGAATCACAAGGTCTAGAGATGAAGACCATTCTAGGCAACATGGTGAAACCCCGTCTCTACTAAAAATACAAAAATTAGCTCAGTGCGGTGGTGTGGCCTGTAGTCCCAGCTACGGGGGAGGCTTAGGCAAGAGAATCGCTTGAACCCAGGAGGCGGAGGTTCCGGTGAGCTGAGATCACGCCACTGCACTCCAGCCTTGTGACACAGCGAGACTCCGTCTCAACCGTAATGATAACAATACCATGTTCAAGATATTTTTCAATGTTCAGGGGAGATCTTAGGTATTGTGCCCATTTCTGAACATACCTCCAATTTTGACATGCCAGACTAGGCTGAGGAGTAGTAAAATTAAGTTTACCATGTACGCTGTTATTTCTAAAAGTTGAGCAAACAACAATGTTCAAACTATGCTATTCTTTGTCCTCTTCCAGGGAAAAACAAGCAAAATCGCAGAAAAGGGCCAGGGATTTAGCAAGAGTTACCAAGGCTACTGCCCCAACAGAGGTGAGACTATTTGGAGCCAACCTGTCATGTTTACTTTTGAGAGGAGGTTCGACTCTACTTAGAGATATCTGCTTATTCCTTAATTACTAGGTCATACCTGTTTTAAAGCCAACTACTTAGAAGGGAGGGAACATGGGTTAGTCCAGGGGTGGGCTAAGTATCTGGTACATCTTGTCCATAAGCCCAACCCATGACCCAACTCTGAAAACATTTGAGACACTGACAGAAACTAAGAGGCGGAGTGAGCCAGTGTGATGTCTGCCTTCCAAGGCCATCATTTCTCATTCCTCTTGTCCTGTCTTAGCCCAAAGAAGAGCTTTCCTGGAACTGTAGAACTAATTTCAAATCTTAGAATTTTTATTGCCTATGTAACTTGGAAAATGTTATGTATCTCTGGATCTCAATGTTTTCATCTATAAAATGAGTTTTAGACCAAATAGAAACTAAGTTTTAAAAGCCAGCCTCCGGGTTTAACATGTTCTAGCAGGCATTTGGCTCATTCTATTTCCTTTTTCTTTTCCTCTTTTGCTTTTTGCTGTATATGTTGTAGTACCTGGAGGGTACTCCTAATTCAACTAGAGTTGCTTGTTTATATCTATTTTGCAGCCGGGGACTCAGGCTAATTTTTTGTTTGAGAAAAATGTTCTTTGTTAAAAAGAGTGGTAATAAAACATTACGAAGTAAAATAAAAGGAAAGAAAGAAACTGCAAATTGAGCCTAGTATACAAACCATTTCACTTTACACATTTTTAAATTTATATAATATTTTTTTAAATTTATACAAAAAATCTAAAAATAAAATTAAAAAATAAAAATTTAGGACCCAGATTGGTGGAAATATCCAGCCTACAATATCTCACAAATGGGTTATTGACAAAGCTGGGACTACCAGCAGCCATTCTGACCACCACTCACATCACTCCACGTCTTCTGTGTAGTTTCTTCTCTACTTTCCTCTTCCTTTTTCTTCTCTGCTGGTTCCAACACATAATTAAAATAATCAGTCAGGGTTAGCACACCTTAATTACTTATAACATCCATGGTCTAACCACGCTGACATCTTCCTTGGCATTATTAGCCAAGAATGTCTGAAAACCTCAGCCTCCGTAGTAAACATTAGTCTACTAAATTCTTTGCCTGGGCTCAACCAGTCTCACTTTTAAAACAATAACAGACACCACAAAATTGATGAATAATTGCAAATTCTTTATCTGCTGCAAAAGAGAGCTACTTTAATATTCTGCAAAATCTGTGGGGGCCAGAAAGGTTTAGTGGCAACTTTGTATGTGCCTTATTTGTCACATTCAGAGAGTGGCTCACTCTGTAACATCCATTCTCCTTTTCCTCCTCTCTCTTCTTCATAAAAAATGATATGTCTATGGTGTTTAAAAATATAAAATAAGAGAAAATGACAAAAAAAGCAAAATACAAACATAACTGATTTTAACAAACCTGCTACCTAAAAAATAGAGCTAGTTAGATGTTTCCATATATACACAAATTTATTGAACTTTAATCAAGTATGAGTTTCAAAAAATAAAATTACAGCTTTTGTTTGTTTGTTTAGTTTTGTTTTGAGAAGGAGTTTCGCTCTTGTTGCCCAGTGTGGAGTGCAATGGTGCGATCCCAGCTCACTGCAGCCTCTGCCTTCCAGGTTCAAGCAATTCTCCTGCCTCAGCCTCCCGAGTAGCTGGGATTACAGGCATGTGCCCTCATGCCTGGCTAATTTTGTATTTTTAGTTGAGACGGAATTTCTCCATGTTGGTCAGGTTGGTCTGGAACTCCTGACCTCAGATGATCTGCCCGCGTCAGCCTCCCAAAGTGCTAGGATTACAGGTGTGATCCACTGCACCAAGCTAAAATTACAGTTTTAAGATATAAAATTACTTTCTGTTAATATTTTATACTTGAGTGACCAAAAAAACTGTTAAAAAAAAAAAACCCTCTAGATAAAACTCTGATAGTGACATGGTTCACTACTTGGGAAACTACTTACATAAATAAGTAGTAATTTAAATTAAATAAGTTAAGGCAGTTAATATTTGGCTGTGTGCCTTTCAAATCAGTTCTGTCTAAATGTTTACTTGAAAGGATTCATGCAATTATACCATGTGTTTTTCATTATTGTTGTTTGTCTCTCCGCTATAAAACAGAACAATGTACTCATTTTTTTCTTAGATTCCTCCCATCAAAAATCAACCCTGCTACTCACTCTTAACAATAAGGTGCTCTGCATTTCAAGGAATTTCCTCCTACAGACATCTTCTCACTCCCTCTTTCATTACTAATTTTCTTTTCATTAGTATGTCATCCTTTCACTTCCCAACTCTGGTACTCACTCCATCAACAAATCTTGTTGGTGCTGCTTCCAAAGTCTAACTCCTTTTCTCCATTTCCATCTCTACCTTCTCAGTCTGGTCATCCATAATTTCTGATTTCTGATGTTTTTGGTACATGTGAAGACTTTTCTTTTAATTGATGAATTCATTCATTCAATGTTTCTCATAATTTAGGTTGCTAACATTATACAATATTTTCACACGAGTGTAAGTGCGTGTTTCTGAGGTCCCTCTTTTTTCAGATTCATTTATTGCTTTAATAACTACTATGGTAAATCCTCTTACTTAGTTCATGTTGTTAAAAGTTGATGGACCTATGCATAGATACATGGTTTTCATATATATGTCAGAGATAAAAATAATTGAATTTATAAAATTTTCATCTTGAATTTGGTAACCCAATGTATTTAGGGATACAAGGAATTTATAAATTAATTTGGGTAAAACTGACTTTTTACAATATGAATTTTCTCCCCTCAAGAGCACAGAATAGTTTATGATTAATTAATATAATTTTGATCTACTTTTTATAAAATTTATAAAATATTCACAGATTTTTATAATTTTTGTTAATACTTTAAAATGTGTAAATTTATTACTATTTTGAAGATATTTGGTTTTTTATTGCATTTGATCTGTTTATTATTAATACAAACAAATTCTATTGATTTCTTCAGGTTAATCTTATCTCAGGCAGCTTTTGTTTTTGTTCTTGGTAGTTGATCATATTATCTACATATAACAAAAGTTTTATAATATTATTTTCAGTCTTAGCACATCTTTCTTTCTTTCTTTTCTTATATAATTAGTAAAGGATCCAGAGTTCAATGGTTAAACACTAGTAATGATAATGAACATCAAATACCCCTTTGTCTCTTCATATTAACGGGACTACCTCTAAAGTTTCTCCATTAAGTGTAATATTCATCATAGGGGTTTTTATCTATACACTTTAGCAAGTTTTGAAAATTTCTATTTTTAATTTTCTGAATATGTATTTCTTATTAAATGTCTTTTTTGCAATAATTTAAATAATTTTATGTTTAGTTTATTAATGTAAATAGATTTCTGAATATATTACATAATGTTAAACTATTCTTGTTTTCCTAGAGTAAATCATACTTTATATTTTAAATAAATTGGATAGTAATATTTTGTTTAGAAAATTTGCAGTTATGTCCTTAAGTAAAATGAATCTACACATTCTCCCTTAAATTATTCTTATCTGGCTTGGGAATCTACATAAAATTCTCCTAAGGTGTGACACTTCGGACTATGACTTAATGAGGTGGTTGGCAGATCCTCTCCTCAAAAAGCAACTATAAAGCTAGACAAAATTGATGAAGAAAACCATTTTAGCAATCTGAAAATTGATCAGCAGTCTATGCCTATCTGAGAAGCATTTATCTTGAAAAAATCCTGACTTTAGGAATAAAAAGAGAGGTCTGTGATATTCTTGCTCAGGGATACTCCCATTTCAAACCCTGGCTTGGTTGGCATGGTGGTTTTATACAGGACAGAGTACAAATGTCAGCAACGGCATTGCCATTGTTGAAGAAGGCCAATCTTTTTGGAGTAATGAGCAAAAGCCATACCCAGAGGTGTTTTTAGTGTAAGTGACAATCTTCACCAAGGGTAAGGAAAATGGCCTGAGGTTGCAGTCATAATTAAAGCAAGTATATTCCTGGCTGAGACTTCACACAGGCGTGAAAGAGCCCAAAAAGGGCCAAGATATTCCCAAACTCTTAATTGACCATAAAACTGTGCATATTCACTTAATAAACACAAAATGTCTCAGTGAGAAGCAAATGCTGGGGTAGATGTAAAAGTGGCCTGAACTTTGCATGCCCTACCCTATGCACAAAGGTGTATCTGACAGAATGAAAGCCTTGTTAGCTTGAGGTATTTGAACACAAACTGTGTTTAATACTTAGCTGTCCACAAAACTACAGAGACATAGAAGAAAAACATAGGAAGGAAGGCTTAAAAAAATAACTATAATAAAAACTATTATCATCGTCTTAGCAGCACATCAGCAACTGCAATTATGAGAGAGGAAAATCTCTAAGACTTAATTCAGCCACAGAAGCAAAAAAGAATAAAAAAGCAGTGAAAATAATCTTTAAAGAAATAACTATAAACCCGAGTACCTATATTATCTAAAATGTTCAATTTTTATAATCCAGGTGAGTTCGGTTAAAAAAAATTCAATTTTCACCAAAAGGCATAAAATATTCAAAGTAACGAGAATATATAACCCATACTCAAGAAAAAAATTAATGGAATTTGTCTTTAACTGTGTACAGATGTTAGATTTGGCAGACAAAGACTTAAAGTAGCTATTAAAAATGTATGCAGAATACTAAAAAAAATCACAAGGAAGTATAATAACAATGAATAAGCCAATAAAAACTTTCAATGAAAAAGAGAAATAATTTTTTTAAAGACGAAATGAAAACCCTGGAGTTGAAGGGCATAATAACTGAAATCAACAGTTCAATAGAGAGACTAAAAAGCAGATTTGTGAATGCTTAAAAAAATGAATTAGCAAACTTGAAAAAAGCTTAATAGAAACTAACAATGGAAATACAGAGACAGACAATATAGAAGAAAAATGACCAAAATTATACACTTTTTGAGACAGCAGCAAGCAAACCAACATATGCATAATGGGAATACCAGAAATAGAGGTGAGAAAAAAAGAAATACAAAAATTATTTGAAGAAAAAATGGCCTAAGATGCCTTAAATTTGATCAAAAAATAAATTTCACCATTTAAGAAACTCAATATACCCCAAATTGGATAAATATGAAGACATCCACATGTGGCTCATCATGATTAAAATGTTGAAATAATTAAAAAAAAAAAAAACGAAGAAAATTAAGAAAGTGGCAAGAGAAAAATGACACATCCTATATATAGGCTGTATACAATTAAAGGCTGGCCCCTCATCTAAAATTATGAAGGCCAGAAGGCAGTAAAATGACATGTTCAAAATGCTGAAAGAAAAAAAAAATTAAGCAATATTCTACATCCGTAAAACTATTCTACAAAAATTAAAGTGAAATAAAGATATTCCTGTACTAATGAAATCTGAGAGATTTTGTTGTTAACACCACTACCTTAAAAATAATAATGAAGGAAGTCATTTAGCTGAAAGGTAGCTTGTACATACAGACAGAAATGAAAAGCACCAGAAATAATGAAAACATGAGTTATTCTCCTAGCCATTTTTTAAAGAGATAATCTTAATATATAAAGCAATAATTACAATGCTGTTTTAGCAGGTACAATAAAGCTGTTTAGAATTTTATTTTTCAGTTTATATACTTGTAACTGCTTTGAAATAACTTGTAAACAATTATTATTTAATACAAGTTTTCCTAGAATTTCAGAAAAACAGATTATAAAGCTATTGGGACTGAGTTATTTTGGGGTGGGAATATCTCAGACCAATATATCAATTGGATTAATGTGTATTGACCTGTGTAACAACTGTAGTTATTTTATACTTTTTGTAGTCACATATTCAATTTGGTTTTCATATGTATTAACATAGTAATACTCATAAAATGCTTTTCATTGTATTAATGTCTCGATATTTATATGGTTATTTTAAATTATCATTCCATATATTTTTACTTTTCATATTACTTTTCTCTTTGGTAAGTCCTACTAGAAATCTTTTATATCAGCTTTTTTGATAATATTCTCAATTGTTTCTGTTTTCTATGGAATTAATTCCTGTTTCTTTATGTTTGTTCCTGCTCATTTTACAATGGGATTGAGGAATACTTTATTCTTTAAATTTAATTGTTAAAAAATTTCTGACAAATATATTTAAAGATATTAATAATCATCTCAAAATTTGTACTTTAAGTGTTTCTATTTATCATTATTTTCCAAACATTTCTTAATTTCTCTAACCCCAAAGTTATTTAGTAATAAATTAACTAATTTTCAAATATGTAGAACTTTTAAATATTTTATATTAGCTTTTAATTTTATTAAATTTTGGTCAGAGAACATAAATGACGTAGTATCAATTATATGTTGTTTCTTAAGACTTTGTGACCTAACAAATACTCTGCTTTTATGAAGGTTTAATCTATTATTTTTAAAAAAGTTTCTGTTTCTTGGCTGTAGTTTTCTATAAAAATGTAATGGCTTAAGATTCTTTTTTTCTCTACTTTATATATACATTCCTGAGAAGTGTTTGGTTAAATCTCTAACTCTAGTTATTGATTTTCTTTTCTTTTCTTTTTTGAGATGGAGTTTTGCTCTGTCCCCCAGGCTGGAGTGCAGTGGCATGATCTTGGCTCACTGCAACTTCCACCTCCTGAGATCAAGTGAATTCTCATGCCTTAACTGCCTAAGTAGCTGGGATAACAGGTGCACACCACCGTGCCTGGCTAATTTTTGTATTTTTAGTAGAAACCAGGTTTCACCATGTTCATCAGGCTGATCTCAAACTCCTGACCATGTGATCTGCTTGCCCTGGCCTCCCAAAGTGCTGGGATTACAGGCGTGAGCCATCATGCCAGGCCTTAATTCTATTACATTTTATTGGTTATTGTCTGACATATTTAAAGTCTTTATTATTAGGTGAATATATGCTCATGATTGTTATACTTTCCTGTTCTTGTCCTTGCCTTTTTTAAAATTTCATATATTGTCACTTTGTCACTTATAATGCATTTTTGTACTAAATTATAATTTTTAAGTGTTAATATTGCTGCATATGCTCTCTCCTTATTCATTTTGGTCTTGTATATTTATATTATTATTTTGATACTACAATGCCTTTAGTTTTAATTTTTCTCAATACATGGTTTGATTCCTTTTTTGAAGCATCCAATTACCAATTGCCTCTTAATTGTATGTTTAGCCCATTCAAATTTATTGTTATTTCTGTTATAGTAGGACTTGGTTCCTCCATTTAAAAAATATTTTCAGTTACTATACTTAGTAGTTTCTTCTTTCTAGCTTTTTTTGGGTGGTGGTTTATTTTTATTCTTACTATGACTATTCTTAACCAAATCATCCATACTTTTAATTACTTATTCTATTGCTAATATCTGTATCTATTGTCAGTATCTTTGTCTTCTCTCTGAATGTATGTTAATTTACTCTCTGTTTATTTTCTGTAAACACAATTGTGTTATTAACTAGATTTTAGTTTTAAATTCTTGTTTTTCTCTCTTTTATTCTTTTATTTTTTGTTAATTATAGAAATTGTTCCTTTCTTCAAATATTTATTTCTATATTTATTTCCTTCTTTTGGAGACTTCTAATACTATTTTAAATGTCCTTTGACTTTTCCTTTTTTAGAAAAATTGTTTCTTACTTCCTTAGCCTTCTAAGAGAATTCCTTGACCTGATCATCGGTTCACAAGTTCATTATTTATTTGTACCTATCCCATCTTTATTATTTATACTGTTAGATTTATTATCATTTGACTATTTTCCATATTCAAAATTTCTACTTTGTTCTTCCTTTATAACTTCTTTTTTGTTATTGTTTTATATTTGTTTATGCAGATATCTTCTCCTATTTTTCTATAGCATAGACTTGATAAAATATTTTTCTACCCATTCCAATGCTTCTACTTCAATTGATACATGTTGTTTAGTATATTCTATTTTTTTAGTTCTCAGATACACAGATATTTTTACTGTAAGATTTCATAATGGCTGTATTTATTTTTTCTGCTAAATTTAGTTAGGTAATGTTCAAGGTCAAGCTTCAGTCTGTAGCCCTTTTGGTGAGTGTAAAGATAGAAAAAGAGACAAGACCCAGAGCTGGAGGTTCTGAATCAATCCACTCTTTCCCAGTCCAGTTTGCTGCCACTCACCAGGTCAGGAATCCATCTGTAAGCTCTCAGGCATTGTCATAGGAAGAGGTGTTTTCTGTAGGCCGTGATCCTCCTCCTTGGGGTTTGGAGGGGAAGGAGGTGGAGTTGTAAATCCTTGCACCTGCTTTCATCATCTCCCAGCTGGCCTTTTGACTTGCTCTGTCATTCCCCTCTCTACACCTGTGACCTAGTTAGTATGTTGCTGTTGATTTTCTGGTGAAGGGGGATAGCAGTGATTGTTTTGAGTTAATTAGTTTGATCTATAATTTCCGTATGCTTCTGCAGTTTCAGTAGAATGATTTTTGAGAGAAAACCAGTAACCTGCTTTTTCTTCATGCTTCAGTCAGACTTTCCTTCTTTCTGTCCATTCTATAAAAAGGAGAGTCTGGTTTCTACCATCCCTGTGGTAGCTTCACAGTCCAGAAGAATGCTGAAGCATAGATAATGTGTAGTAAATTTTGTGGAATAAATAAACAAATATGAATGAAATAACATATATGGGCATGACTTACCATAGTTTCAATCTATTTTTAACTTCTTTCTAAACATATGAGTATTGTAGTATGTTCTTTATCTTTTCTTTTATTTTCAGTTCTTTTCCTTCTAGATAAGAGTTTCTTAACTTGATCTTCTGTATCCACCTTTTATTCTTTATATTGTGTGAAATACTGATTCACCTTAGGTCTACATTTTTTTTTTTTTTTTTTTTTTGAGACTGTCGCTCTGTTACCCAGGCTGGAGTGCAATGGCACGATCTCGGCTCACCCCAACCTCCTCCTCCTGGGTTCAGGCAATTCTCCAACCTCAGCCTCCTGAGTAGCTGGGATTACAGGCACGAGCCACCATGCCCTGCTGATTTTTTGTATTTTTAGTAGAGATGGGGTTTCACCATGTTGACCAGGATGGTCTTGATCTCTTGACCTAGTGATCCACCCACCTCGGCCTCCCAAAGTGCTGGGATTTCAGGCGTGAGCCATTGTGCCTGGCCCAGTGGAATTCTTTTTTATCCTTCCTAAATGCATTAGAGAACCCACCAATGAGCCTATATGAGCCTGGTACTTTCTGTTTTGCAAAACTATTAATTATTGATTCGATGTATTAATATAGATANTGAGTAGCTGGGACTACAGGCACGCGCCACCATGCCCAGCTAATTTTTTGTAGTTTTAGTAGAGACGGGGTTTCACCATGTTGACCAGGATGGTCTTGATCTCTTGACCTCGTGATCCGCCTGCCTCGGCCTCCCAAAGTGCTGGGATTACAGGCTTGAGCCACCGCGCCCGGCAGGTCTACATTCTAAGTGTTTCATATTTATCATTAAAATGTCTTTATTTTGACAATGACATGAAATTGTATTTTTCAATGTGATATTTTAATGAAAAATTATTCAGTTTTCTTTAGATAAAAAGTTTTAGATAAAAGTTAAAGTCAAGTTAACTCTGTATCTTTTTTAGTAGCTTTAGTAGTCACAATAATATGTTGCCAGATAATGTTTCATAAGAATTCGTTTGATCCTTACTGCAAATCTGGAATGTGGGTAGGGTGTGAATTTCCATTTATCTGATGAGGAAAGTGAGGTGCAAAGAGGTGAAGTGCGTGGGTGGCAGGTCTGAGACTTGAACACTACTCTTCAGTTACTACCTTGTGCATTTGTTTTTCTTTACCATTCAGGTTTGTTCCCAAGTATATGTCATATTATTAGTATAGAGGCTTGGACTTTCTCCTGCTCTACTTAAAGACGTTTAGTTTTCTTGGCTTGTCAATAGAAAAAACATTGAAAATTACAACAACGAAAATAACAATAAATGGTTCTGTGCCAGGCACTGTTTCAAGTGCTATACATTTAAATCCGTATATAATGCTGAGAGGTTGATGAAATTATAACCATTTTGCAAATGAGGACACTAGAGCATAAGGTTTTTAAAAATAACTTGTCCAAGTCATACAGCTTAAGTGGCCGACTTAGGAATATGAAACAAGCAATCCAGCTGTTAATTACTATCCTTATTTATAATAACAGAAACTTTACTGTAGTTTGTGGTTTGCAAACTACAAGCAAAGAGCTTTCATATTCATAATCTACTGAGCATCACTACTCCTCTGTGGAGAAGGCAGGCAGATTGGGCAGACAAGCAGTATGCCAAGTTTCAGAGAGGTGACTTGGCCTCCTTCACCCAGACAGCCTAAGTGATACTGAAATCCTTTTTTTGAAATCTAATTTTATCTCTGTTCTTGGATCATGTTTTATTGCCCATAAATTTATTAGCTTACTATAGTCTCCATGATATGTTTTTCTTCTCCAGCAATTTACATTATTGTGGACTTAAAATGTTAATCTAGTTATACATCTAAGGACTATTTTGTCTCTTATATTTTGATGTTCCTTGATCATGTCTTTCGCAGCTGAATTGTGATGATTTTAAACGAGACGGGGAGTTTATCTGTCTCGATATTTATGAAGCTGTTTGTGGCACAGATGGGAAAACATATGGCAACAGATGTGAACTGTGTGCTGAGAACGTGTGAGTATTCTCTGAAGTAGGCTTTCTCCCTGAAATATGTTGTCTCTATAATTACATGACACAGCTTTCTCTATAGTCTTTAAGATAACAATTTATTGTGTGGAAGTTAGCCATTCCTAAATTATTAGTACCACTTCTTTTACTGCTCTTCAGACCAATAAAGGTATATAGCATAACACTTTATATTTTACAAAGCACTTTTATGTATGATTTATCAGATGGTTATCACTTTATGAAGTAGACAGGATAGAGGGATTATAGATTATATGTTTTAATCTATAAAATGTTATATGTTTCACATTTAAAATCTATAAGAAAATATAGACTTAAGATAATAGGCTATAGATTTATAATCTATAAAATACAAATTATATAATTATATATTATAGATTATATTTATATAGATACACATACATATATACATATACACATGTTTATCTTCGACCTATTCATTGTCTGTCATCTATATATCTGTGAGTATACCCTTTTTCACAGAGAATTATTTCATCATCAAATTATGTTGACTAAGTGCTTAATAATTTATAATATCAGAGTAGATAATTGGGACTTTCAGTATTAAACTCTCTTCCCATCTCTCAACATTTACCAACTAGCTAAGGCATTTTACTGTCCTATATCTTGTCCTTGTTTTGTTCTTTCTCCACCCTCAATGCTAGGTTTGGTTATCAATTGTCTTCACCAGCAAGATGACATACCGGCTTTGCAGGTTCTGGCTTATGACCTCAATCTTGAATTGTCTGGTCTTCAGGCTTTGCAAATATAAAAACCAATGTTTGTATAGGCTAATGAGGGACATTATAATTATTCACTTTTTAAGATTCTGCAAACTTTAGCTCTCCTTGCAATAAATATTTTCAGCAAAATAAAACTGCATTAAACTGCTCTCATCTTTTGCATGATGGTACTTTCAGAAATTCACTTTAAAATTATGTCCTGTAAGGAAAATGTGGCACGTATACACCATGAAATACCATGCAGCCATAAGAAACAATGTGTTCATGTCCTTTGTAGGGACATGGATGAATACGGCAACCGTAATTCTCAGCAAACTGACACAAGAACAGAAAATCACACAACACATGTTCTCACTCATAGGCGGATGTTGAACAATGAGAACACATGGACACAGGGAGGGGAGCATCACACACTGGGGTCTTTTGGGGGAGTCCAAGGGAGGGATAGCAAGGGAGGTGAGGAGGTCGAGGAGGGACAACATGGGGAGAAATGCCAGATGTAAGTGATGGGGGGTTGGAGGCAGCAAACCATATTGCCATGTGTGTACCTATGCAACAATCCTGCATGATCTGCACATGTACCCCGGAACCTAAAGAACAAAAAAAAAAAAAAATTATGTCCTGAGCTCTCACCAAGGGTCAACAGAGAGAAACAGAAAACCAACATAAATATACGAAGACTATACAGATTTTTATCAGATATATATTTTGTAGCACAAGCATTAGCATGCTATATATTTAATTCTTACTGTGTTTTATGTGGGGAATCCCACTGTAAATTAAATCTCTCAGGTGAAAGTTTCTCTCCCCTAACTTCTGGTATATTTCTTTGTACTATGCAATGAGAATCATATATCTCCTCGTGTTGTTTTCCTTGCAGTTCTGGCTGGTAGGAGGCTCTACAATAAAATTGAAATTTTAATTTTTGTAGTGTTCCTCAGCTGATATCCTTTGAAATAACTCTTTTCTTATCACTTTTAAATATTTAGTTTTGTTCTTTATATTGTTTTTATTAAATTTTTGTTTTACAGATGCTATCATTGTAATCTGCTTTAACTTTTTAGAAATTAGGAAATATCTCTTACATTTGCAGATCCGTCTTTTCAGATATACCTTAAAGGTCAACTAGACGGAACAAAATTAATTATCAAAACTTTATGTACTTTCTATGAAAAATAAAATACTAGTCTGCATAACCCAAATAAAGAGCAGGATAGTGGGATATTAGATAATACAGATTTGGCTTTGTTTATTGAAAACCACAAAAGCAACAACAACAAAGTTTCTTGGGGGCTGAGGGGCATCTACTATCCAGTTATAAGCTTTACTTGTCCCCATCTTCTGATGTGGATCCCTCCTGTAAACACAGGTTAAAAATAGATTTCTATAAATCATATTTACAAGTCTGCATCTTTACCATCTCTTCCATGTTAACTACATTTTTTTGACTTCAAGTTATCAACAGGGGCTCTTATTAGAAAAAGTAAGAAAATAATATGATGTGGCAGCTGTTTGGGGGAGCAAAGAGAATGGCAATGCAATGTAGAGCAGTTAGTTTTGCATGGTGGGAAGTTGTAATATTAAACTGCTGTGTCTGCTAACTTTCGATTCTAGGAAAACCGGGTCCAAAATTGGTGTAAAAAGTGAAGGGGAATGTAAAAGGAGTAATCCAGAGAAGGTGAGGTCAAACATCAGCGTGGTGGGAAATACGGGAGGCTAACTTCAAATAGGAAGTAGGTGCTTTCCTCTTCCTTCTTGGGTGGGAACCTTGGAAGGAAGTAATTCTTGCTTTATGTGAAATGGAATACCCACTACTGCCCACTAATATGAAAAAGCTATTTATAGTCTCTTAAACTGAATCAAATTACCTTGGTGGTTAGACCTTTCGATTCTATTTCTGCTTTCTATTTAAAAAAGAAAGAAAGAAAAGAAAAAGAAGAAGAAATAAAAAAGGAAACTACTTGTGTAGTAGAAAGGGCACAATACTTCAGTCACTTTACCTGAGTTAAAACCCTAGCATTGTTACTTGCTGTTAGGAGACCTTGGACAAATTACTTAACCTAAAATGAGATTTGAATTAAGTAGATTTTTTTTTTTTCTATGATGCAGTTTGTGAGCCTGTGATGGTAGGGGAAGGGGAAGGACAAAAGGATCTCATATATATCACACTTGTCTTTTTCTAGGTGAATGATTTTCCTAATTTTCAAGGTCTGATGCTCTTTTTATAAGCTGCCAGAGCGCCTGAGGTTACTTCCACCAAGTCATTTAGCATCATACTATTTGTAATGTCTCTTTTGATCACCTAGGAGATTGGGAGCAAGTTGAGGGGAAATGACTGTGCTCTGTCTGAGTTCTGGCACATAGTAGGTTATCTGTTTACTAAATAAATGAATAAACAAGTAGCATTAGGAGAAACACCTAATGTTGATGATGGGGTGATGGATGCAGCAAACCACTATGGCACATGTATACTTATGTAACAAACCTGCACGTTCTGTACATGTATCCCAGAACTTAAAGTATAATAAAAAAATTAAAATTAAAAAAAAAATAAGTGAAATAAATAAAAAGTTATTTTCCCAAATTAAAAAAAGTAAGAGAGTTTTATGTTTAACCACATGAATTATTCAGTACTTACTGAGCTACTTCTACACAGCTTGTACTGCCCTAAGTGGCCCGTTTCAATGTCAGAGGGACTGAGTTCTATAAAATTTCTGAAACTAGTGTTGTACGCATTACAATCTTGGTAAGTCTCAAGCTCCTTTCCCTGATCTTCAGGATGTATGCAGTGCTTTTCGGCCCTATGTAGTGAATGGAAGACTTGGATGCACAAGGGAAAATGATCCTGTTCTCGGTCCTGATGGGAAGACACATGGCAATAAGTGTGCGATGTGTGCTGAGCTGTTGTAAGTACCATCAACCCCAGGTGGACTTGATGACGATGCAATTGGTTGCTGTCCTGGGAATCACTCCTCAGGGAGATAAAATCCTGTTCATGAAGCATGCAATTCCTTGTCCTTACAATGTGAAATATCCTTTCTCACAGAACCGCTTCTTTTCTTTTTCTTCATATTGATTGAAGTTTCTTAAAAGGAGAGAATAAAGTGGTCATGTTAGTTATTAAATTCAAGACTTTTGTGTCTTTTAAATGACAATAATTTGAAAATGCATAGTGTTTTATAAGGCCGAATATTTTAAAATTTAGAAACCACATTCATATGGAATGATCTAGGTCAGTCTTTTGACATTCATTGCTTCATTTGGGCATGTGTAGAGACCCTTACTAAGTAATGTAAGTCTAATTAAAATAATAATAGTAATAATGCCACGTGTCTGCATCTATTATTAGCTTAAAAAGTGGAACATGGAACATTATGAAAGGAAGAGCTATTGGGTTAATCTTTGAGTGCCTGGCAGTGCTTGGGCATTGAAGGTAAAGAAGTGAGTAAGACCTAATCAGTCTCTCATATTCTGGTTGTTAAGGTTTAGACTCTTTAATTCGTGTGCCAGCAAGCCTTAAATTGCTATATTTACATCACTGGAACTTTACAATCAGGACAGAGATTTAACAGATTAGTAAACTTCACACCTGCCTTTGAAAATTACAGTTAATCCTTGTAGAATTCAAGGACATGTCCAATCAGGTTTACAAAAGGGTGATGACAACTGGTTTCCCGACAGGAAATCAGTCTGATTTTCACTTTCTTATCTAGGAGACATGTGCTCTCAGTGTTCAAATCTGCCCTAATTCTGTGGTTTTCTTTCTTTTCATACATTAGGTGAAAGGGAACTTGACCTCTCTAAATCCTGGTTTCTTCCTCTGTGGAACTGAAATAGCCACGCCTATCTCCAGGATGAGACTAATCAAATGATATACGTGAAAGGGCTTAAAGCTCAATTCAAATGTAGCTTTCATTAACAACCTAGTACTTTTACATGAAAGCAAACATATACTTTACGAGGCGTACAAAGTTATACTTAAGGGTGTGGATGGCAATGCCTCAAATGCTCAGTTTGGTTTCACCCATGTCACAGCATTATTTTAAAGCTCTTGGTTCTACCTGTTAAAGGGAATTTTCCTGACAGTCTTCTGTTTGTCAATCAAGGTGTCACACCCATTCAGTTTTACAGAACAAAGCTTCTCATTGACTGTCAGTGAGTCAGTTTCACACCCTTCCTTATCTTTGGCAATTTCTCTGGCTCAGGCATTGAAGACAGGGAAATGCTTGTCTCTGGTAAGTGGATCATTTCAGCAAGTTGTAGCAGAGGATATGAAAGTGTGTAGCACAGGACTGAGGATACTGAAAATATGATTGAGTCATAAACTGACCAACTGTTTACTTTTCTTCACAGTTTAAAAGAAGCTGAAAATGCCAAGCGAGAGGGCGAAACTAGAATTCGACGGAATGCTGAGAAGGTAAAATGACACGCCAGCACAATTTGGTTCTTGTGGCCGTAAATATCAACAAATTTATGCTTAAACCTTTGAGTAACGAAATAGTCATTGTCTTTTATTATTACATATTTTTCTTAATATCAACATTCCCCAAATTGAATTCCTAGAATATTAATCATTAGATTCAGATAAAGCAGCATTTCCTACCTAAGGTTCAAAATGTGCAATTTCCATCTATGTTTCCCCAATCCTCCATCCCCCAAAAGAAGGCATAAGATAGAAAGTTTATAGAAACCAAGTTCTGCTTAATTCTACCAGCTTTCTTTTTGGTTTAGTTGTAAAACCATTTTAATCTGAATAAATTGTTTAAAAATTTTAATATAATATAAATTAAACAGGAATAACTTTAAAAGAGTGTCACAGTCTTTTAAATACTGTATTCACTGGTGCATTTTATGCGTAATTACATTGACACAAGTTGAAGTTATTCACTTTGCCATTATGATTATTCTGTTCAGAGAAACCTGCATTTATAAAGTTCTTGGTTCTGCGTAAAAAAAAAAAAATCAGACGAATTTTTAGATTGTGTTTTAAAAAATACCCTTAAAATAATTTGAATTACTTGATAATTTAATTATGCAATGTAGTGTAAAAAAATTTGAATAGACACTTTAGCCTGGATTTCTTAAATCACCTGTTTCAATGAGAGGGGTAGCATTTTCTCTGCTAAAGGGCTAACCTTTTGCTGAGATGTCAGAACACCTGAGTTTTAGCCTTGGTTTTTGCCATGCTCTGGGTGTGGGAGACTAAGCAAATAGTCATCCTGGGCCTTACTTTTCTTGTCAGCAAAATAAAGAGGTTGGATATATGACCTGAATTTTACCTCCTGTCGGACTGTGTTTCTATATCCTGCAGATTACTTTTGTGCTAATACAAGTGTACTCTTTTTTTTGCAGATTGTAGGGTTTATGTTTTCCTAAAGGAAGAAACAAGCCCACTTTTGGTAGTCAAGAGATGGCCCTTCAGTTCATAATGCTATTTAATGAAGCAAAGCTCTCATCCTAAATAGGGTGTTAAAGGTTTACATTTAGGAAAACTAAGTATTCAGAACCATGTACAGTTTACGTCACACTTGCCAAGGATTGAAAAGCAGTTCTTTTGTGGTGGTTGCTAAATTTTGGTCTAAAACTTTGGGTCACCCTGTGATATTTAACATTTTATTACTTCATAGACATAGAGAGCTCTTTTCCTTTGTTGTTCATCAGGTCTCTCTGTACTTCCCTCTTCCTCTCAGTGGCCAGGGTCATTGTTTTGGTGGGGTCATTGTGCCTGACTGCTTTATTGTGATGGCTCAATATGTTCCCTGTAATTAACTTGTCACTGAGTTGTATACAGAATGTTTCTTCAGAATCTCCTTGGATGAATCACAACTTATAAACCAAAATTATCATTGTTTCTTTTATGAGAATCATTGAGCATTCATTTTTTATACTATGCTATGATTATCAGGTGACTGTCTTCTGTGTCTCTATTTCTAGATTGTTACAACCATGAAGTTTGGAGCACACCCATTGCTCCTCCAAAAATAAATATCTTCTTACTAGGAAGCAGTTATATTCTCTGTTAAAGCATCCCAATGGAATTTGAATTATTTTTTTAAAAATCAAAGAATGCAAGATCTAGAAAAGGTCCTACAGAACATCTGTTCCAAAAACCTCATTGTGGAAGTGTTAAGATTGTGGTTCCAAAGGCGAGGGGACTTTGCTGTGGTTTCCCAGTTGGATGAGAGGCCCAATGTGGTGGCTCAGGTCATTCGACTGCCAGCATGTTCTTTATGCCCATGTTTTCTTGCCTGAAATGGGATGATGAAGGTCACACGGTTGAAAAAAAGTTATAGACCAGGATTTTTTGGTAGGTCACATTATAGTACTATATCCCACCACAAATGTTTAATGGCGTAGAGATCGCCAAGCCTAGAGGAGCTTAGAGTATCGTTTTTTGTAAAGTTTAGGCCTCACTGCATAGTAGAATTTTCAAAACACAGAAAGTAGCCTGAAAGTATTGGACCAATGCATCAGAAAATCTGAAAACAAATTTCTCTTGGATTTTTTTGCTGGGGAAATCACTCCCTTTTAGGTTTTCTAAATCAGTATCAGTCTTGATGGTCTACCCCTCTAAGGTGAGGGTGAAAGGAAATTAGATCCACTCTCTTTGAGGTTTCCACCTATGATGTCAGAAATGATCATGGATAAAGAAGGCAGAATACATAAAAATTATCCACAGATCCATAGAGAAAATCAACTAAAGTAAGCATAACACTGTTGGATAATATTGTGTTTCTTTGTACTTACAAACTAGGTTGGATTATTCTTGACTAGGTCCATATTAAGTCACCTTTAGACATTTCATCTCACTCTCTCTCTATATATATATTTGTCTTGGCTGCTTCATTTTGTTGTGTTTGTGCTGGAACCTCATGAAAGATATCCCTCTGACCCCCATTAATTTGAAAGGTGAAAAGAAATATCTAATTTTAATCCAAGAAAATTATTAGTCAGCCTTATTTTTTCTGAGGCTATTTTACCTTTTAATAAATATACCACATAACAGATACAAGTGCCAAGTAGTTGACATTATAATTACTATTTCTTAGTAATTCTCATTAATATGTTATATGTATTTGCCAACTTCTAGACCTGATGTTTTGTCATAATAAATCTATTATAAAGTTTCTAGATTAAAAAGTAGAAAAAGGTAAGTAAAATTACTGTTGGCTGGGTATGGTGGCTCATGCCTATAATTTCAACCCTTTGGGAGGCCAAGGCAGGAAGATGACTTGAGCCAAGGAATTCAAGATCAGCTCGAGCAACATGATGAGAACGAGTCTCTACCAAAAAAAAAAATTAGCTGGGTGTGGTGGTGGTGCATGTCTGTAGTCCCATTTAGTCAAGAAGCCGAGGTGAGAGGATCTTTGAGCCTAGAAGTTAGAGTCTTCAGTGAGCTATAATCATTCTCCTGCACTCCAGCCTGGGCAATAGAGCAGAATCGTATCTCAAAAAATAAAATAACCTGAAATGAAATGAAGTAAAATAAATATAATTGTCTTTTCAAAGGGTTTTTGCAAGGAATATGAAAAACAAGTGAGAAATGGAAGACTTTTTTGTACACGGGAGAGTGATCCAGTCCGTGGCCCTGATGGCAGGATGCATGGCAACAAATGTGCCCTGTGTGCTGAGATTTTGTGAGTATAGAAACAGTTTTTTTGGAGCGGTTCAAAAGGTGGACGTGGAGATTGATTGATGAGTAAAAGTAACTTTGAAAGGAAGCTTTGTTGTTGAGAACGATTTGAGCAATTTCATGTCTTCCACAAATCGTCAAACCACCTAGTGAGTAGGCACTTCTGATGTGTGTCTATTTCTGAGGACAAATGGAGTCCATTTGCCAGTTGGAATATTGTCTTACATCATACTTCTTAACATTGCCCTGTGACCTTTGTGAACTTCTTTATGAACTAATTCTAGTACGGAATGGGGGTAAAAGCAGGTATCAAGACTTCCATTGTTTTTCTTCAGTAATTATCCCATAGTAACAGTGTTCATTAAACACTCCGATATTTCAGGCTTATACATTAATTGGGTTACTCTTATTTTTTTATCTGGGACATGTGACCTTGGGAGAAGGGCAAATATCATAACATACAAATCATTACATTTGTGATGTCTTAGATGACATCTCATGACACTTTCAGCTTCTCAAGCTCTATGAGCCCTTTCCTGTGTGCTGTCCTACGCCAGTTCCTCCCAGTCTTGGCCAGCTGATGTCCCCTCTTGTAGATTACATTTCAGATTATCTTTCCTTGGATAAGAACTCCAAAAGTCCCACCCTTATTGAAATTAAATCCTCATAATCTTTAGTAATTGTCTTTCCTAATCATCATCACAGCTGGCAATTATACAATTATTTTTCCAACTATTTGTTGACTTTCAGTCTTCTCTACCAGCCTCAAGAATTCCAAGAGGGCAGGGTATGTGTTTATGTTGTGTACTACTACATGCCCAGGGCTCAGTCAATATTTGAACAAAAAACCATAATTACTCACTAAAGGCTGGGTGAATGAATGAATGAAGATATGAATGATGATTACCCAGTCTCAAGAAGCTTCAGTTCAGTAGCAGAAATAAGCCACGGACATGTGCACATATTTATATATTGCAAAATAGAATTAAAACTGTTGTATAAGAAAAAGAATATTCAGATACAAAAACACATCAATAGGCATAGAGCTTATTTGTATTTGGGAACTGGAATGTCTTCTTCAAAAAGGTAGAATGTAAGCTGAAGAATTTTAAATTTCTTTTAAGAAAGGGAGCTGAGAAAAAAGATCATTTAGTGGAAAGAAATGGTATAAAGGTGAAATTAAAGGGTCTTTTTGGGGATTTGAGGTGTTTTTAAAGTGTTTGTATTAAAACTCAGGAAAACTTAGATATTTTTCATCTGTACCTAATAACTGTTTTATAACATAAAGATCGAAAGCCTCTCTACTGATTTATTCATCTTTTTCCAGCAAGCAGCGTTTTTCAGAGGAAAATGGTAAAACAGATCAAAATTTGGGAAAAGCTGATGAAAAAACTAAAGTTAAAAGAGAAATTTCGGTGAGAATCAATTTGATCAATCTAGTTATAACTTGTATGTGAGGGTGTGAGTGTGTGTAAGTGCATATTATGTAGTATGCATTTTCAGTATTGTTTAATATTTTCCCCACTAGTAGGTTTGCTGGAAACTATAGTTATTGTTTTATGAAGCTTAGATTAAAAAATTATGGCATTACAATCTCTAGCTGTATTTGGAGGAAATTAATCAAGTCACATTAATAATATAGTTTTGTACGCCTAAATGAAGGTAATATATCAAAACATTGTCTGAATTCAAAGTGATATGTATTCTTCGATGTGTGATAGGTATTGTGAAGGTATTTACTTCAAAACCAATATTAATATTGAATTTTAATGTGCATCCTTTTAAATTATACTGTGCTCTGCTTTCTAAACATCTCTTAACTAGTCATCTCTCTGTTTTTCTACTGCTACCATCTTAGACATTTAATAGTTTTGTTTTGCATTGATATGTATTGGCATCATGTCTGGTCTATATATTGCTGGTCTCCATCTTTCTCAGCCTTCAAGATTTAATTCATCCTCCATGTTGTTTTTGTATTTCATAGACTATGAAAACAAATATTATGGTTCCATGAGTCAGTGATGCTATAAAATTCCATTGTTGGAGATATTCAGATCATTTCACTTCCTGTAGAAACCCTAGCTTATTTCTTACAGTTTTCCAGACTTCTATGATGCACAGTCCACAGTTCTAAGTAAGCCACCCCATCAGGCCACCTTCTGCCTGTGTAACTCCATTTTCTTTCTTTCTTTCTTTTTTTTTTTTCTGTCACCCAGGCTGGAGTATAGTGGTGGGATCATGATTCACTGCAGGCTTGACCGCCCACTCTCAAGCTATCCTCACACCCCAGCTTTCCCAAGTGCTAAGATTACTCAACCATGAGCCACTATACTTAGCCTAAGCCTCATTTTGAACTGCTTTCTTCCCCTCAGTCCTAGGTTACCAAGTCCTTTTAATTTTAATACTCAAATGTCCTTCAACTTTTATCATTTATTTCCAATTTTCTCCCGCCTTCCTTTTCTTTCTCCCTTTCCTTTCTCCGTTCTCTTTTTCTCCCTCTTTCTCTCTATTCTTTTTTCTCTTTTCCTCCCTCTCTCTCTTTTTCTCTTTTATTATAACATAATTAGTGTCTCTGACTTCACTCTCTAGTCAATCAAATCCTCCACACATCTGGTTGATAAACTTTGTAAAACAAAGATTTGATTTTGCCATTGTCTGCTATAAACATTTATAATTTTCCCATTGCCTAAAAGTAATATCCAAATTCCTTTCAGAGTGTAATGGTCTTCAATTTTCAAGGTCTCCTTTTGACCATTTCCCAAATAGTCTCTTTATCCAATTAATTATTTAGCCACTATATTCATAAATATGTTAGATTACCACAAAATAACATGTTCTTTCATACCTCTGTGTCTTTGTCTATTTAATTCCTCTTGGATGGCCTTTTTGCCACATTATGTTCCTGAATATATTCTCAAGATAGAATTTAGACATAAGTTCTCTGAGCTTCCATGAATTATTCTTTCCTTTATACTTGTACCCACTTAATTCAGACTAGTATTATATTTCTTAGCTTTTTATATTGCAATTACTTATCCTTTCCATTTGACTGCTAAAGAACATAAGTATATCACATTTATGTTTATATATTCCTAACTTAAACATTTGTTGAAGATGCAAATGGATATTACAAAGAGAGAAATATCACAATTTTTGGATGGCCCTAAATCCTAACCTTTTTTTTTTTTCCATCCTTTGATGACTCTTTTTCAGTTAATTTCTTTGTAAAAATAACATGTAACATTAATAAATAGAAAACAGAACTATATCTAAACTATCTCATATTCATTATTCAGAAACTCTGCAGTGAATATCAAGATCAAGTGAAGAATGGAATACTTTTCTGTACTAGAGAAAATGACCCTATTCGTGGTCCAGATGGGAAAATGCATGGCAACTTGTGTTCCATGTGTCAAGCCTACTTGTGAGTATAGAGTTTTAGAATGTCAAAGAAAGAAGGGATCTTACAGGTTATTTAATTGAAACATCTTGTTTCACGGATGGGGAAACTGTGGCTCAAGACAGGGAAGTGAGTTGAATAAGTTACGTGGAAAATATCAGTAATAGAGCTGGGAGTAAGTACCTGGAGTTACTTGTTTCAAGGCGCCTTGTTCCTTGGACACTCCCTCTTTCAGCACTGGAACGTCCTGACAAACATGAACTTGTATAAATATTAGTCGCTCCCTCACTTCTGAAACTTCACATGTGATCCTGTTTTAGAAATTTATAGGTATCTCATCTTCTATGGGAGTCAAGAGTCTAAAGGTGGAGCTTAATGCAGAAATGGAATAAAGTCAAACTGCCCATGAAACAACACTAAACTCCTATAAAATTACACTGGGTTTTATTTTGTATAATGTGACATGACTCGATAAGTTAGATTGGACAATTTTCTTTCAAAATTTAAGATAGCTTTCACTTTATTTGGCTCAGCTCAAATTAAGTATTTAACTTCATATAGAATCTATGGCTTTTTTTGTTTTGACTCACAACTACATATGGTTGAAATATCGTCAATTAACTGTACATACTGTGCAATTCCATTGTACAAAGTAAATTTAAGCTTATTTAAAAGTATATGGAAATTATGGGTTTTTTTTCTCACATCTTGTCCTTTAGATAAAACAGCTATGAGTAAGCAAAATATTTACATTTAGAGGAAAGCTAGGGTACGCATGGTGTGGTAGATAGACCACGGACTTGAAGAAGGAGACGCTGGTTGTAGTCATATCCTGAGATGTAGCCAAGGCGCCTTCTACCGCTCATGTTCTCTGAGAAACAAGGGGATGAGTAGACATGCTTTGTTAAGGCCACTTTCAGTCTTCAGGTGTTATGTCACCATAATTTTAGTTTTGGTGCCTGTTATGAACATAGATGATGCCCTTTTTCTCACTATAGGCAAGAAAGCTATTTTACAGAAAGCCAGTTTCCCAGATCCACTATTGTGTCTAATGTTTTTCAACATTAAACAGACATTATGAAGACATCATAGTATCATGCTATACTGGAGGATAGTTTGTTGTTTCTCATTGATACATAGTGATAAAGGGACAAAATCGTTCCGCCATAAGGAGGAAGAACAGTTAACAGTGCAATTATGTGGAGAAACCATGGCATATGTTTGTTCCTAATGGATCCTCTTCATTTGCTCTCTTATTCAGCCAAGCAGAAAGCGAAGAAAAGAAAAAGGCTGAAGCACAAGCTAGAAGTAAAAGACAATCTGGAAAAGCAACCTCATATGCAGTGAGTAGAATCCATCCAATAAAACCTACTTAGTGCTATAATTTGAACAAACTTTAAGAGCCTAAAGGCTGAGATTTTGCCCTGCAGAAATCCCCAGAATATCTTAACTCTTCAACCTGGGGATGAAATTGAGATGAATTATATGGGAAGATTGGTCCCTTCTTGTTGATTCAAAACTAACACTGCAAAATTACATAAAAATTGTTTAAAAGCTAAAAAACTGAGTTCTAATTTTATCGCTTATAGACTATTAGCTTTTGCTAACTACTTTCCAGAGAAACTCTACATATATGCTTTCTACGTATGAATTTTTGATATTTCACATCTAATTTGAGATAAAAATACCTTGATTCCCCCCCAAAGCAGGATTTTTATCCCTGAAATATTACATAATAGTTTCCAAAGCTTTAGCTCAGTTATCATCACCTACGGTTTTGATGATAAAAGTCTCCTAATTTTTCGTCTGGATTCTATCCTTTCCCTTACCCAACCAGCCTCCCTAACACAGCTTGAGTAATGTTTCAAAATGGAAATCAGATCATAATACTGCTCTGCTTAAAACCCACAAGCAGTTCATCATCAAATACAGGATATACTTTAATCTCATTATCTTTCTTCTTATTTGTACCTTTATTTCCACTCAGAAAATCATGCTCTGCTATGTGCCATGTCACTTCCTATGTTTTTCAGCTTATTTTATTTTCATAATGTTGTGTGCATATTTCCCAATTCATTTTATTCACCCAGTCAAATCCTATTTACACTTTCAGGGTCTCACCTAAGTTATTCCTGCTCCCTGACATTTTCCCTGGTTTCCACAGTCAGATTTCATGGTTCCAAACTTTGAGTTCTCAGATTTTCTTGTACCCTATATGTTTGTACGTATTTTATTATGTTTGGATTATAGTGGAATTTGCTTGTGTATTGCTTGTATCATCTCAGGCCATCATACTATGTTTTATTTTTTTCCTCTCTCTTAGCATATGATGTTTTTCTTGTTGTTGAATTGAATTTTACATTTGAGAAAAACACAATTAAAATCCTCAGCTCAAGGAGAATTAACATTAGTTTCTGTCAATGTAGATGTTTGAATCTTCTGCTTAAAGTAGAAATGAAAAATATGGCCAACTTACTTGTTCTTTCTTGACAGGAGCTTTGCAGTGAATACCGAAAGCTTGTGAGGAATGGAAAACTTGCTTGCACCAGAGAGAATGATCCTATCCAGGGCCCAGATGGGAAAGTGCATGGCAACACCTGCTCCATGTGTGAGATGTTCTTGTGAGTAGTCCTGCAGCTGGGAACATGAGGGATGATTTTGTTCTTTCTACTTTGTTTCCATGTTCGGTTATGAGAGGGCTACTTCAACATAAAAATGAAAGAATTAAAGTATATTTAGAGAAACTGCCTGACTGGAGACACATATTTAAAAATCCATGTCCTTGGAAGATTATTAAGACTTCATAGTTAAGCAAGGGGAAAGTCACAATCTTGAAATATTCAAGTAGTTTTGGTTTTTAAGTGTGGGAACAGGATAAGTTCTTGCTTATCTCCATGAATAAAAGTGAGGCCAATGGGCCAATGGATGAAAGCCCTGGAAGACAGATTCCCACTGGATTCCAGGAAGAACTTCCTAACAGTTTGAGGATTTCAAAGATGGATGATTTACCACGGAGTGCCAAGGATGATATAAGTAGACTTTACAGGCAGATTAAAGCAAAGGCTTGAGAGTCATTAGAGATACAGTAGTGAGCACTGGAAATTTAAAAAACCACCTCTGGACTAGGGTTTAAATCCCTCCACTATACTTATTATCTCTATGTCTTTGGGTGAGTTACGCATTCTGTCTGTCAGTTTTTAATTTGTAATTTGGAGATATAATACTAGTTTTGTAAAATAATTGTGAGGATTTCACAGTGTAAGCACAGGGTTAGGCATATCACATTACAAGAATTTAATCCCTGTTAAGTGTAAAATTAAATTACATTTGAGATCACTTCTAACATGGAGATTCTATGATTTTTACTCATCTCTTTTTAACCATGCCTTTTTAGCCAAGCAGAAGAAGAAAAGAAAAAGAAGGAAGGCAAATCAAGAAATAAAAGACAATCTGAGAGTAAAGCTTCCTTTGAGGCAAGTGAATCTCCTTCAATAACTCTGGGGGACATGGCACTGAGGATCCACAGATCATGTTCAGGGAACACATGCATTCCTTAAAACTGTATGAAACAATTGTACAGTTTGTGTTTTCATGTGTGTTTGCATCTGTGCAGTTACGCATGTGCGTATCTGAATATTTCTTGGTTGAGGGGTTCATTGCTTTTATCACTTAAAAAAGCCATGCCTTCAAAGTGAACCATTGTAAAATAAGCCAATTCTTGATTCTCATTTAAGAAACAATGTATAAGCTTCAGCTATTTTTGCAATCTGATTCAACCTGTGTTCAACACTATCAACTTCCCTTCTCAATTTCACAGGAGTTGTGTAGTGAATACCGCAAATCCAGGAAAAATGGACCGCTTCTTTGCACTAGAGAAAATGACCCCATCCAGGGCCCAGATGGGAAAATGCATGGCAACACCTGCTCCATGTGTGAGGCCCTCTTGTGAGTAGAGCCACAGACCCATAGAGTCTGAGGACTGAACAGTGGGAATTTCCACGGGAAGTTTTCAAACAGTTGTGAATAATGCATCTTCTTCTTCAGTGTAGCATTCAGTTTGGGTGTCATATTTAAATGGACTAAAAACAAACAACAGCAACAACAAACAAGTGGAGGGCTTTCTGATTATAACTATTATGATATAAAGAGATGCAGAATACGCCAGACACAGAAAAACATATAATGTGTGATCTCTCTTATATGTGGGATCTAAAAAACGCTAACTTATAGTAGAGAGTAGGATGGTGCTTACCAGAGAATGGGGGTAGATAAGAATGGGGTTTGGGAATGAGGAGATGTTGATCAAAGGGTACAACGTTTTAAACAGGAGGAAGACATTTATGGAATGTATTGGACAACAACATAGTGACTATAGTTAATAAGAATGTATCATATATTTCAAAATTATTGAAAGAGTAAATTATAAATGTCCTTACCTTTCAAAAAAAGATAAGTATTGTGGGACAACTCTGTAAATTGCTTGATTGAATCATCACAATGTATACATCTACAAAAACATCACACTGAATTACATTAAAATGTACAAATACTATTTGTCAAGTAAGACCACAAGTTAAAAAAATGAAGTGCAGAATAATTTCTTCTATGGCATTTCAGAAGTAACCTAGAATCATTTATCCAGAGAAGAGAATACTTCATAATAATTATACTAATCGCTTTTAGTTGTATGAGAAAATTATCAGATGAAATAGGAAATACATATGAGTACATATAAAATATCATAATGCATGGAAAATTTATGAGTTTTTTTGTTCACTACCTTTCTGCTTATTCTATGTGATTTTAAGGAATATAATTAAAATGGAAAAGAGCTATAGCAAGAAATATTTGGGCTCATAATGAAGACTGACTTTGTAATAAAGCAGAGAAAGACAAGAATGGGAGTTTTATTATGCAGGAGTTGGGTGCCTATTTATAGGGTGCCTAAAATAGGTCTTTAGAATGAATGGCATGGTACAGCCTTTCAAAGGCATGACTAGGATTTTCTTAAACACTTGATTTTTTGGCTGAAGAAATATCCCATTGTATTTCCCATGTGCCAAGAATCTTAGAAAGGACTTAATTTATTTAGCCTTCCCTGATCGAAAGCAATATAATCCAGCAAATTTTCCCATAGCATTTGAAGCTTGGAGTACTGTAGATCTATTAGAAGGAAAGTTAAGATGATGACCATATAATTATCACAACAAACATTTGTTGAATGCGTATAATTATATGGCATTTGCTAAGAGCTTTGCTACCTCATCTCATTCAATCTTCACAACGACCACATGAAACAGATGAAATCAGATAAAAAGCGAAAACAAAAAACAAATCTAAGGACAAACAACAAAACTAAGTTAAGAATGTTGGAGAAGTAAGGACAGGATATAGGACTTATAGATGAAGAAAAAGATAATGTGTTTCTTGATTTGGGGTATAGACAGGATATAATCACTTAGCAAGGCCTTTCAGCCTGCTTTTTTCTTCTCCTTTATATTACTCTTTCAGTAACAAGCAACTAATTCTGCCTTCAAGTAGTCATCTTTGCTGCTTCCTCTGACAATTGCCCACTGGGGAAAGAAAATGCTGCTTAAATTTTTTAGTCAACTTAGACTCATGGTAAAGGTTAGATCAGTTTTCATATAAAGAAGTATGAAAAATCCCATAATTTTGGATCTATTTTAGTCAGTTTATCCCATAAATTTATAAATTCTTTATTGAAAAGGAATATACCTTTATCACCTCAAGTTTTATGGACACGTTAACAAAGGCGACTAATGTTTTTTGAGAATTATTCTATCTCCCATAGTTAGTTTTTGCGCACTTTCATACCATGTGAACAGTCTCCTCAATTTTTAAAAAAGTTTTAGTTTGATCTATAAGCAAGTCTTTTGCTGATTGGAACACATTAAAACATTTTCACAAATTATGTCATTTTTTTCTACATTTTGAACTATTTGTGTTATATATCCAATTGTGCTGTAGATCCTGTCCAGGAAGCTCAAGTTGCAACACTATTAGCTATCCAAAATATATCATCTATCACTTTCACTTCATTTCCATCATACTCCTAATTTTCGAAGGAAAGTTTCCTTTCAATAATTACAATAATGATGATGTCAATCCCTTATGACAATTATACCAATTATTATATTATGTACCAGGTACTGTTCTAATTGCTTTACATGTAGTCACTCATTTAATGCTCATAACATTCCAATAAGAAAGGCACTTTTATTACCTCCTCTCCTTCACACACACTTAAAGATGAAGAAGGCGCAGAAAGGTTAAGGTACTTCTTGTTTTCCGTACAGAATTTGGCTCCAGAGTCCTTCCTCTTAATCACCATGCTATACTGCCTCTCAAAAGATAAATGTTACCTCTAAATAAAGAGTAATCACATATGCAAAAGAATTGGCAACTAGGAAAGTACTGTTGCAATGCATATACTGGGAAGTTAAACAGGTTTACTCCCTAGTTCAGGGGCTTTTTCTTGCACACCATTCTCTTGAGGTAGAGTGAACCATGATTGTTTATTGTCTAATAAAATTATAAACTATTATGGGTGGATATTTGGCATTTTTTGAGAATAGTCAAAGCAATAAATAAGCTATGAAAGTTAGGGATCTATTCTAGCAAAATCCATTTCTTCTCTCTTTTTCTTTTTGGTGTCTTACAGTCAACAAGAAGAAAGAGCAAGAGCAAAGGCTAAAAGAGAAACTACAAAGGTAATATTCTCAGGAATGCTGATGCTGTGCCCTGACATTTTTCTTTTCTTTCCAATGGTACTCTTATTTATCTCATTAGAATAAATGTTTTCTGTTTAATTTTCATGCCTAAAATGAATGAAGAACACTTTTAACCTGAACAAAAAAGGTTTTGATTAGAAGTGTCCAGAATATCAATTTTATCTTATAATTATTCAAATTTAGAAGTTTATTTCATAAAAAGTGGATCGTTAACTTTTTGTAAGGAATTTTCCCCATATTTTGCTTTTATTAGATTTCTGTTGTTAGAGTATTAACTTATGCCATTTACTAATTTCAGTTTACATTATTCACATCTCTACCATTTCAGATAGAGAGCATAAGATCTCCGTCATCCAAATTTACAAAACAAAAGCACATATCATCATATTTGAGCTTTGAAACCACCCAGCTATGGATCAAGTAGTAGTTTTCTTGTACCCAATTAAGATCATTAAGTAGGGTCTCTGACTTTCCAGTTATTTTTAGTCCATTCACCATGCATTTATAATTTTAAAATTTTATACCTAACAGAGCCAAATCTATCTTGTGTGGAGATGTTGAATTATTCTCATATAATAGCTACATGCAAGATTTACCTTTCTTTATTCTGCTTCTTTTTGTTTGTTTTTCTTTTGAGATCGAGTCTCGCTTTGTTGCCCGGTCTGGAGTGCCGTGGCCTGATCTCGGCTTGCTGCAAGCTCCACCTCCCGGGTTCAAGTGATTCTTCTGCCTCAGCCTCACTAGTAGCTGGGACTACAGGCATGCGCCACAATGCTCGGCTATGGTTTTTTTTTTTTTTTAGAAACAGGATTTCATCATGTTGACTAGGCTGATCAAACTCCTGACCTCAAGTGATTCTCCCAGCTTGGCCTCCCAAAGTGCTGGATTTACAGGTGTGAGCCATGGCACCTGGACTGTTTATTCTATTTCTTAACAATAGCTGCAACAGTACCAGCCTCACCGCTATTTGGGGAAAAGTTGAAACGGTTTAAAATTTACCTTCTTACTGACTCATTTTTTTAAAATAAGTGTTTCTGTTAGGTGAAACTATCTTTTCACTGATCAATTAGAATTGAAAATTTGTTTTCATCCATCATATTTGATAATCTGCCAAATCCTCTTAGATTTCCCAGTGGTATTAACGTATTTCTCCTTCTTGCCACTCCTATTGTTACCCCCTTGCTTCAAATCCATATCTCCCATTCCTAGTATTTAATTTTTAAAAATCAACTTACTCCCAGAAATATGTCAGTTTCTCCATGGATAAGACTTGTTCTCTTTTCTATTTATAAAGATATGTCTTTTAAAATTATTTATTTATTTTTGAGTCAGGGTCTCACTTTGTTGCCCAGGCTGTAATGCAGTGGTGCGGTCATGGCTCATTACAATTGCAAACTCCTGGGCTCAGGTGATCCTCACACCTAAGCCTCCTCAGTAGCTGGGTCTACAGGCACACACCACCATACCTGGCAATTTATTATTATTATTATTTGAATTTTTCTGTAGACTCAGAGTTTTTCTATCATGCTCAGGCTTGTCTTGAACTCCTGGGCTCAAGCACTCCTTCCAAAGTGTTGGAATTACAGGTGTGAGCCACCATATCTAGACAAGGTATATATTTATTTCTTAAGTTAAGCATTTTTTTTCTCTTCTTTCTCAGCCTCCTAAAGACAAACCATGGGTGAGCAATATTCTCATTTTCTCCAGGAAGGCTTTTCCGTTAGGCCTGCCTGTAGAATCTTCCCACCTCTGATCTTTCCTACCTTTTATAGACCGTGGAATGCAACAGAACATATATCTATTTTCAGATCTGCTATAGTGCCAGGATAATTCTGAGTTTATGACGGAAGTTTTAGAAATACCTACTGATTTACTACTACATGTTATCACTTTTCTTTTTACATTTTACTCTGCATTACTTATTCCTTACAATAGGAAAACATGCAGGAAGGATAGAAAACTACTCTGAGAAAATATTTTCTTCATTTTCTAGGAAATCTGCAGTGAATTTCGGAACCAAGTGAGGAATGGAACACTCATATGCACCAGGGAGCATAATCCTGTCCGTGGCCCAGATGGCAAAATACATGGAAACAAGTGTGCCATGTGTGCCAGTGTGTTGTGAGTGTCTACTCCATCTCTCCCACTGAATTTCTTCATCAGTGATCACCCCTGGTCTCAGATCCTTCTTGCATGTGTAGAGTATAGACCATGGGTTGTATGCTAGAAAGATTTAAAAGCAGTTGGAGAGGACATTAAGTAGTATTGAATCATATGGTGACAATACTATTCTTTATTCAATTATCGTTCTATTTTCTAAGTAAATTAAGGGAAAAGGCTCAATTTAATGCTAATTTTTTTTTAACACTTGATCATCTTTATTTGTAAAAAGAGAGATCAGAAATTTCATGATTTGGATTGGATGATTTTTTTTTTTTTTTTTTTTTTGAGACGGAGTTTCGCTCTTGTTACCCAGGCTGGAGTGCAATGGCGCGATCTCGGCTCACCGCAACCTCCGCCTCCTGGGTTCAGGCAATTCTCCTGCCTCAGCCTCCTGAGTTGCTGGGATTACAGGCACGTGCCACCATGCCCAGCTAATTTTTTGTATTTTTAGTAGAGATGGGGTTTCACCATGTTGACCAGGATGGTCTCGATCTCTTGATCTCGTGATCCACCCGCCTCGGCCTCCCAAAGTGCTGGGATTACAGGCGTGAGCCACCGCGCCCGGCCCTGGATGATCTTTTGATCTCTTTCCCACTCCTGACATTTTATGATTTATTAGGCTATTTAGATAGGAGCTAAGGAAAAACCAGCTGGATGGAGGTCAGTATATAAGGACTATTAAAATAGCCTGAACAAGAAATGGAATAGGGAGGATTGTTATTTATCCTTTTAGGGTCATTACTATACAATGCACACATTCTTAAGTGGCTTAGTGTGGAGTAAAACCTTTAGGAAACAGGCTCATGCCCTAAATGTTTACTAAAATGTCTCCTTGTTAAGCCAGGTTCAGGGCCTTTGTTTTGCTGAGTGGTGTAGGTAAGCCTGTGACCAGAGCTCCATCGTGTGGGACAATATAGAAGTCAATTATTATCACTTCTACTTCTCCTCCTTTTTTAGGCTCTTAATCTGCTCCTGAACTTAATCCTAAAATAAATGCTGAGAAAAATATTTATTTAAATAATCCCTGTTGAGGTCCAAAGTTAATGTCTTCTAACTTTCACATGTCTTGATCCAAGTTAGATCTAAGTTAGACCTTAAGTGAATGCATACAATTCCTCAAGAGAAGAGGTTGACAGAGTAGAGCACTAGAAGAAACAGTGGCCTGAAATTCAAGAGGCCAGGGTTTTTCACCCACCTGTTCAATTTGCTGGTGTTGTGGTAATGACTAAATGCAGTACATGCTAAGGATTTTCTAGCATTAACATGCTATATGTCAGTAGAAAATGACAAGAATACCAGAATATTAGACTTGTGTTCAACCTCAAAAAATTAGCAGTTGAATCTTACTGGACTTGAATCACTACTGCAATCCAAACCTTGAATTTCAACTTAAATATTAGCTCTACTGAAATAATATTTAAAATTTTTAGTTTAAAATGAAACATGGTTTATTATGACTTCGAGCCCATCATCTGACTTAGCATCACCCTTTTCTTCTATCACTGATATGGTAGCTATTTGGAGAGGAAAAGTTTAACAAGTAAAATAAAATCAAAACAATTGTAGCTTTATTCAGAAAGCTAATTAAAGTTAGTGACCTATAGAAAATAAGATCATCTGAGGGCCACAGACTAATAAAGATTCATCCTTGTTTTATAATTATTCCTCTTTAGAGGGGGGAATGTAAACAACTAAATTTATCTGCACTATTGGTCAAAGCAAAAGCATCTCTCAGACCAGATAAATTTGCATTGAAGACTGAATCTGACTATTGCTCTGCAAGATCCTCATTCCTTTTAAAAACTTACTTCCAAAAAGAGTAGGGAATCATATTCAGCCTATATCTTCTTTTTCTGTTGCAGCAAACTTGAAGAAGAAGAGAAGAAAAATCATAAAGAAGAAATAAACAATGTCGAGGCTGAAAAAGTTAAGAGAGAAGCAGTACAGGTAGTTGTTTGAGATCATCAGAGGCACATAAATATTAAATGGCAGGGCTCCTACTCTCTCCTCCTCATCCCAGCATTCTTAGTGACTTTGCAAACTGAGAAATTGTATTTGGATCCTCATATACAAGAGTACTCCTCTTTCCTTCTTCAATTTATTCACACTAAATCTATTAATTGCTTGTGCATTAGAGAGATCAGTCACTATTTTCTCCCCTGATTGTGTCAATACTATTACGCAAGAAAGAAGTATATATAGATTGTCATCTTACTGTCTGAATGCAAGCTGATAGAGACAGATGTTCAGATTTTTGTCAAGTGCATATTTGAATATGGGTGTTTAGCTTAAAAACAGCACAACAACTAGGTTTTCATCCCACTTCATTCTCTGTGAGATTTTGAGGAGATAAAAGCATCTCTGAGTCTTCAGTTTGCATTCTTTAACATCTCACATGATGACGATACCAATGTTAGTTGTACATTAGTTACTACTGTTTGCATCATGGCGTAAAAGTTTTGTGACTGATTTTTGTAGTAGCCATTCAAGTTATATATTATTATCTGTATTTTATAGAAGAGGACTTGGAAGCTGAGATAAGAAGTTAAGAAATATATTTAATTAGTCATATATATAATGTAATTATATACTAATATTTACTATGTATTAACATATTATAAATGTTATAATATATGACACAAATAATATCATATATAATTATAATTATATGTAGTTAGTAACTTGAGAACAAAGAATTAAATCACAAGTTCTGGCTTTAAGGCTCATGATGCACTTAGATTTTACACACTTCTGCCATTTGTATTATTCCTGAAGTTTATGCCTTAGGTCCTCGTTATTCTTTCCTTTATCCTTTTCTGATTTAGAAGATCTCATTTCTACTGCTCTTACCTTTGCTCTAATCTACTCTCGATTCTTAAGCCAAAGGAATTATTTAAAAACATAAGGCAGGTCATGCCACCCAGTGGCTTCTCATCTCACTCAATGCAAAAATCAAGGTGCTTGTAGTGGCTGGAAGTGCCACACGTGGTCTGATTCCCTGGTACTTTTCATAGATCACATTTTCTGTTATTCTACTTTGTTCTCCATGTGCCAATTATACTGGCCACCTTTTGATTTCTTGGACATGCCAAGCATTGATTCATGGTTTCCCATCTTGTGGTTACAAAACCAACGTGGTTAAAACATTGGACTCTAGACTCAGACTGCCAGGGTTCAAATCCTTGCTTTATTTCCCTACCAGTAAGATTCCCACAGTTAACATCTTTGTGTATTAGCTTTCTCACTTATAAGATAAGGATATTGTTGGTATGTATATTATTTCTATGAAGTCCCTAAAACTTACTCATGTACAACAGCACAACGTCATACATATAAGTACTCACTCTGCAATATTATATTCATTATTGTTAATGTCATTATTGGTCTAATCTCATTGTCCAGTGCGGTGTTCCACATTGGACAATTCACCAATTCTTCAACGTACAATGATCTTTGCCTTCTATATGGTATTACTCACAGTCAGAATATCCCTCTTGTCTACCAAAATTCTGGCTATTTTTCATGGATCAGACTGTGTGTTAACTGCTCCCTGCAGATTTTCCCATCCATACAATATGCTGAATAACCTATCATCTATTATGCCAACAATTTTTAAAAAATTAGTTATATCATTTGTTTTATTATAACGTGTAGCTGCTTCTATGTGTTTTCTTCAAAGAAATTAAAAACTCTGTATTAGTTTTCTATGGTTGCTGTAACAATTAGCACACTTTAGTGGTTTAAAACAATATAAACTTCTCATTGTTCAACTCCCACTTAAGAGAACACATGGACATAAGGAGCAGAACATCACATACTGGGGCCTGTGGGGCCTTGGCGGAAAGGGGACGGAGAGCATTAGGACAAATATCTAATGCATGAGGGGCTTAAAACCTAGATGATGGGTTGATAGGTGCAGCAAACCACCATGGCACATGTATACCTATGTAACAAACATGCACGTTCTGCACACGCATCCCAGAACTTAAAGTAAAATAAAATATAAATAAAAAATAACAACAACAACATAAACTTCGTATCTTATAATTCCTTAGGCTGGAAGTCTAGAAAGGATTTCACTGGGCTAAAATCAAAGAGTTGGCAGAGCTGTATTCCTTTTCTGGAGTCTCCAGGGGAAAATCCATGTCTCTTTCTTCAGATCTAGAGGCTGTCCATGTTCCTTTGTTCTTGGACCCCTTTATCTACAAAGCCAGCAATGTTATATCTCTCTGACTGTTCTGTAGTTACAGCTCCCTCTCACTCTGTCTTTTGCCTCACTCTTGCAGTTCTAAGGACTGATCTTTGTGACTGAGCCTTGCATTGAGCCCATTATGGCAATACAGGATAATGTCTTCATTTCAAGGTCATTGACCTAATTATATCTGCAAAGCCATTTTTGCCATGTAAGGTAGCGTATTCTCAGGTCCCAGGTATTAACACTTAGACATGTTTGGTAAAAGGGCATTTATTCTGCATGCCACAAATTCCTTCACTTATTTAAGAGACCGTACATTATTCTTCTTTGTATCTTTCATAGTGCCTAGTGTGGAATGATATTTGACTTGAAGGTTTTCTAATGAGATAAATAACAGCAATCCACATTCCAAATAATGTGTGACCTAGGTCTCTGAAAAGCATTATAGCTCATAACCTTCAACATCACCTTTTTCCATGCAATTATTATGTTTTAGTTTTCAAAGGGGTAATGTGGATGAATATTTCTAGTGTTCAGTTATTGGATTTTTAACTCCTCCTTCATTTGGCAGAATCTGTGCAGTGAATATCGTCAGTATGTGAGGAATGGACGACTCCCCTGTACCAGAGAGAATGATCCTATTGAGGGCCTAGATGGGAAAATCCACGGCAACACCTGCTCCATGTGTGAAGCTTTCTTGTGAGTGGGTGGCGGCCACTGCTGCTACTGAGTGTAGGAGAAGATCAGCATCGGGTGGGCAAGAGGGTGGCATTGGAAGTTTTCTCAGAAGGTAGAAAATAAAGGCTGTCTTTGCATTGAGTTTAGAAATTTACTATTATAAAGTCATATACTCAGCACATTTATTTTTAGTGTTCTTCAATATTCAATACTTGAATCACCACTAAGAAAGAACCATGTGCTAAAAGCATAATTACCCTGGAGCTAATGGCATAAAAGGACTAGGACTTCTGTTCTCTGCAAGCATAGGTCACTATCAAATAATCCAAAAGTGTAATCATGAGGTGCTAATAAATTGAAAATGTATTAACATCTAATTGATATCTTAGACGCTTTCTGGGGAAAAGAACAACATCTTTATTTTTCAAAAGAAATATGTAGTAAAAATTTATTCTTTGGTTTGCTATGGCATGTGTGTCTTATTCTTTAAACACATTAACAAGAACATGGTATAGAAAGGTGTATATTTACCTTTCTACTCGAAAGCCAAGTTGGTGGAGGTATAGAAATAATGAACCTGCCGGGCGTGGTGGCATGCGCCTGTAATCTCAGCTACTCAGGAGACTAAGGCAGGAGAATTGCTTGAACCCTGGAGGCAGAGGTTGCAGTGAGCCAAGATCGCACCACTGCACTCCATCCTGTGTGACAGAACGAGACTCCATCAAAAAAAAAAAAAAAAAAAGTCAGGCGCGGTGACTCACGCCTGTAATCCTAGCACTTTGGGAGGCTGAAGCGGACGGATCACCTGAGGTCAGGAGTTTGAGACCAACCTGACCAACATGGAGAAACCCCGTTTCTGCTAAAAATACCAAAAAATTAGCCGGGTGTAGCGGCGCATGCCTGTAATCCCAGCTGCTCAGGAGGCTGAGGCAGGAGAATCGCTTGAACCTGGGACGTGGAGGTTGCAGTGAGCTGAGATCGCGCCATTGCACTCCAGCCAGGGCAACAGCAAAACTCCGTCGAGAGAGAGAGAGAGAAAGAGAGAGAGAGAGAGAGAGAGAGCGCGCGCGCAGTAATGGACCATTTTTATGCAGACATTTCTCCTTTAGAATATTATGTATTGGGTGCTAGGAATGATGGTTTTGTCCTCCCTTCTCTTACAGCCAGCAAGAAGCAAAAGAAAAAGAAGGAGCTAAACCCAGACCAAAAACTAAAAGAGAAGCTGGAATGGTAGTGATCCTGGAACGTTTATATTGCAATGAAAGGATAAGGTTTTGCAGTATCTCTGTAAAAATAACTACGGAATTACTGAAGCCCCCAGGTGTGAGGGAACTAGAGGTTCATTTAGTTCAGAAGTTGAGAAACTTTTTCTTAACAGAACAGGTAGCAGATATTTCCGTCTTTGTGGCCATGTAATCTGTCGCAATTACTCAACTTGGCTGTGTGGCTCTAAAACAATCATAGACACATATGGGCATGGCTGATGCCAATACAATTTTATTTATAAAAAGAGATGGCTGGTCAGATTTTGCTCACAGGTCACAGTTTGCAAACCCCTGATTTGTTCTGTTCCCATATATTAAGATTTAAAATTCAGAGATAAACATGAACTTGCTTATAAAGTTAATGGGAGGATAAGTATCAGTACCTATATTTTCATATTTCAAATTTCTGGAAAGAATACAATTCAAACCTAGAGTTCCTGATACATTCTTTCTAGCACGCTTTGTGTTTTGGATTACCACATTTGGTCAATCCATGTGTTCCTTGCTTTACCTCTGGTTATATTTTAGTCCTGGCATTTGGGGAAAAGATTAAAAAGCAGCATCCCCATATATTTCCTTGGGTTCCAAAAGGCTGGCTCCAGGTAGGTTATTCCAAGTTGTGGTCATTTCCCTGCCCCCATCAAAGACTATTGATATTAAAATAACCTCTAAAGAAGTATCGCCCTAGAATTCTGTATGTTTGGCTTGTTTACAGTTGCATTTCACAGTTGAAATTCTAAATTTAAAAATAATAGCAGTTCATATGAAAAATAGGTTTACTCTTCAACATCTACAAGAGAAAATTCTTCAGTATGAGATAATTTCTGTTTTCACATTACTGCTATAGACAAACTCTCTTCTCATATCATTTTTCTTTTGCTAAACATGACTAGTTAGGGAACCTGGCAATGAACGTTTAAGTGGAGTTGGGAGAAAAATTCTCTTTCATCCTCATGAATTTCAATTTGAACTAAAGAATTCAGAATAAAATACAAACTCGATTTTAATTGCCATTAGTAACTTTTTGATCTTCAGTGATTGCTTATTCTCTCTCACTTCCTCATGTAACCCTGAACAAGGATTGTGCCCAGTCATCAGAGAACCTAGTTTATTAAGAGTCTTGTGTATGGTTGCAGGTTTAGTCTGGACTTTGGGGCTGTCAAGGAAAAAGAAATAGAGGCTTCTTCTTAAGCCCTGTGTGCTTAATAGAAATTAAACTCTATAATTGCCAAAAACAAAAACAAAAATCCTCAGGTTATTTTCTCTTTTTTCCCATAACGCACTTAGTAGGAACTCAATAAATTAACTTCTAAGAAGAAACTCAAGCTTTTTCCTTTTCTCTTCCTTATAGGAGACATGCAATGAATTTCGGAGTCTTTTGCACGATGGAAAACTTTTCTGCACGAGAGAAAATGATCCTGTGCGTGGCCCAGATGGCAAGACTCATGGCAACAAGTGTGCCATGTGTAAGGCAGTCTTGTGAGTGCATAAAAAAATCTCCTACTGTGGGATGGCGAAATTGGGAAAGCAATGAGCCAGATAATATACATTGTGTTTGTCCTTTCCTTACATGTAAAAGAAACAAAAAGTTATCTATAAAGGATTTGAAATAGTTCTTTCTTTATAATGGCCAAGATTCACAGTTCCAGAAATTAAAAATATATGACTAAGTTACTACATTCTCTGTTAGTTCTGGGGTAGAGCCTACCGGTCAATTACACTTTCTTGATAAAATTCTTAAGTTATTTGCTATCAAGTGGATCCTTTTCTCTGGATTATCTCTCAATTCACATTGGAAAGAAAACACACAGATTTTAATGTCAAAGTCCTTACCTATATTGTTGAAAATAACACGTTTTCAGGAAATGAAAAGTAGGTCTTTACACAAAGTTTGTAAGTACATGTAGAATATTTAAGTCACTCAATAGCATTTACTGAACATCTACAATGTACAATATGTATAATGATTATACAAAGGTGAATGAAATAGATGATCTTCTCAGAAATCATATAGTCCACTGAGATTAGATATGGACATAAGATAATATAATATAAAGGAGGAATTGTTAAATGAAAAATTTGTCTGTAGTATGTTATGGTACTTCAAGAAAGGGACAGTTAATAGAAAGTTTTATGGTGGGTTGGAACTGGACCTTATAATTCAGGTGAAATGTGGACATGACAGAAAGTGATGAGAGGAGAAGAGAACAGCACAGGTAAAGATATAAAATTAGGAAAACGGTAGTATGTACAGTAAAAAGCAAGTCATTTTGTTTAGTCAGAACTTACCAACTTTATCAACCTTGAATGTGCACCAAAGATTTTGAGGTCAATTCTATATGTAATGGGAAGCTGCAAAACTTGTTCAGAAAGGTCAGTAAGTGGCATAAATATTGTGCAAAATGGAAATTTGCACTGTTGGCCAGACTGGTCTCGAACACCTGACCTCAGGGATTTACCGGCCTGGGCCTCCCAAAGTGCTAGGATTACAGGTGTGAGCCACCACACCCATTTTTACTCACCTCATCTTGTTTGTGATGTATATGTGGTGTTCTTTTACTGTAATGGGAGTCCTTCCTGGCAAAGGACTCCATATAATTCATATTTTTATTTTCAGAGAAGCATAGTAGATGTTAAATCAATACTTGATAATTCTACACATATGTGATTTGTTCATATAATGAGAAGCTCATAGAAATGCACACCACTCTCTGTAATCTATTATTTCCCACCTCCCACTTTCTAATTTCCAGCCAGAAAGAAGATGAGGAAAGAAAGAAGAAAGAAGAGGAAGATCAGAGAAATGCGGCAGGATACGGTTCCAGTGGCAGTGGAGGAGGGGGCACTCAGGTGAGAGCAACTTCTAATTTCAATAACTGGAGTAGGTTTAACTCCTTGACAATAGGACTACGACATAACATATATATATAGTCTACGGTAAAGGCGATTTTATGCAGAGCTGAGTCCTTGGGAGAACAGAGAAGTTTCTCCTTAAGGTTGCAGAGTAAGATATCAGCACATTTTCACTGCTCTGGGGTTATTTTGACTTTTTTACATTTCGAAATAATTAACAATATGTAATGACATTTTCCCAGTCTCCGGAGCCCTCTGTGGTAATCTAGACATTGTGTCAATCATTGTTCTCATCAGCATCACATGCTCTTCGTTTTCTTTCATTATTCTTTCTTGCCTTGAACAGAGCCACTTTTTGGACGTATCTTTCCTATTGATCCAAGGCAGCATGATAGGACAAAAGAGCACAGGCTTTGGAGTTAGGCTGGGATACGATCCTGCCCCTACCACCTCGACTTGGGAGACATTGAGGAAATTACTTCTGCTCACTGAATTCTACTTTCCCTGGTTTAGCAGTACTCTTACAGGGATAAAAGAAAATCATTTAGGCAAAGGTTTAGCATGTTTCTTCAGCCATTTTAAAGTGTCAGCATGGTAATGTTGCATATAAGGTCACTCCTTGGGTCTCTGAACACTGTTTCATAAAATTGCAGTCACCTTATTTAACTTTTTACAATCTTAGAATATCAAAACCATGTCTTCAGTTCCAGATCTGACAAAGTTCCAATATTTACCTTTGATAAACTCTGGCTGCTGTGTTTTTTCCCCATCTTTTTTGCTTTAGGAGGCTGAGTTCTCCCTTTTGAGGAATGGTCCTATTGATTAGACTTGTCTGATAGACATTTTGTCTGTCCATAACTTGATCAAACCTACCTTCCTTGATATTTTACAGAGCTTTGAGTTTTCCTCCAGCATTTTTCTCTCTCTTCTGTCTGCACCAGAGATCTGCACATTTTTTTTTCTGTATAAGGCCAGATAATAAATATTTTAAGCATTGTGGGCATTGCGGGTCATATGTTGTCTGCTGCAACTATTTTACTCACCATTGTCGTGGGAAAGAAGCCAAAAATAGTATCTGAATAGAGTGTGGATGTGTTTCAGTAAAACTTGATGTGTAAGAACAGGCTGCAGGAAAGATTTTGCCTGCAGGTTGTACAATTGACCCTTCAACAGCATGGGTTTGAATTGTCCAGGTCCACTTGTGCATAATTTTTTTTCACCCAAACTTAGATAAAAAAGACAGCATTTGTGGGATGTGAAACCTGCACAGATGGAGGGCAAACTTTTTGTACAGGTGGATTGTACAAGGCCAACTGACAGACTTGAGTATGCATGGATTTTGATCCTGGAACCAATCCCCCAAGTGTACCAAGAGGCAACCATAGTTTACTGACATTTGATATATGTTATTAAATGCAGTCATATTTATAATTTCCTTGTGTAGATCCTTAAAAGCAGCAGTAGTAGCCATGACAATTCATCTCTTATAATTAGAACATGGGTGATTCTCGTCCCTTTTTCTCTGTGGATGCCAGACCTAGATCTTATGTTTCCTATAAAGAGAGGTGAAAGAACTTCTCTTACTCAGATTGTAAAAAACATTTACTAAGAATACAGTAAACTAAATAATCCAAGGGGCCTTTGTTCTTCTCTGTTTTCAGGACCAATGTGCTGAGTATCAGGAACAAATGAAAAACGGAAGACTCAGCTGTACTCGGGAGAGTGAGCCTGTACGTGATGCTGATGGCAAATCGTACAACAATAAGTGTACCATGTGTAAAGCAAAACTGTAAGTATTTCTCTCAACAGGCATGTCTAAAACATAGTCACATTTCTCCTGAATGAATGGCTATTTCTCATTTGCTATGGCTCCTTCCATGAAAATTATTCTTTTTGTTAATTTTCAAATATTACATTTTTCTCTTGCATTCCCTAAGGAACAATAAGCTTCAGCAAGGGCAGCTAACCAAGTGGATGATTCCTGTTATATTTTCTATTACAATTCTGTGAACTCTAAGTGCTATCATGATAGACCCTTGTTCTTCATTGTACCAGAATCCTAGGAAGACTTTGTGATGGCCATTCCAATTGTTGGCCAGCACAGTTGAAGAAAGCTGACTTCTTGTCATTTGCACAGAACACTTACTGCATAATCCAGGGTTAATATGTGTTCAGAAGATGATTATTGACATTTTTCTCCTCCAGGGAAAGAGAGGCAGAGAGAAAAAATGATTATTCCGGTTCCAGATCAAATGAGAATGGATCAGTATCAGGAAAGGTGAGTTATTATTTGAGTTTTGGCAAATCAAAACTATGGAAGAAGGTGTCAATATGATCAAGCTAGAGCTTGCCCTTAGAAGGCCATGAGTCACCCAGTTATCAGTGACTATCACTGATAACTTGTTCAGTGAAGAAACCTAAGGTCAAGCCTGACACTTTAAAATGAACTTTTATAAATGATACTTTATTTAATTATCTCAATAGCCTGGTTGAATATGGCCTTTTAACCTTATTTCGTCGATAGGGAAAATGAGATTTTGCGAATATATTGGATTTATTTTTGTTTTTGTATTATTTTGCTGCTACTATAAGTTACTACAAGCAGTTGCTTGAAATAACGCAAATTTATTATCTTGTATTTCTGGGTTCCATAAGTTCTAAATGGGTCTGATTGTGCTAAAACCAAGGTGTCGGTACTGCTGCATTCCTCTGTGGAGGCTCTAAGTGAAGATCTGTTTCTCTGCTTTGTCTAACTTCTAGAAGCTAACTGTATCCCTTGGCTTGTGGCCATCCTTAAGCCAGTGATGGCCAGTCAAGCACTTCTCATGCTATGTCATTCTCACACTGACTCACCTGTCCCCCTCTTTCATGAATAAGAACCTTTGTGATTACATGGGTCTCACTTGGATAATCCAGGGTAACTTCCCCATTTTAAATTCAGCTGATTAGCAATCTGAATTCCATATTCTCACCATAATTCCTCCTTGCCATGTAAAGTAGCATATTTGGAGGTTCCAGGAATTAGAACATGGATGTCTCTCTCTGTGGGCCGTTATTTTGCCTACCACAGTAAGGTTACATGGCTGCCTGCCTCTTGGAAAGAAATTCTCTGATTCTCAAATCCAATCAAATACTATGTAAAAACAGCACTTGCAATATGCTCTTTCCATTTTTTTTCAGGATACATGTGATGAGTTTAGAAGCCAAATGAAAAATGGAAAACTTATCTGCACTCGAGAAAGTGACCCTGTCCGGGGTCCAGATGGCAAGACACATGGCAATAAGTGTGCTATGTGTAAGGAAAAACTGTGAGTATTCTTCAAAATGACTTTTTGACTGTGAGTCTTAAAGTATAATAATCATTTCTTACCAGTTTGGGAAAACGACAATTGTTTTAGAAGGAGATCTAGTAATTAATGAGGTGTTTATTCACTTTGATTGAAATGTTTCATTCCCCTCTTCGCCCCCACAGGGAAAGGGAAGCAGCTGAAAAAAAAAAGAAAGAGGATGAAAACAGGAGCAATACAGGAGAAAAGGGCAATGACAAGGAGGTAATAGATGTTGACACACTAATACCTAAATTCAGCTAGTTCATGAATGTTTATTCAACAAATATTCATGAAAAGCTGACTCTGTCGCAATCATTGGTGATATAATGGTAAACAATGAAGTCATGGCCACATCTTGCAAATAAATAGCATACTCTTCAATTCCCCAAAAGTGATTCTGATGGAATTGTAGAACCAGTGGCAATTGTCAAATTATTGTAGTTACCCGGCTAATTTCATTTTTGAATTTTTTCTTTCCTTTGTGATAGGGTCTTGCTGCTGCTCAGGCTGGTCTTAAACTCCTGAGCACATGCAATCCACCTGTCTCAGCCTCCCAAACTGCTGGGATTACACGAGCCACCACACCCAGTTGTTTCTGGATTTTTTAAACAATAAATATCAAGCAATCAGATGCCAAAGATTACAAAGAAAATTAGTATCAAAAGTTTGGAGTTTGAGGTGATAAATTCTTGACCTGGCATTTCATTGCCACCTAGTGTTTAATTTTGATCTTTATGAATAGTACTCTACACTACAACACCAACACGTAGAATGTTACACAGCACAGTCTCTTTTAATCCACTGATAGCCTCCCATTAGAAAAGCAAAATAGTAAAACTTCTCCAGGAAGATTTTTTTCTATTAGCAGGGCAACTTTTCATTAAGCCTATAGTGACTAAAGAAAATGAAACATTAATATTAATTATCATTATTTAAAAATATTTTGGGAATATCTGTTGTGTATTTTGGTAGATGAATGGCTTTGAGAAAATACTTTATTGCACAACTTCACATGATCTGTAAATGGCATCTATTTAAAATCTTGGTAAATTTTTAATTTTATGATACTTATTTTTAAAATTTCGAACAGAAAAATACTATATATATATATATATATATGTATATGTAGAAAATATTGATCGAAACAACAAGAACAACAATAAAAAAAAATATTGAGGCAGGGTGTGGGGACTCCCTCTTTTAATTCCAGTGTTTTGGGAGACCAGAGCAGGAGAATTGCTTGAGCCTAAGAGTTCAAAACGAGCTTGGGCAACATAGTGAGACCCTGTCTCTACAAATAATAATTTAAAAAAATAGCCAGGCATGATGGTTCATATCTGTAACTCTAGCTGCTTGGGAGGTTAAGGTGGGAGGATCACTTGAGGTCAGGAATTCCAGGCAGCAGTGAGCTGTGATCACACTATTGCACTCCAGCCTGGGCAACAGTGTGAGAACCTGTCTTAAAACAAAACAAAACAAAACAAAACAAAAAAAACAAAAAGAAAATACCGAGGTGGGGTGGAGAGAGAGAGAGCCAAATAGAGAGCTACGGTTTTATCTACAAATGCAGTTAAATAAAGTTTACCAGTAATTATATTTAAACCTCCCCCAAATCTATGCAATGGGTAGTATTGTTCCAATTTTACAATTCAGAAAAACTTAAGAGAAGTAACTACACATAAGTAATGAATAGAAGAGCCAAAGGCTGAATTGCAGAGTTGCAATACAGGCAGATGAGTGCTGTTATAGACATACGTGGTATTGTGAGCACCTGGAAAAGAAAATACTTCCAGTCATTTGTGAAAATGGTGGTTGTGAGACATTTAATATGTTGATAGGTATTTAATTCCAGAGAATTTTTTTTTTAATGCTACAGTTAAAAGTGAGGCTTGGAATTGTTTATGGACATCACAATTTAAAGAAAGAAGGGCAAGCACAATCTAGGTTACTGTGGTATTTTTTATGGTAATGTTCCCATATCTCCACTTTGGCTCTTTGGGCTTAAAGGAAGTTCCAGAGACTTCTATAGCTCTCTGAAGATTTTAACACAGTCTAGATTCTGTCTGTAGACCTGGTTCCATTGGCTTCTTTTCAAGCTTGTTATGTTTCAATGAGCACAAAAGGCAGCTGTGTATATACTCATCCACAAATAGGAGTTTTATTCTCTGCCTTGTAAAAGCAAGTAAGTAGAAACGTATAGTCTGGTGGTTAGCAGGTTTCTGATCACAAATTCAACACTGACTTTATTTAATATCTCTGAGATTTACTTTTCTCATCTGTAACATGGGGATGATGAATATTTATCTTATATGATTTTTATGACCACTAAAGGAAATATATTAAACCACATGACAAAGCACCTCACACAATTAATAATACTTTTCTTTTTCTTGGTAAATTGTTATTGAGGAATAAAGCTGAAAGTTTACATGTTTGTATGTTTTGCCAGAAGAGTATCTTCTAGTTCATTCCAGGGCTTTTGAAGTAGACTTTTTATGTGTGGAATACTGAGTGCACTTCCAGGAAGACAGGTTTAGGTCTCTGCCTTAGAGAAAATTGTATTAAAAAGAGGTGAGGCAGGGCATTGGGGCTTATGCCTGTAATCTCAGTGCTTTGGGAGGCCAATGTGAGAGGATCACTTGAGGCAGAGAGTTTAAGACCAACCCGAGCAACACAGAGAGACTCCCGTCTCTACAAAAAATTTGAAAATATTAGCCAGGCATGGTGGCACATGCCTGTAGTTCCAGTTATTTAGGAGGCTGAGGTGGGAGTGTTGCTTGAACCCAGGAGCTGGAGGCTGCAATGAGCTCTGATTGAACCACTGCACTCCAGGCTGGACAACACAGCAAGATCATACATATATATACATGGTGCTCACAATACCACATATGTTTATACATATATACATATACATATACATATAGTTTTTAAAGGGTTGGGCTGCTTTAGACAGTAGAGAAATTCCATTAGAGCAAGACAATCATTTGAGAGAGATGCAATGGGGAAGATTCAAAATTCTTAGGTAGAGTTTGAATAAAGTGCCTTTAAAACGTATTTCTTCTCTGAAATTTTACTTTCTCTGTTTTTGTTTCCTGTGTTATGAGTTTATGTCTAATCAGTCAATCATGTTCTCAGGTTTTAAATATTATGCCATCACAGTAACATCTTTTTTTGCTACTGTTGGTAGGATCAGTGTCGTGAATTTCGAAGCATGCAGAGAAATGGGAAGCTTATCTGCACCAGAGAAAATAACCCTGTTCGAGGCCCGTATGGCAAGATGCACATCAATAAATGTGCTATGTGTCAGAGCATCTTGTACGTAAAAAGGTTTATCAATGAATTTCATAGTTGTACCTGTTTCCCAGAAAATAGTTTTTGCTACTTTTAAAACCTAAGGTACTTGGCATCACACATTAATGATTAAATAGCTCCTCTCTTTTGAAGAGACAGTTTCCAAAGCACTTTCACAAGATTTTTTTAATTTTGATATTGTGAAGCATAATCATACCTTGAACCTCTGGGGTAGGAAGAGGTAGCTTATCAGCTAAGTAACTTGGGACAGGCCATTTCATCGTGCAGAGCCTCAGTTCCTCCTGAGGAAACAATATAGTTTTGTGGAGATTCAAGGACATTTAAAAAAGGTTTATGAACTTAAAAGCATTATACTTATGTAAATAACAAACAAAAGTGTGAGTTTAGTTATAATTTAATTAGAAAAGTAAACATGAGAAATATAGTAACTTTCAAGATGAGAGTCTTAAGTCTGTTTTATATAAGAAAAATAAGGGCCTTGTAGGTTCATATGATTCCGAATAAAAGTATAGTAACAAAATCTATGAAAGCTGATAGCATTTCTGCAAATATATTGTCATGAAAATTGATTTGCTTATAAAAATGTATTCTTAGATTTTTTTTTAGGTATAATAAAATAGTGTTAGATTTGCCAATGTTTGGAATTGAAGAAATGCGTGATTAAAGACAACTCAGTAACAACTCTAGAAAAATTACCCTATTTTTTTTTATTCTGCAGTGATAGGGAAGCTAATGAAAGAAAAAAGAATAATGAAGAGAAATCAACTGTCAAGGCCTCAAATGATGCAAAGGTTATTTCTTAAAGGATACCAAAATAACTATTTTACTTTTCACCCTCAGAATTTTGCATTCTTCTCCAGTTTTGGGAATAATACAGATACTAATCTCTTAACTCCAAAGAAAATTGATTTTGCTAATATTGTAACTTTGGATCATAGGAAGTTTTTTGGGGGCTTTGGGGTTTGATACCTTTTTTGATTTTGTGGAAAATTCTCTAACAGTATGTGTCAATTATTGTTTTAGTCTTTCCTCCTTGGGAAAAACATGGATTGAAAAGTAGAGGGTAAAATTCTTTACCACTTTAACTGCATGCTTATGTTTGACATTTTAAGTGTAAAGTAAGGCTTTGGGTAGATTGTTGATATTTATTTTAATAATTCAGGCAATATAAACTAAGCTTCCCTTTTAGGTTCTTTTCTGTTTTCTCCAGATGATTTTATCAGCATTAAAAAATCAGTAGTGTGCTGCGTGATGCTTTTTTTTTCTATTTGATTTTCAAGACTGCAGAGAAGACATCTTCATTCAGTTCTTTAACAGTAACAATCACATTTATAGAGTAAGATCCCTGAGCAATTGTCCTTTTGTCAAAAGCGTTCTTCATGTGGAAAATAGGGGAAAGGAAGGATGGATGAAAGGGGGAGGAAAACAGGAAGGTCTGTCCAGTGTTGTTTTATGTTTCCCTACATTTTCAGGACCAGTGCAGAGAGGTTCAGAATGAAGTGGAGGATGCAAAGTTTAGGCAACCTGTGGGTTCCTTGGCCTCTGTTGCCAGGATAAGTACAGTGAGTCTGAGCACAGAGCTAATTGTGGACTTTCTAAAACCAAGTTTGAAAAAATCACTAAGCCAAAAAAGGGACAAAGCCATGTTCACTTTCCTTTTCTCATTTTCTAGGATGAATGCAGTGAATTTCGAAACTATTTAAGGAACAATGAGCTCATCTGCCCTAGAGAGAGTGACCCAGTCCGTGGTGCTGATGGAAAGTTCTATACAAACAAGTGCTTCATGTGCAGAGCTGTCTTGTGAGTAAGAGGATTCTGCTCCCCCTGCAGCTAGCAAGGGAACTGCATTTTTAGAAACTGCTGATTGAATAAATTTGTATGTTTATGAACCCTATAGGATTTTTAAAATGTCTTTAGAATTAAGGGCCTCAAGCTGAGAACACCTAATATAGTAGAAAGTACATTTAGACTTGGAGACAGAAATGCTACATGAAAAGTCTAACCATGATGTATGCTAGCTGTGTCATTAAGCAACTTTTTTCAACTTTCAACATCATAATTAGAAGAAATTCTTTGAGATCTTTATTTCATAACTAGATCAGACTCAATTGAGATACCTTCTAAAAATAAATACAAATTTTTACACCCCAAACTATATTAAATCAGAATCTTGAGGCTATGGAATTTATTTTCTGGGTTATTCTAAAAAGCAACTAGAAATGGGGACCCATGGACATTGTTAATGATGATGATGATGATGATGGCTGTAAAGTGCACTGTGAACACAACAATAATCAAATTTATTTAGCTTTTCACAGTGCGTCTTTTTTGAGGAAGGAATTACCAATACTACCCTCATTTTATGTTCTAAAAATCAAAACTTAAGAACATGAAGCCACTTGTCCTCTGTTAAGTGATGAAAGCTCTAAACCAGCTCCTAATTGTGTACTTTTCTTAATGTGTCATCCTGGTCACTATCTTAATGTTCTGTGATTCTGTTTTATTTATTTATGTATGTATTTATTTACTTACTTTTTGAGACAGAGTCTCACTCTGTTGCCCAGGCTGGAGTGCAATGGTGCAATCTCAGCTCACTGCAACCTCTGCCTCCCAGGGTCAAGCGATTCTCCTGCCTCAGCCTTCTGAGTAGCTTGGATAACAGGTGTGCACCACCACATCCAGCTAATTTTTGTATTTTTAGTAGAAATGAAGTTTTATCATGTTGACCAGGCTGGTCTCTAACTCCTGACCTCAGGTGATCTGCCAACCTAGGCCTCCCAAAGTGCTGGGATTACAGCCGTGAGCCACCACACCCGGCCTCTGTCATATTTTATGAGAATTGCTTAACTTCTCACTGGAAATTATAGGAACTATTCCCTGTGAATATTATTTTAAATTACTTTTTTTTTTCTCTCTAGCCTAACAGAAGCTTTGGAAAGGGCAGAACTTCAAAAAAAGCCATCCCATGTTAGAGCTTCTCAAGAGGAAGACAGCCTAGATTCTCTCAGTTCTCTGGTAAGGAGGACTATTTCTGAAAACTACTTATTAATTTAATTTTCTTGATTTTTTAAAAACCTATTGCCATTGGCTGTTTTCATAGAAGGCTCTGAGATTTGCTTATTCAGTGCGGCCTGAAGTCCTTTGAGGACTAAATGCAGTTTATGCTTGGTGAGAGTTCTGGGGTTTCTCATTAGTGGATTATTCTGTGCCCTTTGAGATTATTAGAACATTTAAAATTTTTCAATGTGAGTATGGAATAATTGTGACTTATGTCAAATGTGGTAATACGTAGTCAGGTGCCTCAATTCTGTAATTTTAGCAGGCCAAGAAGCTTCTGCTTACTTCCCTCCCCCAACCAAATCCATTTCTACATCCTAGAACTCTATGCTGAGCATGCTCACAGGTGTAGATTTCCACAAATTAGCAATTCGCAGTAGCTAAAACTTCTTATTTAAAATATAGGCTGGGCTGGGTATGGTGACTCATGCCTATAACCCCAGCGCTGTGGGAGGCCAAGGCAGGCGGATCCCTTGGCCCCAGGAGTTTGAGACCACCCTGGGCAACATGAGGAAACTCTGTCTCTACAAAAAATTAAAAAAAAAAAAAAAGTTAGCTGGTCATGGTGCCTTGTGCCCATAGTTCCAGCTACTTAGCAGGCCAAGGTGGAAGGATGGCTTGAGCCAAGGAGGTCAAGGCTACCATGAGCCATGATAGCACCACTGCACTCCAGCCTGGGTGACAGAACAAGGTCCCATCTCTCTCTCTTTCTCTCTCTCTCGGCTGATAGTCATCAGTAATGTAAGTATGGTGTACATCAGCGTGATAGGATTTACTTTGTAGAACCTTGGCAAGATGAGGAGTAGAAAGAAGCAAAGAGGATATGAGATCATCAAGCAGATTCTCAGATTGGGCCCTAAAAGGAAGATTTTAACACCTAAGCTGATGACCCAGAAAAGGAGAAAGAAAGGTATCCAACATAAATTTTACCTAATTGTACATCCAGTTCAACTAGGGTAATAGATGAGTTACATACATGAAATATGCATTAATTACATATTTCTGGTAAGTTGGGCTCTGCATCAGGGATCCAAAGACATGGGGAAGAGCTATTCACAAAATATGTGTTTCTTTTTTTAATTATTGAAGTATAATAGTCACATAGAAGAAATGCACACATCCAAGTAAATAACTAAATGAAATATCACAAAGTGATCATATCTGTGATAGCATCAAGAAATAAGATATGACCAGTAGCCCTCTCATTCTCCCTCCTAATCTACAATCTGTTTTGAAGCTGAGATTTCTTTTGGAGAAATAAATCTTTCATTAGTCATCATTTCATCAAGGCAGCAGTCCGTTTGTCTGTCTACAAATACTTATTGAGTACCTGCTATTTTTCCAGGCATTACTTATGTATGCTAGGTTATAACTATAAACAAAACAGATAGCACTCACTACATGGAGTTCATAGTATGTTGGAAAAGCAGATAGAATAAATAATATGAATAAATAAAAATATAATGCCAAGGAGGAAATAAGGCAGAAAAATATGGTACAGTAAACTCTGAGATGGGGAGTGGAGGGAATACAATTTTAAGTAGCATATACAAGGAAGAACTCTTTCAGAAGGCAACATTTGCAGCAAGATGTAAGGGTATTGATTCTGTAGGTATATCTGAGGAAAACATATTCCAGGTAGAAAACATAGCAAAGTACTTAGTGTTGTTGAAATACAGCTACCTCAGTTGTACAAGAGGAAGCCAGGAAGCTAATGGGAGGGCGTGTTATAAAGGATTTTGTAGACAATTTTAAAGACTTCACCTAGTATTCTGAATGAAGGTTTTGAGAAGAGTAATATAATTTGATTTACGTTTTAAAGGAATAACTTTGACTGCTATCTATTGAAAACACTGCAGGGAGGCAAGGGCTGGAGAGCTAGTTAGCTATTGCAGTAGTTCACACAAGAGATGATGTTAGTTTACAGCACCTTAGTAGTGGTGGAGCTCTTGAGAGCTGGTTAGATACGTGGTCTGTTTTGAAGGTGAAGCCAACAGAATTTGTTGAGTTGATATATTACGTTAAAAAAAAAAAAGAGAGAGAGAGACTGAGAAACATTGCAGTACCTTTTGAACATTATAGCACCAGCTACCTGAAAGATACAATTGATATATACCTGGTTGAGTCTAACCTTTGCCAGAGATTCATATAAGTTACTGATCTGAATTCTCCATGAATATTTATATCAATATGGAGAACTCACCACAACCTAAAGCAATTCATTTAGATGTTTGAATCATTTATCAAAAGAAAGGAACAAACAAACAAACACGGCTTGCCTCCTCTGAAATGAATATTAACAGATATAATCCTAACAAATTTTCTATATCTTCTTTGTGTCTGTTTTCAGTAAGTAGTTTTCAAGGAATTTATTAATTTCATCTATATTGTCAATTTTTTGCCATATAGTTATTCATAACATTTCTAAATTATCCTTTTAATATTTATAGTTCATATAGTGATGACCTTTCATCTCTAATATTGGTAATTTGTGTTTTCTTGACTCTGGTCAATTTTGCCAACAGCTTATCAGTTTATTAATCTTTTCAAGCAGCTAACTTTTTGCCTTGTTGTGTTTTCTATTTCATCAATTTCTCTTCTTTATTATTTATTTAAAAAATTTTCTATTCTCATCATTTGCTAGCTTCTTCAGATAAAAGTTTAGGTAAGTCATCTGAGAATGTTCTTCTTTTCTAATATATGTGTTAAAGTTATAAATTTCCCCCAAATTACTGCTTTGGTGCCGGGATTTGATAGGTTATATTTTCCTTGTGATTCAATTAATTTCTAAATTTTATGATTACTTTGAATTGTGAGTTATTTAGGACTCATCCTTTTACTTATAAATATATTTCTTATAAATATTATATAGTTGATTCTTTTCATTCTTCCAGTTTGATAATTTCTGTCTTTTAACTGAAGTACTTAGTTATTAATATTCTATGTAATTACTGACACCATTGGATTTAAGTCTTCCATCATCTTATTTGCTTTTGAATCCATTTTTTTATATTTTGGCTCTACCTTTTGCCTTTTTAAAAAATTAATCAAGTTCTTGTTATTATCATTAATCACTAAACCCATACTTTCAAAAAACTACAAAGAACAAATATGTTTCCTCTTTTACATGGAAAATATACATATATATTCTACCATGGCAAACATACTGACAACTAAAATTTACTGAACACTTAGTATGTGACAGATACTGTGGTAAGCATGAACTTTTATATGCATTACCTGTTTTAATCCCCTAAAGCAGTAATATGAAGTAAGAACTACTATTATTTATGATTTTCAGGTGAGAAAATTAAGGCTGCGAAAAGTTAGATAAGTCATTTCTTTAGTTAGTAGTAGAGCTAGGACACAAAAAGTCATGCAATTGATGGGTATTTACCTCTGATTCTTTCCTTTCTAGGCTGTATACAACCCGTACCTTCACATAAAAGGGCAAATATTATTTCTAGCATGCTATCATCCTGGTTTCCTTCTTTTGGACAGATAATTGTGTCACGTATTATAAAGAGGTTTTGCCTTACTAAAGTTTTGTTATTCCTCTTTCCTTTGTTTACTTACCTTGTCTAGTTAAAAATTGCCAAATTCAGAAAGTTAAATCCAACAAATATGATGCAAAAGCAATCTTTTAGTTTGTATAACCTATATCACACTCCTTTCACAACCATTTATTCAAGTTGGGTTAAGGAGCTCAAGAAGCATTCTCAAGCCCATCACTCTCCTTGAATGTCAACAAGTAAGTCTGCTTCATGTTTTGCTTGTTCAGGACTCTGAGATGTGCAAAGAGTACCGAATATTGCCCAGGATAGGTTATCTTTGTCCAAAGGATTTAAAGCCTGTCTGTGGTGACGATGGTCAGACCTACAACAATCCCTGTATGCTCTGTCATGAAAACCTGTAAGTATTCAAGCTGCCCCATCATATCTTCCAGTTTAGAATTTCTCAGCTAGAGTGTTAAGCCATAGTAATGCACTGATATAAATTTGGAGTGTGTAGCAAGTAATTTATTCATCATAGAACTTAAAAATTTAAAATTTGTGAATTATGTTACTTTTATGTAAAATAGAAAAGATTTGAGGTTATTCCCCAAATTGCTTACCTACATTGCTTAGCTACATTGCTATATGCTTTACTGAGTAGAAGAGAAAGAAAAAAAATAGTGGGGTTAAAATTGCAGAATATTGGTATAAACTTGTGTACACTCATGGGAGTGTGAACATCATTTGTTCTGTGTGTAGTGGAGAAAAACAGTAGAGAACTACTGCTATATAAAGTCAGCCCAGCATATGATATCTAAAATGTCTTGTGCCTATAAGATAGCCACAGATTTCTCATTTCTTTAAGCCTGCCTCTTGAAAGAAGTAGTACCTTGCAAAAGGAAAGTGCACTGTACAAAAGGAAGCACAATAAATAAATGGTTGATCTGATGTCTGCTCTCATATTTATGACTACCTGGAGGCATATTATCTCATTCTGAATCTTACTCCCGTCATTGGAGAAATGGAGACAGTTCTCTGAGCTTCTGACTTCACAGATGATTGAGAAGAACTGCTAGATATAAAAATATTTTTATTTTAAGTTCAACACAAGGGATTCATTTTAATACTTTTATTATTGGCTTTAGTTTTGTTGCTTCTTCTGTGCTCAGATGCTCTCTGAAATTTTTAAGTAATTTCTCCCTGCCTCCATGGGCATCCCTTTCCTCTGGCCTCCATTTGACCAGCTTTCAAGGAGAGGTTGGTGACAAAGCTTGGTTTTTCCATCTCGCCTCGCCCCAGACCTACACTGCAGTTCATGTACTACTTTATCCTTCTTAGGACGCTGTAAGCAAGGGCCAGAACATGAGGATAGGACTCCCTGATATCCTGCTTTTTAATCCTGGAAACGTATTTAAAAAGAAAAAGGCACTCCTCAGGTCATATGCTTAAGAGCATAAAATCTGAATATAATCCTTCTTTTATAGATAAGGGGGGCACCTTCACATTTCAGTCACTGAATCCCTGCAAACTGCTATGCTGCTATGCAATGTTGTTATCTTTATTGTACAGAAGGTTAATCTGAGGGTCAGAGAGTCCAGATAATTTGTTCAAAGTTATAAAGCTAGGAAGTAGATCAGACAGGATTTTGACCTTATTAATTTGGGCCTAAATACAGTTATTTTTTTCTTCACTATCCTACTGTTATTTCTAAGACAGTAGTTCCTTAAATTTTCAAAGACAAAAGATTCCTTAGACAATATGAAGAAAGGGACCCTTTTCAAGAACATTTTTAAAAAATTATGTGATATGAACAATTCACACACATAATATTCGTTGGTACCTGGAGTACTTGAAATTCATCCATAGACCTTGTAGGGTTTTAAGGATTAAGAAATTCTTGTTTAAGGAATAAATATAACTGTCCAGGAATTCCATTTCTATATATACCTTATTTCCAGTCAGAAATCCTGCAATTCCTCTTTCTTGTAAATGTCAGGGCCTAAATTAGCCACATAATTTTCTTCAACATTTTTATCAACTTTATAGACCCATAAAAAATGATCTATTTAAGGGAACTTTAGAGTAAGAAATTGAAATGATGAAAATATTAAGAAAGCATACCTCAGGATAGTTTATTTGGCTAAGGGAGGTGGGAGTATATATTATAAAGAAGGATCAGGTTATCTGAGACAAGAAGAAACAATATTCCTTTCTAAGGCTTTAGAGAAAATTATAGGAGAGCAATTTCAACGTAAGCAATGCCAAAATACAAATTGTACTGCCTTGATAGATAATGAGTTTCCCATCACCAGAGGAAAACAAGTACATATCGGATTCATAATATTTCTCCAGTGAGAAGTATTAAAATTCATACTTCTTAAGATTCATTCCAACTATACAGTTCAGACTGTATCATTTTTGTCTTGTTATATTTTATATTCCCCAAATCATATTATTGGTACTTAATATAGTTAAACATCTCTCTGGGATCTGATTCTCTCATCTATAAATGTAAGATCGCCTTTAGACCAGATGATCTGCAAGTTTATTTCCAATATTTTCTATGAATATGTAAGTATACGAAATGTGACAGAATTGGTCCAGAGCTAGGGAATAAATCTGGAGCAGAAGAGAGACAGCCTGAACGATGTCTACTGAAAATGAAAATAGTTGAATGGAGATCCCAGATTCTCCCTCTAAATGCAGCTTGGTTTGATGTCCAAATGTCCTGCAAGTTGGTCCTTATTTATTTTCTTATTATAACTGAGAATTTCCTCACTGTTGAAGCATCCTCTGATCTGTTTTAGGATACGCCAAACAAATACACACATCCGCAGTAAAGGGAAGTGTGAGGAGAGCAGCACCCCAGGAAAAACCACTGCCAGCATGCCCACATCTGTAAGTACACAAGTAGACTGGGCTCCGTGGTTATGTTGTGAGGAGCAGTGGGTTCTGCTTTTGTTCCCTTCCATTGAGTAATGGACATTTCTCTGGCTAGAAAGGTGACACTAGGTCAGGTGACTCAGAATTGGTCACATTTTTCACTGGAAGGATAACTAATTACTGAAATAAGTAAAAATAATGTAGCAGTTAATATTTTAAACTATTTACTGGGTTCATTAATAGACTGTTTATGAGCAGTGTCTCCAGCATAACATTACTTAGTTCAGGATGGGTTTTATTTTCTGTGATTTTCAGTAAAAAGATGAGACAGAGACCAAGAGAGGTCAGAGAGTGACAGAGCTGGATTTAAACAATTTCTATATAATGCCCATATTCTTGAACTTTACATTGTATTAAATTACTTCCCAGAATTAAAAGTTGATCAGTTTCATTTAAACCCCTGAAAGGATGTTTCAACATATGTTACTGAGTTTAAGATTCTCCCTGATGACTGTATTTGAATAGTCATCCTCAGAGAGATGGTATATAATGTGAAAAAATAGAAATTTTCAAATAAGAGAAAATGTTTTGTTACCAGATAAATGTGACTTCAAATTTCAAATTTTGCTGTGCTTCATATATGAGATTTTTGGCAAATCACATAAATACTCTAAACCAAAGACCCCAATGAGCTATGAAAATATTCAATGAAGACTGGCTTGTGTGCATTTGACACAGTGTCTGAAAAATTAATGGCACTGTTATTATTATGCCTAAGACAAAAGTATGAATTTAGAAAAAGAGAAGAGTCCAAAGTATGAACTTAAAAAAAACAGACCATGGTATAGTGCTTATTTATTTTTAATAAATTATTTTCAATGATACTTTGATAATATTACATTTAATAAATAACATTTTAATGAGTTACACTTAATAATACTATTTATTATTATTCACACTGTCTTTGCTCCTTTCCACTGCCACAAAAATCTCTGGGAGTAATGGAATCAGAAACTATTCAGCCAGATTTGGAGATCTTAGTCAAGCAATACTAGAGAAGGCCATATTAAAAACACTTACCAAACAATCTTTGCTATGGGAAACTGTGAAAACAAGAATCATAAGCTAGAGTCTTTCTAGTTTCACAGCAGCTGAGAGCAGTGTAGAGGAAGCCAAGGACAGGATTGAAATCCAAAGACCCTATCTTTCTCATGTGGACTCGACAAAGTTATTTACCACCCACTTAAAGACCTTTATTCTGGTTATTTACCAGAATTCATAAAAAGAGAGTTTAAACTTTTACTCTAGTCCCTATATTGTGTTCTAGTCCCTATATTATTATATAGAAATTCTTAGTAGTTTGCTCCCCATTTTATTTACAGAATATACTGTGACATTTCCTCACAAACTCACCTAGTTACATATACCTCAGGATAGAAAAGTCAAAATTGCTTTATGCCAGTCCAATAGACCACACCTTAGACCACATTTCCCTGTAACTCTCATGCTGTGTAGGCAACTTGAAAAAAACTGCTTTATAAAGAACTTGCCATAGATTTATACTGGTAAGATGTATTTCTTTAAACAATGAAGAATCTTGCCAGAACTCAGTACGCGAGGTGTTGTAAAAGAGTGCCATGCTTCCATTTCTGGGTGTATACTTTCCACTGGAGCTGCATAACGGGCATTAATAATGACAGAAATTATTATATTATTAGTTAATGAAACAAAAATTAAAAGTGTCCTGGACACAGATGGAATTTCAGGTCCCTGTGTAAGATTCCAGGGTGTGATCTTGGGTACAGGTAGTACAGATTGGTCATGGCCTAACATTGTTCTGATGACTAGTAAGGATGTATATACTGGGGTTGAAGACTATTGTCTGAACTTTATTTCTGGGTGAAAGTTTCTCTAAGAAAGTGGAATCTCAAAAATAGATTAAGAGTCCAGGAAGTCACAACTTTCCTGGGAAAGTAGGTTGAGTATCCTGGAACCCACACTTTGATTACTAAGTACATAATACTTTCTATTATGCAATAATTATTATACAGTAACTACTAAGATTTACATAGCTCTTTAGAGGTTTGTGTGCATTTTCTGTTTGTGCCCTTACAATAGTCATTTGATTAGGGCAGGGATCACTGTCTTTCCCATTCTACAGAAAGTCAGCCTGGGGGAAAATGTCACTTAATAAAGTCACTCAGTATAATATCTTGAGTTCAATGTAGATATCCTGAGTTCATTTCCAGTGCACTACTACCATTCCTTAGTTGTCAGGAGATTCTAAAGACTAAGCACTCTCAAGAAGGCATTATCTCAATTAAAGCACGATTTGCTATATTGGAAAGCAATTCCTATATTAAGAAAAATACCAATATTATTTTGTGAGATAAACAAATGACTGTCCTTATCTATATTTATCAATTTCATGATGGATTTTCAAGGATTCAGGAAGACCAAAGCTTGCTACTTTCAAACCAAAGAAAACCTCCTGTTGTGGATGTAGGCAATAAAGTGGAGGTTTGAGTTTGGAATGACAGTGCTGCTCATGCCCCAGGTGGTACTAGTTGAAGATGTGCAGTTATGTGGAAGAAAACTTCCCGAGGCCCTCACCCCCTATAAGAATATTTTTAAATATTGATTTAATGTTTTAAATGTTGATTTCAAATGCCTGAATGAGTCAGGCAAAGGAAGACAGCTGATTCTGTTCTAGTGGCCTACAACAAGCTACAGCAGAAAAACATTCACGTTAAAGGAATTGGATTCAAGTCATGACCTAACATGACAGTGACAAGACAAGTTCCTAATCTCTGAAGCTCAATTTTCTCATCTTCAAAATGGTGCTAATGACGCCTACTTCTTTTTATCGGCATGAAGCCTGCATGTAATCAAAGGCAGAGTTAACTCATGTTCATTTTTGTGTCCACCTCAACGCATAGTACATGCTAGGTGCTCAATACTTGTTGTATCAAAGTGATAAAATGGGAAAGTGATTTTAAGTTGTTACTTATTTGCAGAGTGCAGGAATCTATGGATTTCTTTGATTAAGATGCAGCTATAAATATACAGCCCACATTTCTGCAATATCTCTGGGTTCTAGCATCTAATCTACCCATCTTCTCTTCTAGGATGAAGACAGGAAGATTGTTGAAAGCCATGAGGGAAAAAATAAACCCCAATTCTGAATCACCTACCTTCACATCTGTATATACAAGGAATTCTTGAGAGATTGTCTTATTTGCTATGGAAAACAATACAGAGCTGTTGGGAATGGACTCACTGACTTTCAGTCTTTTCCATCTCTTTTCTCCCAGATGTTGTGATCTGAGGGCACAAAGACATCTCCACCAAGTCTGTGCCCTTGAAGAGTCTTGATCACAATGCTGTCTGTCCAACTGCCTGTTCAATAAAAGTAAACTCAGCAGAACACCCTTCCTGGGATTTCTTTGTCACTGTCTGGATAATAGAAATGTGTTTTTACAGAAACTGAATAAACTCTACCCTTTTGTCTTGCTAAACCCACTGGTGGACAGAGAATGCTCACTTTTTTTCTACTTAAGTTGCTGTCATAGTTGAGAAGAACTGTCTAGAAGAGAGGTGGGGAGATATGACTTCCCAGCAGCCAACAGCTACATAAAGTTGACCTAGCTGTAAATCAGCTTCATCTTAACTATTCATTACCATGCCAGCTCTCCTTTCTAAATTTTCATGAATGGAATAACTGTCACTCAGTTATTTAGGCCCCATCCAAAGACACAAACCAGTAAGTTCTCATGTCTGTTCATTAAGTTACCTCGTGACAATTAACTATATCACAGACTTGTACCCATAATCTGGGAAGAAAATTTATTATCAATGTGTGCAAGTCTCTAAAGTGGCACTCTCCAATAGAAATGTAATTTAAGCCATATATGCAATTTTAAATTTTCTACAAGTTAAAAATAATCATTATAACTATTAATTTTAATAATATATTTCATTTAGCTTAATATATCAAAACTATTAATGTAATCAACAAAAACTTTTAAGTGTACTAAGTCTTTGATATTGGTGTATATTTTACACTTACAACACATCTCAATTTGGACCTGCCACATTTCAAGTGCTCAATAGATACATGTGAATAGAGGTCACCGTATTAGGCAATGCGGTGGTGCCATGAGCTAATGGACATAGGAAATCAGAGGAGGAATGCAGGCATTATATAGGGGTGGATGAAATGCTTGTAATTGCCTGCCTCTATGCTGAAACTTTATAAATCCCTAGTCTACCTAGCCTCTTTGTTCACTTGAAAATTCTGGGCTGGTGCTGAATACACTCCATAGGGAGAAATTATATGGAAAATCCATTATGGGGCAAGGTGTTCTCAGCTCCAGAAGAACTAGCTTGATGTGACAGACTTATTTGGATTTGGGAAGTTAATTTTTTATTTTTCCTCTCTAACTTTTTTTAAGTCTCTGCTAGCTCTATTATAGTAGGATTTGATGATCTTTGTCCTTTGTAACTGAGTGAAAATAAATTATCCCTATGGTGCATTCTTTTCTATGCTACATTAAGAAAAAAAAAGAAGAAGGGCCTATAAATAATTTTTTCAAGCATGAAAATTATGAAGTAATTCCTGTTGAATTCTTCGTATTATTATTTGGCAATTTTAGGATGTTGAGCATGGGTTCAGAGAGCTCATGATATATGGGATTCTATCTTCTTCCTGTTCACTTCTAGAAAACCCAGAAACTCTCTTCTGGCTAAAACATATGCTTTTCTGAAAAGGTGTTTTGTTATGTCATTTTGAATATTTGATTAGAATATAAACACAAATCTTTTATATTTATTTTATCATTATTAATATGCTCAAAAGAAATTTTTATCCCATCCTTAAGACTTAACCAATTCTTGGCAATCACTTAGTACAGAGAAAGAGTTCAACTTAGGGATAGAGTAGGGTAGAGGATATAATGGTCTAGAATGGGATGAGACAAGGGAATGAGGAGAGGCCCAGTGACCTCAGGAGTGAGAATCAAAGGTGAGGGGCGGGAAGGATGCAGAGGTCAGGAATAGAAAAAGGTCAAGGAAATTAAAGTTAAAAATAGAGTGAGGCTCAAGGATTGGGGTTAAGAGTGTGAATATGTAGAACACATTACTCGGGGTTTAAAAAGCTGAAAGTTGATTTTTTTTGAAGGTATGCAAACTAGGAGTATATATAAATGTTCATCCATGTCAAAATGGTAACAAATAAATAGCTGCATCAAATATCAAGTAAATTAATCTTTGAGTTACTTAAGTTATATCCTGATGGGCAAGAGGTAAATGGAAACCAGAACCATCTCATTGAAGTTTCTAAACTAAATCTAAAATTCTAAACCAGGAGGTGATAAATAATCCTGAGATGGAACCAAAGAAAGCAAAAATATTTCTGTCAGCCCCACCTGTCCACCACTACCATGTGCTTATGCATTTCTCTAGATAATTAGATCTTCAGATTCCATTTTGTGTTAGGGGTTTTCAGAGATCTATCTTTTTCAAACTCCTTTTTCTCAAACAGAAGACTGGAAATGAAACTGTCTTTGTTTATTCTATAAAACGGGGACTAATAATTTCAATCTTACAGGTTACAATGAGGATTAAGTTATATAGCTTATGAATGTCACAAACTGAAGATCTCATACATATTAAGTTCTCAATAAATGCTTGTCATCATTATTTATTATAAAACAGTAAGTTGTCAGAATTTGCTTATTCAATAAGCTCTCCAATTCAATTAATTTTCTTGTGTTTTTTTTTTTCTATTTTAACCTCAAAAATATTTTTGCCAATATATTTGTCCGCCTGAAGCCTTCTCATTTCTTTCAGGTTTCAGAAATACCTAAGGATGTGGAGAAAAGTGAATATTTACACACTCTTGGTGAAAATATAAATTATTTTAACCTCTATGGAAAACAGTATGGAGACATCTCAAAGAACTAAAAATAGAACTATGATTCGACCCAGCAACTCCACTACTAAGTGTCTACCAAAGGAAAATAAATCATTATATTAAAAAGGCACCTGCACTAGGATGTTTTTCACAGTGCAATTCACAGCAGCAAAATCATGGAACCAACCTAAGTATTTGTCAATAGTTGATTGGATCAAAAATGTGGTATATATGGGCCATGGAATCTTATGCAGCCATAAAAAGGAAGGAATGTTCTTTGCAGCAACATGGATGGAGTTGGGGGCCATTACCCTAAGTGAATTAACTCAAAAACTGAAAATCAAATATTGCATATTCCCAGCAGTAAGTGGCACTCATGGACATAAAGACAGATAATAAACTCTGAGGACTCCAGAAGGAGGATAAGAGAGAGGTGAGGGTTGGAAAATTACCTATTTGACATAACGTTCACTATTTGTGTGATGGGTATGCTAGAAGCCTACAATACACCCCTGTAATAACATGCACATGCACTCCTTGAATCTAAAATTAAAAATGAAGCAAAACATCAAGTTACCTCTGGAACCAACAGCAAAGAATTCTGTAGTTGATTGGTAATTCCTGCTACAAGCATAGGGCAGAAGTTGCAAAGGCAGGAACACCAGGTATTTTCCAACCCACAATAGGGCAGATACTTTGGAACTGAACAGATCTAAGCTCAAATCCTGACTTTGTCACTCACTAACTCTATGACAATAGAAATGATACTTTATCTCTCTGGATCTTTGTTTCTTCTATAAAATGGGAACTAATAATTTCTATCTTACAGGTTACAATGAAGGTTAAGTTATGAGAATGAAACCAAGTCGGAAAACACCCTTCAGGATATTATCCAGGAGAACTTCCCCAACCTAGCAAGACAGGACAACAATCAAATTCAGGGAATACAGAGAACACCACAAAGATACTCCACAAGAAGAGCAACTCCTAGACACATAATCACCAGATTCACCAAGGCTGAAATGAAGGAAAAATGTTAAGAGCAGCCAGAGAGAAAGGCCGGGTTACCTGCAAAGGGAAGCCCATGTGACTAACAGCAGATCTCTCAGCAGAAACCCTATGAGCCAGAAGAGAGTGAGGGCTAATATTCAACATTCTTAAAGAAAATAATTTTCAGTCCAGAATTTTATATCCAGCCAAACTAAGATTCATAAGTGAAGGAGAAATCAAATCCTTTACAGACAAGCAAATGCTGAGTGACTTTGTCATCATCATGTCTGCCTTACAAGAGCTCCTGGAGGAAACACTAAACATGAAAAGGAACAACGGGTACCAGCCATTGCAAAAACATACCAAATTGTAAAGAACATTGATGCTATGAAGAAACTGCATCAACTAACGGGTAAAATAATAACCAGTGAGCATCATAATGACAGGATCAAATTCACACATGACTCTCCCCCCGCTCCCATATATATATATATGGGTTTTTTTTTTTTTCCTGAGATGGAGTCTTGCTCTGTCACCCAGGCTGAAGTGCACTGGTGTGATCTCAGCTCACTGCAACCTCCACCTCCTGGGTTCAAGCAATTCTCCTGCCTCAGCCTCCCAAGTAGCTGGGATAACAGGCACCTGCCACAACACCTGGCTGATTTTGGTATTTTTAGTAGAGATAGGGTTTCACCATTTTACCCAAGCTGGTCTCAAATTCCTGACCTCATGATCCACCTGCCTTGGCTTTTGAAAGTGCTGGGATCACAGGCATGAGCCAGTGCAATATAAATGGGCTAAATGCCCCAATTAAAAGACACAGACTCGCAAATTGGATAAAATGTCAAGGTGTATCAGTGTGCTGTATTCAGGAGACCCATCTCACATGCAAAGACACACATAGACTCAAAATAAAGGGATGGAGGAATATTTACCAAGCAAATAGAAAGCAAAAACAAACGAACAAAACAGGTTTTGTTTTGTTTTGTTTTTGCCATTCTAGTCTCTGATAAAAAAGACTTTAAACCAACGAAGATCAAAAGAGACAAAGAAGGGCATTACATAGTGGTAAAGGGATCAATGCAACAAAAAGAGTTAACTATCCTAAATATGTATACACCCAATACAGGAGCACCCAGATTCATAAAACAAGTGCTTAATGACCTACAAAGAGACTTAGACTCCCACACAATAATAGTGGGAGACTTTAACAGCCCACTGTCAATATTAGACAGATTAATGAGACAGAAAACTAACAGGGATATCCAGGACTTGAACCTGCTCTGGACCAAATGTACCTAATAGACATCTACAGAGCTCTCCACCGCAAATCAAAAGAATATACTGTCTTCTCAGCACCACATTACACTTATTCTAAAATTGACCACATAATTGAAAGCAAAACACACCTCGGCAAATGCAAAAGAACAGAAATCATAGCAAACAGCCTCTTAGACCACGGTGCAATCAAATTAGAACTCAGGATTAAGAAACTCACTCAAAACTGCATAACTACATGCAAACTGAACAACCTCCTCCTGGATGACTTGGGTAAATAACGAAATTAAGGCAGAAATAAAGATGTTCTTTGAAACCAATGAGAACAAAGCCACAATATACCAGAATCTCTGGGACACATTTAAAGCAATGCCTAGAGGAAAATTTATAGCACTAAATGCCCACAAGAGAAATCAAATACCCTAACTTGAGTTAACAGTTGATCATCATTGAAAAGATCAACCTTGAATGTGGGAGGGACCCTGCTTTGTGCGTGTATTTATACCTGGAAGGGATAGACCCTTCTTCTCTCTCTGGCCTCCTTGACTCAGAGCAGCATAACTCCATTATTGGCATTCACCATCACTATGAAGGGCTTCACTGTTTTGCCATCCTTGCTCTAGCAGCCACAGCCTGGGCTACCTCTCCGCCTGGTGAATCAGGATTTCTTTCCGATAGTCGCAAGTTTCTGTTAACTGTAATATATTCAGCCTTCATTAAATTATAAATGTTAACATCTAAAGAAAATTTAGAAGGCATCTGTTTGAATTGACCTGAAACCAAACTTTTATCTTTGCATAGCATTTTAAATTTTCTGAGCATTTTCTACATTTCTTTTTTTTAAACTAATAGACATTTATTTTAATAATTATATATATTTTGTTTGTTTTTTAATTGCATTCTAGGTTTTGGGGTACATGTGAAGAACATGCAAGATTGTTGCATAGGTACACACGTGGCAGTGTGATTTGCTGCCTTCCTCCCCTTCACCTATATCTGGCATTTCTCCCCATGCTATCTCTCCCCAACTCCCCACTCCCTGCTGTCCCTCCCCTATTTCCCCCCAACAGACCCCAGTGTGTAGTGCTCCCCTCCTGTGTCCATGTGTTCTCATTGTTCAACACCCGCCTATGAGTAAGAGCATGCAGTGTTTGATTTTCTACATTTCTTATTCCTTTAGACGTCCATTAGAACCCTTAAAGGAGAGATTTATATTTCCCTGTTAAACAAAAAATTCTCTTATGATTTAGGGCATATGCTGGTCTGTTTTTTATGTAGCACAACACGTGGCCCATAGAAGATCTTCCAGATGTGTTTGTTGAAAAGCTGAAGAGGCTAGTTCTCTTTCCACTTCCTTCCCCTTCACCATCTTGATATAAGAATAAAATTTAAAAATGAGAATACAGGGCATTATTTTTTGTTCCAAGTATAAGTGGACTGTCTCAGAAACTCTAAAGGTTTGAAGATCGCATGCCCAAGAAACTGGAAACCAATATGTGGCACAGATTACAAAACTTACAGTAATGAGTGCATGTTTTGCATGCAAAACCTGTAAGTGTTATACTCAATTTGATGCCTCAACTCTTCTTTTAATGTGATTATAAAGCCCATGTTGGCCAAAATCATCTTCTTGGTCTTTTAAAACATGGTTTAACAAATGCTACTTTTTTGTGTGCTTCTTCAATACCCCATGGACATTGCTCTGTTAAAGTTATGAAAAAGAAAATCTTAGCTCTATCTCTAAAGAAATATACGTATATGTGTATTGTGGATTTACATATGTAAATCTATATATATATGTGTATGTTTGTGTATTAATTAGAAGTAATGGCAAAAACTGCAATTATGTTTGTATCAACCATATACATATATATGAATAACATACATGTATGCTATTCAACCAAATTCTCATTTACATTATACACTACCTTTAGGGTATTAACTGTTACTTATATGCATTTGAGACCCACATTACATTTACAGAAATGGAGTCTCAAGCAGGAAATATATATTGGTCACATTTTCATGAATCTCCTGTAGCTTTCTTTCTGCATATAAGAAATTTGAGGATAGCTATCTCTATTTAGGCTGCTAACCATAGACACATAAAACCTTGTGAACTTATATGGAAATATATGACTTTGACCTATCCTTTAGAATTTCTGTTTTCTCTCATGATAATCTAGAAAAGTTGAGGGAATAGAATGATAGTATAAAGGAATAGTTGGAATCAGCATATCCTTACCACTACCAGCCCTACAAATTCAATATTAAGTCTTTACTTTTAACAAGATCTGAGCCTTTAGAAGAATGAAACAATGATTATTACCAGCCTTCTGGTAGTATGATTTCAATACTTTACGATTCATGGTTGAAATCATGGGTTTTGGTGTCAAACATTCAGATTGGAATCTAGATTCTAATTTGTAGATTATGCAAATACCCAAATCACTACTAGTTCTCATCTCTTAGAGAAATTATAACAGCATTTGGGATTCACTGTGATAAAGCATGCCAAATCTTTGCTAAGCAGCCAACACAGAGTGAATACTTATAGAAGTAAGCTCCTTTTTTCTTATTGTTTTCTTCCCTCTTTTCTTCTATTTTCTAGTCCTTTTGAAAATTTAAAGTCAAGTATAACAGCAAGTGCTATTCAGAATAAGGCCTCTCAGTACATGTTAGTTCATACACTAATGCAACCAGGAGAGATTAAAATTATATTATCTCATATTCTGTTTTTAGAGAGCAGATATCTAATATTTAGAAAGAAGTGGCTATAACAAAATTATACAGACTTTAAGTGGCAGAGAAAGATTTAGGTGTATTTTCTTTTGCTTAATTGCAAAGTTGCAAATGTTTTCACACTATATTATTCCCTAAGTTTTCATCTGAATATTCACAGGATTTTAAAAAGATGCTCAATCTACTTTTAGTGTTGATCTTATGTTCTTATATTCTTACTTGACTCAAAATATTCATATATTAAAGATGTTTACTAACAGTACTAACCAACTGGGATAGTAATTCAACAAGAACTTCTGATTCTCAGTCTAGGTAAGATGACAAAGACATAAAATGATTATTTTACTCAATAGACTATGAAATCTCAAATTATCACATTAGATATTCAATAAAATCTTCTCTTCTAGAGGTCAAGAATTTCAACCCAGAAAACTTCATGAAGGTGAATGTGTAAGTATATACAGAAATTTTATTAATTCTTAATGTAAAATATTACAATAATGCCTCACTTTCACAGAAAACAACTATTTAAAACTATGTATTCTAAAAATTATTTATGATGATTTATATTCATAGGTAAAGCATCTGGCCAGCCTAAGCAGATCTGAAATATAGCAGAATAAGAATAAGAGTTCACAAACGTTACTCATAGCCCTTAACTAGAATATATTGCTATCATACAGTTATTTTCTAACATTGCAATTAATTAGTAGGTTAAGGTGACAATGTCAAATTAAAAACTCAAAGATAGTCTCATAGCAATAAAAAAGTTATAAATAAAGTATGAAAAAATTTAAAAACAAGTGTAGACACAATTCAGGGGTAAAAAGCTATGTGAGTGGAATGTCATCAATTCTAATAGAGTTTAAAATGTGATATAAGAGAACTGTAAACATGGGGTTGTGGCAATAAAGACAGTTTTTTTTAAGGACAGGCACCTAACCAAATTTGATGGGTGAGAAAGAGAAGTATCATTGTGAAACTGTTCTAAAAGTAGTTAAAATGGCACTTAAAGAAATAGTGGGAGTTGTCCTGATTAATACAGTTGGTAAAAGTCAGGCAAGATAGAAAAATGGCAAGAACAAAGGCACTAAGATACCCAGGGGCAGGGAATAGTTGGGAACTCAGTCCTGAGGTTTAATTAGAGTAAGATGCAGGAGACATTGCAGCCAAAGCTGAAGAGATAAGCGAGTCAGGAAAGGATTATCTCCTAATGGGGAATCAGTTAAATATTTGAAGAACAATGTCTATTTTGGTTTTTAAAAGATCAGTCTGGCGTCAGTGTGGAGAGTGATTGAAACCTCAGATAAAAAGGAGAATTGGCAGAGAATTGGCAGACAATTGGGGCTGTCTGAACAAGACATATTGAGGGCCTGAATAAAATGGATGACAGTTTGATGAGGAGAGGACTGACTCAGAAATGAAGCACCAGATAGAATCCACAAGGTGTATTTATCGCTTAGATATAGGGAGTTAGTTAGAGGGAGGGCCTAAACTGAGCTGAGCTGTCCCTTGCTATGATAAGACTCTCACCATTGTTGAGACAAAGTATGTAAGCTACAAGGGCTGTATTTTTTTTTTTGCATATGAAATTTTGGAATGAATAATCCTTTCAGACCTTTTAAAAGTTTGTTTTCTATGATTTAATGATTTGAAAGATAAAACATGTTTGCTTGTTTGTGTTTGTTTGTTTATGATGGTACCGATTCAGTGTACCAAGTATTCTGAGACGTACCATGGACTACACACCTCACTGTGGATCTGATGGAAATGTATATTCCAACAAATGTGCCTTTCGCAATGCCGTTGCATAAGTGCTGAATTTAATATATTACTTGCAGAAAGAGTCTCTCTCAGAAATAGCTAGAAACAATCTTAGTACCTAACAGGCTAGATGCTACTATAAAGCATAATTCATTGTCATATTTTGCAAAAAAAAAAAAAAAAAAGAAAGAAAGAAAGAGAGGAAAAGAGGAGGAAGAAAATATATAAGGAAAAAATTGATGTAAAGACAATGAAAAATTTGATCAATATCACTAAGTGGTAGCTAAGAGAAAAATTTACAGATTCTTTGGCTTCTGATTCTGGCTTTTACTAACATGAAATGTTTATTTTCTACTGTATTAAAGCTTAGTAATTAAATACTCATTTTTTAATGCCATGCACTCATCTAGCTGGCTTAATCTAGAAATATGAAACTTTTCATTTAAGATTGCCAAAGTCTTCCATTTAAAAAAATAATAATAATAACTTTTCTTGTAGAATGAGCCGTGGAGCAATTTGGTTGAGAAATTATGGAGTTTGCTGAATTTCCCATGAAGCTTAAGGATATCCAGTCTCCTTTGGCAGATTCCACTTAGATAACCAGTTTTTCTTGGATGGCTGAGGAGGCAAGCAATAGTCTGGTACAAACATGGATTTGAGTCTTCAATAAAATATTCTCAGCAAGAAACTGACTGTCAGACCTGTCTGTGGATGTGATTCTTCTCTTAAGGAGAATATCTATGGTCATTTTCCTAAGCTAAAAGTCATATGGAAAAATTTTCTCTATTTCTGTACAAATTGGGAAGTGGACATTATACACATAATGGTGAGAGGAGAATCTGCTCATATCATTTTTTAAAGACTGATTTTTTTTAAGTAAACATGGGTCAGAGGATGGATCTGTCCATTGGTCTCATAATATCTTTGGCACACAAATGAAGAGTGAAAAATTCAGATTTGGAGAAAGTGAGAATCCAAAACACTAATCAAAACAGACCAGTAATAATATATATATTAAGTATCATCATTTAAAGACTACCCAGTCACACATGGGCACATGCAAAAGAAGGCGCTATGTTGAAGGGGCAGGGACATTAAAAACAAGATCTGATTGATTAAATGTTGAAGTCACTAAAAAGGCCTCAGGAAAATCTAACAGAGGTGGGAAAGATGAGGATATATTCAAAACCATCATGAGAGGAAAAACTCCAGAATTTTCTCATCTAGCATGCCATAGAAAGCACCCAGAGCATTAATTCAACTTGCTTAGATAGATGTTTCACCTTGAAAAGAAAAGAATTTTCTAATAGTAAGTTTGAAACACAGTAATGCCCTATAAATTTAACTGTGGAGAGCACATGGTTTTTAAACATAGGTTGGTTAAATACTTGCCAGATATGCTGTAGACATGTATGTGTGTATGTGTGCGTGTGTGTATGCATGTGTGTGTGTTTGTGTGTGTGTGTGTGTGTGTGTGTGTGTGTGTGTGTTTTGCAAGCAACACATATAGAAAAGCTTTGAAGGGTAAAGCAATGTTTCCTGTGTGGAAAAACAATACTAATGAGCAAAAGACGAATCCATTTCATGAAGAAATTTTCAGACTAGTGAGAGAGACATGCTTTTAAAGAGTTAATTACTATAAAATGTAACAAGGGCTATAATTTAGTGTTAGAAGTTTAATCAAGATGAAAAGAAAAATATGAGGTGTTAGAGACATAGTGTATCAATCAGTCTACTTGTTACTCAGTTATAACAAAATACCACAGACTGCGTGGCTTAAACAATGTAAAGTTATTTTCTCAAAGTTCTGGAGGTTGAAAAGTCCAAGATCAAGGTGCTGGTTAATTCATTCCTTGTGAAACCTGTCTTCCTGTCTTGCAGATTTCTTCCTTCTCAGTGTGTCCTCACATAATGTGGGTCCAGGTTGGAAAAGGGCAAGAAAGGGAGAGTGGAAAAGAAGGAGAGGGTTATCTTTCTTTTCTTAGTAAGGCCATCAATCCTATTGGATTGAGGCCCCACCATTATGACCTCATTTAACCTTAATTACCTCCTAAAAGCCCTGTCTCCAAATACAGTCACATTAGGGATTAGAATTTCAACATACAAATTTTCAGGAACACAATTTAGCTAATTGCAGCTAGAGTCCTAGAGTTTTATTTTTATCTTTTTTATATGAATAAAGGATGGGATAGGAGAAATGAAAGTATTCTATTGTGAATTTCCTTTACCATACGTAAAGTGATATAGTAACATTTAGAGTTACAAAGTGAGAAACTAAGGTTGTATATTTTTAAACCCCAAAACAACATTAAATAGCCAATAAGGGAAAGAAAATGAAATAATAATAAAAACTAAAAAACAAAACAAAACAAAAAACACCTCAGTCCAAAGAAGGAAAAAAAGAAGGAAGTAAAAAGAAGAAAAATAGTTTGGACTAATGGAAAATAAGTGGCAAGATAACAGAATTAATGTACAGAATTAATGTAGTCAGGGCTCTCCAGAGAAGCAGAACTGATAAGATGTGGGGTGTGTGTGTGTGTGTGTGTGTGTGTGTGTGTGTGTGTGTGTGAGTGTAAGCAGAGAGAGAGAAAGAGAAAATAAAGAGGTGGAGAGAGAGCGAGAGAGTGAGAGATTTAAGTCCCTGGCTTAAATGATGATAGGGCTGGAAAGTCCAAAATATGCAGGACAGAGCAGCAGGCTGGAAAACCAGAGATGTATTGATATTGCCTCTCAAATCTGAATGTGGTGTGGAGGCAGAATTACCTCTTCTTTGAGGGCTATAATTAGTCCATTTGCTGTTGCTTATAACGGAATACCTCAAATTGGGTAATTTATAAAGAAAAAAAATTATTGGGAACCCTGCACGGGGCTACCGTACAGCACACTGAGATTCATTCCTGGCCCTCAACTACTCTGGGGGAATGGTTGAGTTGAACTGTCAAGGAGCAACCTGTTCTCACCATGGGCGTCTGGAATCCTGGCAGGAAAAGACCCCTCAATCACCATGGACACTTGAGTTGGCAGGGAGAGCTGCTTAGTGAAGTGGTAGGGGCAGCACTCCACTTGATATGGAACCCAGAGCATTTGGCGCAGGAGTATCTGTTGTGGAGCTTGGTCAGGGATGCCTATCCCCCTAGGCTCAACTTGCTCCCATGGAAGATTTTAGCTCAGGGGGAACTGTCAGACCTAAATTCTGAAGGGAGCTCTTGCTCATCAGACAGGGCCAGTCCGACCTGAGCACATTTTAGCCTGCTGGCTTCTCCTGGGGTCCCAGCCTTGTTGTGTCTGCTTGCAGAGCAGCAACCATTGGCTGGAGACCCTCATCATAGCTCTTGTACTGGCAGACAGCACCTGACCAGCAGAGCTCCAGGAGAGCAGTCACTGTGGACATGCAGCAGCCTGCCTGCTCCCTTCCTTTTCTGCAGTTTCCCCAAGGTCCACAGCCATACCCCACATTGCTTTGTTGGCATCCCCTAACGCCAAGCAGCAGTTGATGAACATGCACCCTGTCGTGTTGCTGCTGGCACGTGAGAACAAGGACAGATTCTGCCTCCCCCACCTTACAAAATACTTCGGTTATCACCACCCATCAGGGTGTGGTGACCAGTGTTCTGGAAACACTTTGACTCCCATCCCCAGCATAATGGATTTCTAACCTCGAGGACTCAGAAAACAAAGTTGAGGCCTGATACCAGTCACCCAAAGTTAGAGCACAAAATCCAGGCACTGGTAGCTTAGCCTTTGCTCCCTAAAATCTTCCGATAATGAAGCCAGGAGATGGAATCCAACATACACACACAATCAAACCCTCAAGGTCATAAAATAGAATTTAAAAAAATCCAAGGTGTAACCAGGTTTTTTTGGGGTGTTAGTGAGGCATAGCTCCCCCGAGTCTATGCTGTTGGTTCTTGGTCTCTGCTCTCTTAAGAGTAAGAGAAGGGACTACCGCAGTGCACTGTACACTCATAAAAGTAAATATCAGATCCAAGAAGTGTTGCACAAAGGTGATTTCATTTAGGTAGAGAAAAGAGAAGGAAAGGAGAAGAAGAGAAAGACTTCCACGAAGAGCGTGGAAGGGGATTCCAGAGGGGAAACCCAAGAGGGGAAAGAGAGATCCCACTATGTGGGAAGGGATCCCAGAGAGCTGGAAATCCTGTGTGGATGAAGGAGTGGGGGAATTTATCCTGGGAGAAATTCCCACCTTCCCAAGTTCCTCTGGCCAATGAAAGGAGCTCCTTTAAACTTCCACTGGAGTGACTGACTCTTAGTTTCTTCCCGTGCCTGCGAAATTCAAACATAAACCGTTAAACCTCCCAGATGGAGAATGATGGGAGGGGGCACGGCACTGGGAAATTCTTGCCCTTAAAACTACGCCCCCTTGTGGACCTGGTAAGAGAATACATTCCATCAAAGGGACTGCAGCTTCAAAGATTGAAGAAACATCAGCCCATAAAGATACGAAAGTATGAGCACAAGAACTCTGACAACTCAAAAAGCCAGACTGCCTTCTTCCCTTCAAATGACTGAATCAGCTCTACAGCAAAAGTTTGTAACCAGGTAGAGACAGCTGAAATGGCAGACATAAAATTCAGAATATGGATAAGAAGGAAGATCGTTGAGATGCAGAAGTATGTTGAAACTCAATCCAGGAAAGCTAAGAAGCACAATAAAACAATACAGCAGCTGACAGACAAAATATCCAGTATAGGAAAGAATGTAACCAACCTCATAGAGTTGAAAAATATACTACAAGAATTTCATAATACAATCACAAGTATTAATAGCAGAATAGATCAAGATGAAGAAAGAATCTCAGAGCTTCAAGACTGGCTTTCTGAAATAAGACAGACAAAAATATAAAAACAAGAATAAAATTGAATTTAAAAAAAACCTCTGAGAAATATGGGATTATGTAAAGAACAAATCTGCAACACATTGGTGTCCCTGAAATAAATGAGGAGAATGGAAACAACTTGGAAAACATATTTCAGTATACCATCCATAAGAAGTTCTCAAACCTGGCTAGAGAGGCCAATATTTAACTTCAAGAAATGCAGAGAACATCAGTGAGATACTTTGCAAGAATGTCATCCTCAAGACAGATAATAATCAGATTTTCCCAAGTCAAAATAAAGGAAAAAATATTAAAGGAAGCTAGAAAGAAAGGGAAGGCCATTTACAAGGGAAAGCCCATCAGACTAACAGCAGACCTTTCAGCAGAAACCCTATAAGACAGAAGAGATTGTGGGCCAATATTCAACATTCTTAAAGAACGGAAATTCCAACCAAGAATTTCATATTTGGCCCAACTAATCTTCATAAGCAAAAAAATGAGATCCTTTTCACACAAATGATGAAGGAATCTGTTTCCACCAGACGTGCATTGCAAACGCTTCTGAAGGAAGCACTAAATATAGAAAGGAAAGACCATTACAAGCCACAACAGAAAGATACTTAAGTACACAGACGAATGACGCTGTAAAACAACCACAGAAACAAGTCTGCAAAATAACCAGCAACATCATGACAACAGGATAAAATCCCCACATGTCAATACTAACATTGACTTTAAATGAGCTAAATGCCCCAATTAAAAACACAACAAGCTGGATAAAGAACCAAGGCACAATGGTATTCTTTCATAGAGACCTATCTCACTTGCAATGACACCAGTAGGCTCAAAATAAAAGGGTGGAGGAAAATCTACCAAGCCAATGGAAAACAGGAAAAAGCAGGGATTGCCATCCTAATTTCAGACAAAATAAACTTTAAACAGACAAATTTAAAAAAGAAAATTACATAATGGTAAACGGTTCAATTAAACAAAAAGACCTAACTATCCTAAGTATTTATGAATCCAACATAGGAGCACCATGATTCATAAAGCCCATCCTAGAGACCTTAAAAGAGACTCAGACTTCCACATAATAATAATGAATGACTTCAACACCCCACTAACAGTATTAGACAGGTCCTCAAGGCTGAAAAGTAATGGAGATATTCAGAACCTGAACTTAACACTAGACCAAATGGACCTGATAGACCTCTATAGAGCTCTTAACAAAAAAACAGCAGAATACACATTCTTCTCATCGTTACATGGCACATACTCTAAAATTCACCACAAAGTCGGACATAAAACAATCCTTAGCAAATGCAAAATAACATATTATACCAACCACTCTCTTGGACCAAAGTGCAGCAAAATAAGAGATCAAGACTAAGAAAATCACACAAAACCATACAATTACATAGAAATTAAACAACTTACTCCAGAATGACTGTTGGGTGAATAATGAGATTGAGACAGAGATCAAGACATTCTTCGAAACTAATGAGAACAAAGATACAACATACCAGAATCTCTGTGACACAGCAAAGGCGGTATATTAAAAGGGAAATTCGTAGCACTAAATGCTCACATCAAGAAGTTATAAAGATCTCAATTTAACAACCTAACATCAAAGCTAATAAAACTAGGGAACCAAGAAGAAACCAATCCCAAACCTAGCAGAAGACAAGAAATAATCAAAATCAGAGTTGAACTGAAAGAGATTGAGACACAAAAAATCGCTTAAAATATAAATGAATCCAGAAGTTGCTTTTTTTTTTAAATTAGTAAAATAGACCACTAGCTAGAATAATAAAGAAGAAAAGAGAGAACATCCAAATAAACACAATTAGAAACTGACCCCACAAAAATTTAAATAACCAATGCAAAAATCCTCAGTAAAATACTGGCAAATCGAATCCAGCAGAACATCAAAAAAAAAAAAATGTATTCAAAACGATTAAGTAGGCTTTATCCCTGGGAGGCAAGACTGATTTAATATATGCAAATCAATAAATGTAATTTATCACATAACGATGTTAAAGAAAAATGTGATTATCTCAATAGATGCAGGAAAGACTTTTAATAGAATTCAACACTTATTCATGGTAAAAACTCTCAATATACTTGGTATTAAAGAAATAATAAGCCATCTATGACAAACCCACAGCCAACATCATATTGCATGTGAAAAAGTTGGAAAGGACATGATTTCATTAACTTTTTTGACTGCGTGGTATTCTATAATGTCTGGTGTGCCACATTTTCTTTCTCCAGTCTATTATTGATAGGCATTTGGGTTGATTCCATGTCTTTGCTATTGGAAATAGTGCTGCAGTGAAAATACATATGCATGTATCTTTATAATAGAATGATTTATATTCCTTTGGGTATATACCCAGTAATGGGATTGCTGAGTTAAATGGTATTTCTGGTTCTAGAATCACCACACTGTCTTCCGCAATGGTTGAAGTAATTTACATTCCCACCAACAGTGTAAAAGCATTCCTTTTTCTCCACAGCCTTGCCAGCATCTGTTGTTTCTTGACTTTTTAATAATTGCCATTCTGACTGTCATGTGATGGTATCTCACTGTGATTCTGATTTGCATTTCTCTAATGATCAGTGATGTTGAGCTTTTTTCACGTCTTCTTTTGCATACATATCTTCTTTGGAGAAATGTCTGTTCATGTCCTTTGCCCACTTTTTAATGGGATTGTTTGATTTTCTTATAAATTTGAACATACTATTTCAAATATTAAGAGCTTTCACTGCTCAGAGTCTCAATACTATTCCTTCTTCTGTCTTTGGGACTGTGCACCAAGGACTGTAGAAAACCATCCCCTTGTCTGCTTCTTCTAGCCCTGGCCAGAAATAGGCATATTCAGCCTACACACTGTCCCCTCTCTGACATAGTACCCTCTGACCCCAAATTGTTATTCTCTTCATTCATTGTTTTATCTCTTCCAGGATGTGAATCCTTTTCTGTTTTCTCCTTCTTTCCATCAGTATTTTCTGTCTATGGTGATAGGTTATTTTCCCTATGCCAGCCTCCCTGCCTATCAATATGAGTGATTTCATTTTTTTCCTAGCCCTGTGAGTATTTTGCCTTGTCCAGCCTCCAACTTCAATGCCCTACAAAAAAATGCAAACAGAGATCTGTAGTTGACTAAACTAAGGAAGACATTTGAAGGTATTATTACTTAAAAGTATTCCACTAAAAAATTGTTCTACTTCCTATGTCTTGTTGATAATTGTGTTAAGCTCAATGAGCTTAATGCTAGTCACAGCACTATAGACTTTTGATATGTTTCTAGCAATAAAATTGAAGCTCACAATTTGAATTAGACATGCAAAGGAAATTTAATTTGACCTCTTCAATTGGCTGAATGAGTATTTACTAGTGATAGCTAATAACTGCTTTTGAGATTTTTAAAATTCTCAAGTTACAAAACATTTTTGAAAAGTATTACATTTTTCTCTAAATTATGAAGATCTCAGTTGGTCAAGAATGGACTCATTAACTTTCTCCAAATCCGTTACTAATCAATTAATGAAAGTGATGTTCCTAGTTGTTTAATTTTTTTCAATAATTTATTATTAAATATCAGAAAATACAAAAAAGTTGAAAGAATTTTATGCCAAAACTCATATACCCACCTCCAAGATTTTGCTGTTAATATTTTGCTCTTCCTGTTTTACCATATAAATAATTTAATTTTGAAATTGAAAAACAGATTTACCATCTCTCTGTCAAACTTATGGTTCAATGCAATTTAAAAGTGCTTCAGAAAAGTCAAAGGAGCTTTTTAAAAACATGTTCAACTGTTTGTGAATCTAAGTGTTCTAAACATTCAACTGTATTAATTTGCAAGGGCTGTCATAATAAAGTATTACAGACTAGATGACTTAAGCAACAGAAATTTGCTCACAGTTCTGGAAGCTAGAAGTCTGAGATGAAGGTGTCAGCAGGGTTGACTTATCTCTGGCTTATAGATGGCAATGTTCTTTGTGAGCCTTCTCATGGTGTTTATTCTTTGCTTGTCTTTATCCTAATTCTTTCTTATAAGAACACTAGTCATACTGAATTAGTGCCCACTCCAGTGACCTAATTTAACTTTAATTACTTCCTTGACTACCCTGTCTCCAAATACTGACACATTCTGATGTACTGGGTATAGGGATCACAACATATGATCCCCTTGCCCAGATTCAGGTATGTCTTTATCAGCAGCATGAAAACAAACTAACACACCCTCTAAAGGAGTTAGGGGAAAAGTAAAAATTAAACAAAACAAAAATGTTTTTTGCTTTTTCATTTTGTTAGTGATGCTATCCAAAGAGAAAAGGTAACAAAATCTGTTATTTGGTATGTGGTATTCCTCTGAAGCAAACATAAAGCTGACAAACTTACACAGGCAAGAAATATTATATTTAAGGTTATTGCAGTCAGGAAGAGAGGCCAGAACTCAGTCTGAACTCAACTCACTGAAACAAAGGAAATGAGAAGGTTTTTAAGGGCTGGGGTGAGCTAATGCAAAGTACTGGAAGATAATATGGGGAAATCATAGGCCATCTGTGTTTGCTAATTGGCTTCATCCAAAGCAAAAATAAACTCATATCTTTATGAGAGGAGGTGTTTTTGCAACTTGGAGCAAGGTGCTTATCTCCCTAGAAGGTAGATCTGTACCCTTCCACAGAAACTAGTAGATGCGAGCACTATTTGTCTTGATGATTACATTTCCAAGGGACAGCTCCCAGGCCACTGAGAAAGACAGTCCTGGGTCATTAAACTGGCAAGAGGCTTCTAAAAGGATTTACAACTCAAAGGGATATATAAAGAAATTAGAGTTACACATTCTAAAGTAAATCCTCCACAAAAAATGGAGATCAGGGGTCTAGAGTTAAGAAGCTTATCTACAGTTCAACTGAGCCAAAGAGAAGGTTAAGGCCATAAGACCATCTTGGTCAGTCCAAATAACTGGTTCTCCAAACCAGTGGTCCAGACCAGTGCAAGAGAATGTACAAGTCTAGTTAATGCTGTCCCAGGGCTTCCCTAAAATCCTTCAGAAGGGGAATGCTTAATCCTACAGCCTGGATGGGGATGATTATTTGCGTGGTATCTAGTGGTTTTACTGTGATAGATAAAGCATTGTTGGCACCTCATCAGTAATGTGTTGGAAGTATAATTGGTCATCAGAATGAGGTAAACTATGAAAGTGCTATCCCCTGGCAGTAGAGCTGAGACTTTCTGCAGGAAAACAGTAGTAGAGCCTTACATCAATCCAGTGACAGTAGAAAGGTTTTTGCATCCCTGAAAAGTAATAAGAATCTGCTTTGGACAACAGGAGGAGGCAATGGTTTTTGAAGATGTGGATTTGAGGTGAAATTGAAACATGTAAATTGAATTACTTACAGCTAGGGAGCCTGGGATTCAGTGAGAAAGCCCTAAGCTGTAGCTTTTGGAATTAGACTAGGCATGATAGATGATGACAAAATCATAGACTAAGGATTCTCTGAGGGACATATGATCTTTTAATCTCACTTATTCTCTTCTCCCAGTATTAGTTCAACTGAAATTTGGGGGAGTTTGGAAAAGGTAAAGATATTCTAGCCTTAATTATTTCCTGCAGCACTTGCTTTTCCTCTGTGTGCTTCAGGTTTAAACAATGTTTATAGACCTCTCTCTGTTATCTTATTTTTATATCTATTAAATAGAGCCATGTGGTCATAATATGCAATCCCCTTTATCTTAGAGTATTTTGTTTCAGTTTTACGTAGTTAAAATATTGAATTTGTGGCATTTTATTGTTTGATTTATCAATGCTAATATGAATGAGAAACACAGGGATCATGATTAATATCTAAAAGTCACAAGATTTAGAAAACTCAAATATTGGAAATTTCTTCCTCAAGTCTACCTTCCTTGAGTAATTATTTGTGTAATGACTTTCCCCTAATGTGGTCTAAGCTCCGTTAGGGTAAGGATGATGCCAATAGTTTTCACAGCTGTATTTCCAGGACCACTCACAGTTCCTGAGAAATCAGAATTCCAAACTGTAGAAGGCCTAATGAGAAATCACCTTATGAGTAATGCTCTGATAATAAAATTTGCAACAAAACTAAGTAAAAAAATGTAGATTATTTATTCTCAGACGGAAAGTAATTTCACACTTATTTTTGAATGCCATAAAATGAGTCTGTGCCTCTGGATTTACAACACTCACATCCATTTAGTGGCTGCGAAGAAGACAAATAAATTAAGCATTTATTGGTGGCTTATCTGTCTGAGTTTTCAAAGCTGTTTAAGTGTTTGCTCAATTAAACCTCCAAAGAGCACTCGATAGAATGTGTGACTCCCAACAGTGCAAACAGGAAAATTCTGTAGTCCAGATAGAAGAAATTATTTTCCAAGTTGACAAAACATTATAACTTGATGTTCTGCTTCTGCATTCAGAATGCTTTCTAAACAACAGAGTACCTCTGCCTTTCCAAACCATAGAATAAATGATTTACTCAGGAAGATAACAGGTGTTTTCAAAGTATTTTACGTAAGATTACAAGTATGAAGCTCACAAATTGAATGAAAACCACCTCTCTCATATTCTACCTAGGTGACCTAAGTTCTTTCTGGAAGTTTCCAGGTGGCTTATTTACAGGCATTTATTAAAATGAAATATTAAATGACAAATTAACTGAGGTAAATAAAAATCTGCCTATGCTAGCACCATTATCAACAATGAAAAAATGGACATCACCCTAATTGAGCAACAATTAAAGAATATTAGTATAATTAAAATCCATATATGTGATGGAATATGACACCAGGCATCTAAATTCATGTTCAATATAGCTATATTTAGAGAGCAGGAAAATGTTATAGTCCATTTCTAAGTGAAAAAACAATATATATTATAAAAAACATATATGTACACGTGTGATTATGTATATATTATCTTAAAACTGGAATTAATTTTGCATTTATTTAGTAGGTAGTTCTGGGTTGTGAGATTTTACACCTTTTATTTCATTTGCATATTTTTTATTTTGTATATTTTCTATTTCATTTGTATATTTCTATTTTGTATATTTCTATTTGGCCATTTCTTTGTATGTTTTTACCTGCTACACCTCCCTGTCTTGTATATTTCTATTTTATAAATTTTCTAAGTGAGCATGTTTTGTTTTTATGTAAGAAAAGTAACTTTTTACAGAAGAAATGGTAGAGGCCAGAAGTTCAGACAACAGGAGGAACTTAGCTATAATAAAATATCTTCCCTGTTAAAATGACAGAGGCCCTGGGTTACTACGGGCACAAGGCTGGACCTACAGCAAATGGTATCCAATGATCTCATCTGTTGCTGAAACCTCCTTTATCAGCCTTCTCTTTCTTAGGCGTTTCCACGCATTTTTAATTCTGGTCGTAAGTACTAATTATTGTTGTGGAACATGTTATATTTTTCTTCTTGCTGTCTCCTACTGTGGTGTGTTTTCTCACGCTATTGCCTCTCTTGAATTGCCTAATGGCTGCCCTTTCCAGTGATCTGTTCTTACCCCCTCATGTCTCCCCTGATGAGGTTTGACCTTGATGCAATCTGAATGATGGGCCTCCAGGCCCTGCTCAGTCCAGCACACAATGCCTCAGTGACTTTTCTCTCCTACACAGCAGTTATTCCATCCCCTCCTGAGGCCCTAAGGCATGCCTCTTAAAAGCAGCACATTACATTCCTATTCCTTTTCTTTCTGAGGTGGGTCAGCTGTGGCATGAGGGATGGAGAGAGGGAGTCTCTGTGTTTTGCGTTAGTCTTCTGGCTGCACCTGAACTTCTACTGTTCCTGCTCCATTTCTGGAGGAATCCAGGGAAACTATCAGGACGAGATGGGGGTGTGTTTAGCAAAAACATGGTGTCCCAGACTCTGCCAGGAGTAGGCACAGTAGGCAACCTTGCACAGTGGGCAAAGGACTTCCAATCATCCTGGCTACATTTTAATGTCTTAAATAACAATAACACCTGCCACACTATAGCGTATCAGTAGAGTTTATATAATTACCCACTGACATGTGTTGCAGACAGAGATAAAAGCCTAGAGAACATATGGAAGACCGGGTGACTTTTGTAGGATTAGGAATTGAGGTAGAGTTAAATGTGGTCCTTGGTCAACCCTGGAATCTGCAGATACCATTCTCGGGGATCAGAAATGTTGCTACAAGGAAAGTCCATCCTTAGGGAGAATTTGCTCACTGACTTTTCCCTTTCTATGTCTGGATTAAAATAGTTGTGGGACCCCAGCGAGATGGCAGGGAATGATTTTTCTCCTGTGGATGTCCTCAAAGAGTCTAGGGTTCAATATCAGAAGAGTCTCAGTATAGTCAAGCATGCCTGAATTATCAGAAATATTTGTCTTAATCCAAAGAGGTATTCATTGCTTAAGGGGCAAGTAGAGACCTACTCCATTTATTGAGAAGTTCATATTGTCCAGGGACCTCAGTAGCCCCATATTCTTTTTTCATCCCCTCAAAAAATAAATTTAGGTGAAGCTTCAGAGAAGGAGTTGCTATCTCGTGACCTGTAAAATACCTTCCCACTAAAATAATACAATTATGCCCCTAGAGTACTCTATGATTTACTTCTGAGGATTCAAAGATCTGTTACTGAGCTCTATACTTTTAATCAAGATTGTTATTCAACGTTTATCTTTTTAAACATTTGTTTCTGAGAAAGAGTGGAATAGGCTTTCCAAATACAAAGTACTAAAGATACAGTGGGCAGACTGGAGATGGATCCTCATTGTAATAGTTGTCTTAAATCTTGAGTCTCCACTTCAGTGATTGTATTAGAGGGCAACAACGTGACACAATATCGCAGCGCATCATTTCCAAGGACACGCCAGGAGGAAAAATGGCCAAATCTTTTCCAGCATTCTCACTTTTGTCCTTTATCTTGATACATTTGGTGCTATCTTCTGGTGAGTAATTTAGCTGGTCTTGACCAGCAGTTGAAATTGATTTGCGGGCTTTTACATCATAATCTGAGAGAGAATGCTTTGAAATTGTTCTTAAAATCATCTAAAAAATATGAGGATTGGGCCCAAAATCACTTTAAAGTTACAGCATACTTTAAATATATACTTTGAAAACTAAAATTATATACATATACACTTTGAGAGATGATATTCAGAGTATATACATACATATATGTGTGTGTGTGTGTGTATATCTATATATGTATATCTATATATATAGATATACACTCTCAAAATATATATGTATATTTTGAGAGATGATGGGGTGTACTTTAATAGACTCTGATTCAATGGGCAGAGACCTTCGTTTTGTCATCTTTTGTATGCAGATTATTATGAGATTTAACTCATGGGGGCAAAGAGGCTTGAGTGACTCAGTGAGGTAACATGTAAAAATGACTAGCAATATGATATGCGTACATCAGAGCACATCTTGAAAATTTAGAATGTTTGAAAACGGTTTGCTGTGTATTTGAGTGGACCATTATCTTTTTTGTTGTTGTTGTTGCATTTTAGGTTTTGGCGTACATGTGAAGAACATGTAAGATTGTTGCATAGGTACACACATGGCAGTGTGGTTTGCTGCCTTCCTCCCCATCACCTATATCTGGCATTCTTCCCCATGTTATCCCTCCCCAACTCCCCACCCCCTGTGGTCCCTCCCCTATTTCCCCCCCACAGACCCCAGTGTGTGATGCTCCCCTCCCTGTGTCCATGTGTTCTCATTGTTCAATATCCGCCTATGAGTGAGAACATGCGGTGTTTGATTTTCTGTTCTTGTATCAGTTTGCTGAGAATGATGGTTTCCAGGTTCATTCATGTGCCTACAAAGGACCATTATCTTTTATCCTCTTCTAGAGAAGAAATCAGGTAAGGAGACATAAGGAGACCTAGCCTCAAGGGTTGGAGAGCTTGCTTTTTCACATACCTAGGAAGAATTCCTGAGTATTACCGAGGTGTCATTTCACTCTAAAAAATATGTGGATTGGGCCCCAAATCACTTTAAAATCACAGCATTGCTTGTTTCTTTCATACAAGCTCTGAATCCTCTCAAGTCCAAGCTAATTAGAAAAATTATTTAGTACACTGGACTGCCAACCTTCATGAAAAGAGTGATGCATCTATGCAATACCCTGCTGATATCAATCAGGAGAAAAAGAGTTATTACACATTTTTAAAAACATTAATGAATACATGTATAAATGAGATAATGTTTTCCATTGCTGCAAGCTTCCTTGATAATAAATTAGATCTCTTTTATTCTGCCAACAGATTAAGCTATGATTCACCAGGAATTAGATTCTGTAACTATTTTCATGTATTCTCTAGTTTCAGGCCCTGGACACTGGTGGCCACCACATGGAGTTATTAAGATAACATTCCATTAAATTTCCTCCCAGGACTGACCTTATAATATGAGGTCTTTTTTTGGAATTGTTACTGTGGAAACTTAATGCATCAAGGTCATCCGTAATATTCTTCAAGACTTATTTGTATGAGGGGAGTGAATACACTGCTGAAACAGTGCCCCAGAGTGGAGATACAAACTTGGAACCAAGACGACATTCAGTCACATATACACCGGAGAACTCTCTGTAGTGCCTGAAAAATATTTAAGAGTATTGACAATTGCCAGGAGCATGACAGGTTCTTAACAGACTGTGGACTTGGACATAACATGGTCCTGGTTCTAAAGGGGCTCACAGTTTGATGGGAAGAATGACTGAAAAGAATGCTCCTTAACGTCTTGAGATGTACAGAGAATGTCTATGCAAGTTGTGAATGGAGGGGGCAGCTTCTGGATATGGATGGAAGAAAAAGGGAGGCATAGTAGATATCTGAAAAGAGCCTCAAATTATGTTTGCAACTTGTATGAGGGCAAAATGGAGAAATCTTCTTCATTTTTGTCTACCTTTCTGAGCATTGCATGTAATGTGAGGTCAAGTGATATTTGGAAAGTGAGGGAAAAGGTGAATGAGGGATTAAACTTTTCATTTTGATTCATATTTGCATCACTGTATTCTTTCCCTTTAGAAGTATTAGCACCTTAAGCTTTTGTCTCATTCATAAATTTTAAATTTACAAATTTTAAAGTTATGAATTAAATTTGTAAATTCTCCTTTGTAAAAAAGTCAGTCGTGAGTTGACTGTTGAGAAAGATATTTTGAGGGCGGCTCTACCTTCAAGAGACTCAGGGATCAGCGTGTAAAACTAGTCAGAGGCTACTACCCCAGGAAAAGGATCTGCACAATTTTTCCAGGATTTATACCCTGGTCTTATAAAGTTCAGCTCTAGAATTTTTTTCTCCAGAAGGTTATCTGCAGGATGAGTCCTCCTCATGCCCATAATCCATAAATAATAATAAATGCATTCATTTTTACTTATTTTCTTTAACAAATATTTATTCATCATCTGTGCTGTGCCCTAAGATACAATATTGAGGAAAGCAGTTATGTTCCTTTTTCTTATGAAGCTTACAGATAGCCAAAAAATGAAGAAAACAATGATTTATGGTAAGTTTTATAAATACAAGAAATAAAATGGTATGATAGAGAATATCTGTTGAGCATAGAGATATAAACAATGGGTTCAGGCAAGGTTTTTCTGTCATGGGGATGTCTAAGGTGAGACCTAAAGGATGAAAAGGAGCCACCCAGGTGGAGAGTGGGAGAAAGACCTCACCACCTGGGTCACTAATTGAAGTCCTGTGTGACTGGAGCACAGACAGGAAGGAGAAGTGGCAGATGTTACAGTAAGAGCAGCAGGTGGGATTCTCACCTGATGAACGCATATCTTCCTCTAAAGACAAAGAGAAAAAAGAAGCTATATTTATAGACAACAATATAAGCTATTCTCCTTGTCTTTGATAACTATATTTTCTTTCAGATTTAACTATCTTATATCTCATTCATTCATTTTGCAAATGTTTATATAGCAATGACTAAATGCAAATATGTATGTTGGGTACATAATGACTAGCCTAATCAGACACAAATCTTTCCCTTGAGGCCTTATAGTCCTTTAGGGGTATGGGATTAGTTAAATAGTTAAACAAATGCTTTGCTACAAACTGATTAAAAGTATAAAAATAAATAACAGAGAGTGGTGACTGTATTTTAATAAATAGCTCTGAGAAAATGGGTTATAACCTGAGCTCTAAAGATAGACTGACTTTAGGTTCAGAAAAAATATATTTGGTGAAGTGGTCATGACACTTCAAAAAGACCTTGAAGTGAGGGGAAGATAAAGACTTTATATATTTAAAAAACTTACTAAAAAGGCAGAAAGCTAGGTAGTATAAGGTAAGGGGAGAAGATTTGGGAGGTTCCAGGTCATGTAGGGACTTTTAGCCCATAAGAAAGACTTTTTTATAATGTGCACTGAGGTTCAATGAAAGAACATTTATCAAGGAAATAAAATGATTTAGAGAAGTTTAAATGAAATGGGGAATAAAGGAAATGGAGGGATTAATTGGATAACAATGGTGGCCTGGCCATGATGGTGATGTTGGATAAAAAAAGAAGGAAGAGGAATTTCTACGTTAAAACATGACCATCTTCCTTCCAAATTTCTAGCCAAAACTTTCTTCTACCTTGTGTGTGAGTTACTTTATTTCTACCAATCATATGGCATTTATAGAGCCCCTGAGAGCACTAGCCTCAAGCTTCATAAATCTCAGAGTCGCTACTTCAAGTCATCACCAGCACCATCATTGTCCAGAGAAGAACTTCCCCTGAAAACAAGCATCCCTGGGTCAGGGTCCCTAAAGAGACATGTCCCTTCCTTTGTTTCCGATTTTCCCTACAGTGTCGAGGCATTAGTCTTAATGACCTTGCACTTCACAACTTTGAAATAGGAGATGGCTTGAGGATTTAGAAAGTGAATAAAATGTAATAAATAGTTTAAATTAAGGCATGTGTATTCTTCAGTTGTTGATCTTCAGTTTTCTTAGCTGAGCTGTCACAGAAAATCTCTAAAGTCTTTCCAGATCTAATAGTTGGGGCATAAAGAAGATTGAGAGAGAAGTTCCAGATAAATTATCAGTTTATCTACTCTTTTTTTTTTTAACCATAACAGAGCTGGCCATTGTTCTCCTTTATTGAGAAGGTCCTGACAACCAGGGCATCATATTGTCACCAAAAGAGATACATATAGGTTCTAGTTTTATGGCTTTGTGGAGATGGGAAAGTGAGAGCTTTCATAGGACTGACATATGGTCTGGGCTATGCTCAGAAGTTTTTTTTAGATGGGGCCTCACTCTGTTGCCTAAGATGGAGTGAAGTGGCACCATCATTTCTCACTGCAGTCTTAACCTCCTAGGCCCAAGTGATCCTCCTGCCCTAGCCTTCTGAGAAGCCAGGACTACAGGCATGCACCACCATGCATGGCTAATTAAAAATAAAAATTTTGGAGAGTCAGGGTATTTCTCTGTTGCCTAGGCTGGTCTTGAACTCCTGGGCTCAAGCAATCCTGCCACTTCAGCCTCCTAAAGTGTTGGAATGAGAGGCATGAGCCACCACACTTGGACTATGCTTAGATTTTCCTAATGAAGTTCAAAGGTGACCTACCTGTCTAAGAGAAGTTCTAATTGTATAAATCTTTTCAACTCAATTTCAGGTGAAATGTCCTTATGAGAAAGTAAACTTGAGTCGGTTTAATAGAACCTTCCACCCCTGCCCTGGCTTATATCAACCCATCTGTGGAACCAATTTTATAACCTATGGTAATCCCTGCATCCTGTGTGTTGAGAGCTTGTGAGTACTATTCGGGGAAAAGAAGGGAACTGTAAATATGCTTGTTCGTAGCAATTACCATCTACCCCTCCTATCAAGTACATCAACCTTGAAGCCAGGAATTTGCTCCAGGTCACACAGATAATAATCAGCCCCCACTCAGAAAAGCACATAGTAATAGAAAGTCCACTGGATTAGAAAGCAGACTCATTGTACCAAATGGCGTTCCTCAGATCCTTTCGGGTATCTGAGCCCTTACGTTCCCGTATGCCAGTTGATTGACTTCCACTCAAGAGGCTCTCAAATATCCCTTCAGGCCCTGAATGATTTTTGATTTAAGACAAATTGTAGTTTTGCTTCTTCTTAAATGTCTTCCCCCTCTCAAGTGTTTGAAACTCTGAACTACAGTGATGAGGTATTTGCAAAGTTTGGGTGTTTTATCTGAGACAATGTTTAGATTTTTGGATTTATATGACATAAATCAGTGATCAGGCATTGAAATCTTATAACACAATGCTTTCAGCTTTGATTCCTATATGAGTAAGTTCATTTCACAGAGAGAAAAATTTTCCCCATGGCATCATATCAGAGCCTTTAGTCTAGTCATTTTTTAATTCAGTGCAAGGAGCAATCACAGGAATGTACAAAGCCCAGCTCATTCTCACTAATGAGTAATTCAGCCCCACTAATGAGTAATACAGTGTGAGGTTATTAACAGAATAGTTGATGATTGATATGCCTCACATATCACAAACTCAGACCTGATTACATAGCTTAATTTCAAAAAGATTGTAGCATGTGTCATAATATCTTCAGTGGCATCTTAGAATCACTGAATGAAAACTAAATAAGAAATCCAATAATTTTGTCTTTTGTCGTTACTCAATTTCCTTTATACTCTGGATCTTAGTTTCTTCAAATATACAGTCAGATTTTAGATGAGATAACTTAAAAGTATTTTTGTAGTTCTGACATTGTATTACTTAATAAAATGTTTATTCTAATACTTCCTTTAGAAAATCTCATGGAAGAATCAGGTTTTACCATGATGGAAAATGTTAGCTGAGTGGACTTGAATGGGGAAGGTCCCTTCTTTTTTTTCCCCTCCATGTCTCCAATCTTCCTCTTTCGCTTTTTACATCTATTTTCATTTGTTCTTGATGACAAAGAGCTGTCACTACTGAGCTTGTAGTAGATGGCTTCAAGGTTCCTTCCATGGACCTCTCCTCTCACTGATTCATTGTCTTCCACAGTCTCCCTAATAAATAAACTTTTATGAAAGTCTGATTGACTTGGGTCTCAGATCTGTGTCTAAAAATCTAAGGAGAACAAATTCAGAATTTGAGTCATGGGTCAAAGGCAAATATTGTGATTAATCATCTCTCTAATACTAATAACAATAAAATAATCCATGTCAGGCCTCCAGATTGTCTTCCAAAGAACATGACAAAAATTTCCTCCACATTCCTTTGGCATTTAAAAAAAAAAAACAAATAATAGGAATTATAGGACATTGTACTCTGCTTGTAGGGTGCCCGTTGCCTAATTTCTGCAAACTCCTCATTAGACATCCTCTCTTTTGGACTCAGCCTTGAGACAGAGGCATTTACACATGTGCAGCTTTGATCAACAGGGCCCCACATTCTCACCAGATCCATTTTGCCAGAAGAAAACCTACATTGCTGGTATCCATAAATGGCCCATTGGTCATCAGCCTTTTTCTTAAACCCTGAAAGGGTTAAAATGTGGGACACCTTTTCCTCTGTTATACTTCATATATATTTTTTACTTCTATATGTATAGCAGACTAATAATATGCTCTAATATGCTTTCTTCCCTTCAGAACTTTGCTCCGTACTGGCTTGGGAAAGAGCATCTATTCTGCCTCTCAATACCTTGCAAGGCTGTGGTCAGAGTGTGCACATGTTCTGTTAGATCTTTGATCTAGCCTCCCATGCTGATCACATGGTGAGTTCATGGCTCCAATGAGAAGGAAACAATCACTTTTCATTTATCATCTTTAGAATTAATATCTCTTGGAAAAACAAGATATTCTCTAGTTTTACAGCATGCCAATTTCCATTGCTCCAAGTCCTGGGCTATGTAAGGACACCAAGAATTTCAGGGATCCTGGGAGGTATTTTCTAACGTTAATGCTGTATCTTTGTTGACAAATATTTTCTTCTGCAATAGTTAATTTGCCATTAATGTCATCAAGTGGATTCTTAAAATCTCAAATAGGCACTATTAACAGTCTTGCGTGAGATCTGAGTTCTTCTGTTACCTCTAATCAACTCTAGTGACTCTCTTTGCTTTGGGTAGTTTCTTCACACACAAGCACCAATTGGTAATCTTCTGATCTTTTGTCCAGCTCTCCTGTGCAGTACTCCTGCAGACTCCAGCCACTTTAGTATCTATTTCCTTTCAGCTCTGTATTCTCAACACAGATTTGCTTCGTCAAGATTCCTCTTTCCTATTCCCAGAATCTCTTCCAATGCCAAAACCAAGGCCAACCACAGAGTTTAACTTATTTATTTTCCATTGGTCAGGAATCTGTCCTTCAGTGCCTGGTGTCCTAGTGTCATTGTTTTACATATTTTGTCTGACTTTTTTTTGTTGTTTCAGGTAGGAGGAGATAACTGTTTTTTCTTGCATCATATTGTTTGAAAGTAGAAGTTGACTTTATCTTTTATCAAGCCTTTGGACTTATGTTTTTGTACTTCGTTTTTCTATGATACCTCCTAAAGTCTAGACTAGAATACTTGTCAATGTTTTACTTTTTCTAAAAATTCCAGTGGATAAGATTTGTGCACTATAATACTACAAATCTTTTTAGTGGATAAGAAAGCACTAACTTAAACTGTCAATGCATACCAGAAAACAGGTCAGTAAAAATAATATTTCTTTCTGTCATTTGATAGTAGACAGCTCCAAAGAAGTAAAGGAGATCAGCATACATCTAAATGCAAGACGGCCGCCTTCCAGTTCAACCCCTAAGGATAATATTCACAGATCCCTTAAGACTGCTAATACAAAATGAACATCCCCTTTGTTGTCCTAGCTCTGACAGTTGCTGCCTGTGTTCTCATTGTTTCTTTCTCTTTTTCTCCCTCTGTCTCTGGCAGGTGATTTCAAATTTCTCCCTCTGATTCCCTTTATATTTTATCCTTTGGTTATTGATTAGACCTAGGTTTTTGTCATTGCTATCTTCTAACCCACCCTGCTACCTCTGCATGACAATCCCAGTCACATCTGTATTTATTCTGTTGCCTTTATACGTATAACTCACTTACCCACGTCATGAGACTGTACCCATATTCTTAGCATCAGGCACTGGACATCTTTATACACACACACACACACACACACACACACACACACAAGTGTGTGCGTACCTACAATTTAATGAGTTTGGACATATGCCTACAACCTTGAAACCATCGTCATAATCAAGGCAGTAGACATATCTGTCACCTCTAAAAGTTTCCTCATTACTCTTTGTTTTTGTTTTTTGATCTCATTCATTTTTATGGCTGCATAGTATTCCGTAGTGTATATGTACCACATTTTCTTTACCCAGTCTATCGCTGATGGGCATTTGAGTTGGTTCCATGTCTTTGCTATTGTAAATACTGTTTTAATAAATATACATGTGCACGTGTTTTTATAGTAGAATGATTATATTCCTTTGGGTATATACCCAATAATAGGATTTCTGGGTCAAATGGTATTTCTGGTTCTAGATCCTTGAGGAATTGCCATACCGTCTTCTACAAGGGTTGAACTAATATACATTCCCACCAACAGTGTCAAAGGGTTTCTATTTCTCCACAGCCTTGCCAGCATCTATTGTTTGACTTTATTATAATCACCATTCTGACTGGTGTGAGATGGTATTTCACTGTGGTTTAGAATTGCATTTCTCTAATAATCAGTGCTGATGAGCTTTTTTTCATGTTTATTGGCCCCTAAATGTCCTCTTTGAGAAGTAGAAACGGGACATCTTAATTTCATTGGCCCTTATGGAATCTTGAAAGTCAATCTATCAAATACGGATCTTAAGTTTTTCTAAATTTGCTTCTACACATGTTTTGATGTAATGAAAGTTAATGCTCTTACTCTCTCTAAGCCCTTTTTCACTCAAAATAAATTTTAATATACTATAATACATATTCTTTATATCAACTTACATATTGACTAAACCCGTGAACATTTAATTCAAGTCATCTTTTTTAAATGTTATTCTACTATTCATCTTAACTGTTATCTCAGGCTCCATTTTAGCCTTCTGACTATAATTTTCCACTTAAATATTACCTGTTAAAAATCACTATCCTTGGTGAGTTATAATAGAAATAAACATCTTAGTATGACTTACAAGACACTTTATTTCATCTGCAAAAGGCACTCTCTAAGCCCAACTTTAACTATAATGAACTCTTGTAGGACTTGTAGCAAACCCCATTTGCCCATAAGGTGGCAGTGAAGCATTGCTCCTCAGACCAACAACTTTGACAAGACTTTTGGCCAGCTAGTCATATAACAGTACGATTTGGGGCAGATTGCTAGATCTCTATGAACTGCAGATTTCTCATCATCTAACATGGTAATATCCTTCTCCCCAGGAAGGGGAAACTTCCTAATATACTCCAGCCTTGACATTTATTCAGGTCTCACATTGGATAAAGTATTGGGAAATGTTTCTAACTAATGAAATATTTATAACTAAGGAATGGACTAAACATTACTCTTCTGATCCCATGGAGTTTTTTTTTTTCTTTAGAATTAGATTCTTTTTACTGAGAAAGAATCTGAGAAAGTTAATTCAGAAAGGCAGACTTGCGTAAACTGTTTTCCATGTATTTTCCAAGCAAAAATTGGAAATGAGTTAGATATGGGCCTATATAGGCTGCCAGAAAGTCATTATTATTTAAAATTACATGAAAACAATAAGACAAATCTATACCACAGTTAATTTTCTTTAATTTAAAATTTTTTGGTTTATTTTTATTATTTTTTTACAAATTATAATTGTGTATGTTTACTGGGTGTAATGTGATGTTTTGTTATATGTATAGAAAGTGGAATAATTAAATTAATCTGATTCACATATCCATCACTTCACTTATTTATTGTGGTAAGACATTGCAAATTTACTTTCTTAGCTATTTTGAAATAACTGACCTGTTTTTTATTAACTGTAGTCATCCTTCTGTGCAATAGATTTTATAAGCCTATTATTTTGTGTAACCAAAACTTTATACAATTTGATAAACACCTCCTCATTTCTTCCTCCCCATCCACACTTCTAGCTTCTGGTAACCAGCATACTATTCCCTACTTCTACTTCTATGAACTTGACCTTTTCAGATTCCATGTTTAAGTATGAGTATGTGGTGAAAGTGGGCATCTCTGTCCTGTTCCATATCTCAGAAGAAAAGCTTTCAACTTTTCACTGTTAAGTATGATGTTAGCTGTGGGTTTTGCATATATGCCATAACTGTGTATAGATACATTTCTTCTATGCATAACTGCATTTAGGTACAGTTTTTTTCTGTGTCTGGTTTATTTCACTTAACATAATGTTCTCCTGTTCTGTAGATATTATTGCAAATGACAGAGTTCCTTTCTTTTTAAAAGATATATAGTATTCTATTGTACATCACATTTGGAAATATATCACATTTTCTTTATTCATTTATCTATTGATGGACATATTGGTTGATTACATATTTTTTCTTTTGCAAACAATGCTGTAATGAACACAGCATGCAGATATCTCTTCCACATATTGACTTACATTCCTTCAGATATATACCCAGAGTGGAATTGCTGAATCATATGGTAGTTCTATTTTTAGTTTTTTGAGAAAACTCCATCCTATTTGCCCTAATGGCTGTACTAGTTTGCCTTCCCAAAGGCTCTTCTTTCATCTCCTTGCTGACACATCTTATTTTCATTGTTATAATAGGCATTCGAAAAGGTGTGAGGTCATATCTCATTCTGGTTTTAATTTGCATTTCCCTAATTATTAGGGATGTAGAGCATTTAAAAATAAACCTGTTTGTAATTTGTATGCCTTCTTTTGAGAAATGTCTCTTCAGGTTCTCTGCCAATTTTTAATTAGATTATTTGTTTTCTTGCTATTGAGTTGCTTGAATTCCTTGTGAGTTTTGGAATATTAACCCTTTGTTAGATGCGTGGTTTGCGAATATGTTTTCCCACTCTGTGGGTTGCCTCTTTACACCATTGTTTCCTTTGCTGTGCAGAAGCTTTCAGGTTTGATGCAGTCTCATTTGTATCAATATTTTGCCTTCATTGCCTTTGTTTAGAGTTCAGATTAAAAAAAAAAAATCATTGCTCATACTTATGCAAATTTCTCCAGCCAGCTTGAATTTCTCCTCTGAAAATAGGTTTTTCTTTTCTATTACATTGTCAGGCTAGAAGTTTTTCAAACTTTTATATTCTGTTTTCCTTTTATAAATGAATGGTTTCAACAGAACCTAAGCGACATCTTGAATGCTTTGCTGCTTAGACATTTGTTCTGCCAGATACACTAAATTATCTTCCTCAAGTTCAAATTTCTACAAATCTCTAGTGCAGGGGACAATGCTGCCAATCTCTTTACTAAAGCATAGAAAGAGTCAGCTTTACTTCAGTTCCCAAAAAGTTCCTCATCTCCATATGCGACCATCTCAGCCTGGACTTTATTACCCATATCACTATCAGGATTTTGGTCAAAGCCATTCAACAAGTCTGTAGGAAGTTCCAAACTTTCCCACATTTTCTTATCTTCTTCTGAGACCTTCAGACTGTTCCAACCTCCGCCTGTAACCCAGTTCCAAAGTCGCTGCCACATTTTCCACATTTTCTTTTTTCCACATTTTCCACATTTTCAGGTATCCTTATGGCAATGCCTCACTCCCAGTACCAATGTACTGTATTAGTCTGTTCTTGTAAAGTTTCTACTCTGTAGGCTTATTGCCAAGTTAAAAACGAGGGAACTGAGGCCAGCAAAAGAAAATTAGATGCCAATTTATTCAGCTCCCGGGTGAGGCTCTGTCGTCCCGGGGAGAGGGGCCAGGGAAGTTGAACTTGACTCCTCTCAGGAGTGGGGTTTTATAGGGAGTGAAGGCGTTTGATTGGATTTGGAGAAACAGGATGTGGACAGGGTGAGATGCTATTGGTAAGTAGGTGGGATTTCCGGTGAGCAGGCTAAATGCTGAGTGCAGAGGGGATTTCCAAGGCAGAGCTAGATGATGGGCATATTCTGATAATGTAATTTTCAAGCAGGGAGGGAGATGGGCGCGTCCGAACTCCGGGCGAGGCAACCAGCCTTACGGTTCTCACACTGATAATATGCCTGAGACTGTTCCCACACTGCTAACATGCCTGAGACTGGGTAACTTATAAAGGAAACAGAGGTTGAATGGACTTACAGTTCCCCATGGCTGGGGAGGCCTCATAATCGTGGTGGAAGGCAAAGGAGGGACAAAGACATGTCTTACATGGCAGCAGGAAAGAGTGTGTGCAGGGAAACGGTCCTCTTGAAATTATCAGATCTTGTGAGACTTATTCACAATCATGAGAACAGCATTGGAAAAACCCGTCCCCATGATTCAATTACCTCTTACCAGGTCCCACCCACAACACATGAGAATTATGGGAGCTGCAATTTAAGATGAATATAAGTATATAATTATTTGCACAACTCAATAGCAGAAAAACAAATAACTAGAAGAATGTGCCAAGGACCTGAATAGACATTTCTCCAAAGAACACATAAAAACAGCCATCAGGTACATGAAAAGATGCTCATCATCACTAATCATCAGGGAAATGCAAATCAAAATCATAATTACATACTACCTCACACTCTTTAGGATAGCTATTATCAAAAAGACAAGAGGTAAAAAGTTTTGGTAAGGGTATGGAAAAAAGGAACCCCCAAAACATTGTTGGCAGGAGTGTAGATTAATAGGCCATTGTGGAAAACAGTATAGAATTTCCTAAAGAAATGAAAACTAGAACTACCATACAACCCAGCAGTCCCTCTTCTGGATATATACCCAAAAAGATGGAATCATGACTTTGTAAAGATATCTGCGCTTTCATGTTCATTGCAACCTTATTCACAATAGCCAAGATATGTGAAAAACCTGTGTCCTTTGATGAATGAATGGATTAAAATCACTGTGGCACATGTATAAATGAATATATTATTCAGCCCTAAAAACAAATGAAATCTTGCCATTTGCCACAAAATTGATGAGTCTGGAGGACATTATGCTAAGTGAAATAAGCCAGACCCAAAAATAAAAGAATTTCATGATCTCATTTATGTGTGAATATCAAAATAATTCTAATATACAGAAATAGAGAACAAAACAGTGCATAACAGTATGGTTGGTAAGGTTGGTGGGGAAGCATATGAAAATACAGAGATGTAGGTCAAAATATTAAAAAAAAATAACACATATGTCTAGAACTCTATAAGTCTAGAAATAAGTCTAGAAATCTAATACACAACTTGAGAACTACGGGTAATACAATTGTACTATGCTGGGATTGATGCTAAGTTAGTAGATTTTAGCTACTATTACCACACACATTAAAAAAATGTTTACACATAATACACATATACACACAGAAAATGAAAACAAAGTTACTATAGGACAAAAATCATTTTTCTCTAGGCTATGTGCATATATATTTGCTCCTGCTTTCTACATTGCCCTTTTTAACTTGTAAAGCATAATTTTTAAATTGAAAATATATTTTGGTTTATATTTCTATTGTTTTTTATTAATATATAAAACTACTTCTTTATATATTGACCTCATATTATGTGACTTTGGTAAATTTAACTATCAGGTCCTGAAGCTCTTTTATGTCTCTTGCGAACTATTACGTAGACACTCATGTAATCTATGAGTGGAGGTAATTTTATTTACTTCTCCTCTTCCAAACTGGTTTTAATTTTTCTCCTTATTTTTGCTTTGCTACACTGGCTACAACTCCCAGTAGGATTAGACGGTAGTGCTGAGAATGTACATCTTTGCCTTATACCCAATTTTAGGAGGAAACCTTTGTCTTTTGCCTTCAAGCAGGTTTTTTTTCCTAGCTATTTTTATCTTGTTAAAATCCATTCTACTTTGGTTTTATCATAAATGAATGTCAAATATTATCAACCTTTTTTCTGTGACCATTGAGATGATCTAAACTCACAAAATGGAAACTCCAGTTTTTCCACTTACTAAACCAAAAACCTTGTAATCATTCTTGACTTTACTTTTTTTCTCACACTTAACTTCCATCAGGAAATTCTTTGACCTGTATTCAAAATATACCCCCAAACTAACGACTTTTCAATGGCCTCTATTGTTAATTTCTTAGAGCAAACCACAGCCTTATCACATTTGAATTATTACAACAGTCTCCTAATTACCATCCTTGCTTCCACCATTTCAGTACACATTCAGTATTCAACAGTATAAATCAACCGTGTATGTTCGACCAGAATAGTTCTGTCTAAATATAATTTTTATCATGCCGTTTCCTTCATCATAAATCTCCAATGTCCAGGCACAAATTGCTAGTCCTTTGATTAAGGTCCAGTACAGCTACCTGGGAATAATTATCTGCAGTTTTCGCTTCTGCCTTCTGGCTTTTTGGTTCTTCCCTCTGAGTCACCTTTTCATTTTCCCTCTTAAAAAATGACCTGTGTTTATAGCTGAGCAGTTTTCTTAAACTGCTTCCTGACCAAAGATAAAATTGCACGAAACACAGCTTCTTCTTTTTTTCTGTCTCTCCCATTTAATCTTGTTTTGTTTAATACCTTCAAAAATGTGTTGAGTTCTTTATGCATTATTTGATATTACACTTTATTGGACAAAAGCCATAACTCAAACTTCAGATAAACCAACCTTAAACTTTGGCCCCTGTATGATTTCTGTTAGACAATGTCATTTAGAGAGAGGGCCTATGTTTCACACAGAGAATTTATGAGACATAATCTTAAGATGTTTAGGAAGTCTACTGTCTACCACAAAGGACCTATGAGGGCCCATTTGAAAACTATCTGAGGCTTCAAGGATTTGATTTACATACTTGGATTTCTCTTTACCTCAAGATGTTTTACTGGTAGCATCAGAATTTTATTTTGCTCTGAAATTCTCTGAGGATGAGAATTACATTTTCAAACCCCAAAAATCCTAGATCCTTTATATTCACCTAGATTCTACTTGGAGACAGAATTTTTCATTTATTAACTCTTCTCTCTTTTTTGTAACTTTTGATGAAATCGTTGGTACTTTCAGCATTTAAGCTAGAAATATCCTTAGCAAGATCTATCAATTCATTAGATGTAATTTTTCCTAGTTTTCATATGATTTCAGGCCTCAGTTCTGTGAAACTTTTCATTGCTCAATAAAAAAAGTTTCATTTCTTCTAGCTTCCAGTAACATTTTCCTCATTTTTATTTAATCTGTCACCAACATCACCCTTGAGACTCACCAAGATTTTGCTAAATAGTTCCTCAGGGATCTTCTCGCTCTAACAAAAAACTAGTCCCCATAATAATGTCACATAATAGATTTTTTATTATTGCCAAACACAACCTCCAAATACCAAATTTGGTACGACTAAATTGATACATTACAAACCAGTCTTAAATTAGTGGTATAAAACAAACCATTTTATTAGACTCATGGATTCTACAGGAGCAGTGTGTAGCTCAATTGGAGAAAATTCAAATGGTCACAATGGCTCAAATGGCTGGAAACATCGGCACATTGACACCCATCAGGGAAAACTGAAGGCTGAGCTCAGTTTGGACTGTACATGCAACACCCCTGTATAACTTGGGCTTCTCATAACATGGTGGTCGCAGTCCAAAAAGGTGCATACCAAGAGGAAGCATCCTGGCAGCATGGAATCCCAGACAGCCAGGTGCATTCTCTTTGGTTTTTTATGACCTACCCTCCCTTTTGAGACAGTCTAGTGACTCACACAATCTCAAGCCTACCAAGATTCAGCGGCATTACCTATAGAACTCACTTCTCAGTGAAAGGAGTGAAAAGAGTTTTGAAATCATTTTAAAATTTCCACGCTATAAGTTGAAAGTCAGATTGCGTGCTGCCTGTGTCTGTCGTTCTGGAGAAAAAGGTGGGAAAGAGTCAGAGTGAGAGTGCATTTTGCCTTTTATTTTCTTATTGTAACATGATAGGATAAAAAAAAGAACTTAGGCAAGTATTTGGAGACTTAAATTAGAAATTAAAGGGAATGTAGAGAACATCAAGAAATGTGATGCAGCAAAGGAAATTTAAAAGCTGTTTTCTTCTAGACACCCCAAAGTAAGAAATGCTTTTAGTAACAAAAGCCATATGTATTTTCTGAGTTTAAAAAAGGTTTTCAGGTTGTTGCCATGATCATATGAAGAATGTTGACTTATCTCCTAAGTTATAGTTTCAGATGGCCACAAACTATATACCATTAAATTTAGAAACAGAGCTAGAAAATTGAAGGAAAAAAAAGATAAGCTTCAGAATTGTGGCTAGAAAGAACTTTGGACACTTTTAACATAGTTACTGGAGTATGGAAAAAAACAGTTAAAGAACTCTCTAAATTTTGAGGGGTTTATATTGTCAGATAAACAATAAGCCAAGATTAAAGAAACTATGACCTTCAATAAATTTTCAAGACCCTGAAATTGACCATTAAAAAGTAGGCTTTGAAGGTAGTACAGCCTCAAAAAGTAAATGTGGTTTTTAAACTTTATCTCAGTTGGGTTCTTGGTAGAAGTGCAAGAGCCTATCAGAGGGCACAGCCAGAAACTTCCCAGAACAACTGACAAGGGCATGGTTTTCAATAACAGAACAAGAGTCTTATCAAAGAATGTATGCCACTGCCAGACTAGGGGTCTCTACCAGTCCAGGCAAGAAAGTTTTATCAGTGCTATGTGCCAACGACATCTGTATGTAGCTCATTGCTCTTTTTTTTTTTTTTTTTAAAGTGAGAGTTTAAATTTTGATTATCTTGCTCACATTCCTCTAGTGTATAAAAAGTATAGGGGAGGGGCGAGAAGTTGATAGGGTATAGGTCTCTGTAAAAAGCTACTTTTAGAAACCCTGAACTTCCTGGTGGTTGCAATGACCGGGGATAAGCCTTTAGATTGTCTCCTTTTAGGGACAGAGTATGTCCCACATGCAGACAAGAGGGTGTGCGCAGTTTTCTGTTGGTCACAGGGCCAAATTGTCTACAAAACTCATACTGCAAAACGAGAATATAGAACATTGCTGGGAACTGGAAGTCTAGTAAGGGAATCTATTTCTCTGCCCTTTTGGCATATGGTGTTTCTACATGCCTAATTTTCAGCAATGATGAAAAACATGTTGCATTTCACTTTTAAGTCATCTTTAAAGAATCACAATATTTTATTCTTCTCTTCACTTTGATGCAAATGAGCAGGGCAAACTTGAGCCATGTATTGAAAATGGAAGAGCCAGAAATGAAGGAGACTGGGTATCTCCATCACTGCCTGGAGGAAAGCTGCCTATGAATTAGGGACAATTATGTGGACGTTATATAATTGAGAAGCAGACTTCTATCCTGTGCACATTATTACACAAAGGGGTTATTTGTTGTATCAGCTGGGATTACCCCAAGCAAAACATTTATAATAAAAGGCACGGTGCAAAATTTACTTGCATTAGGGTATGGAGATAAGGGAGTTATTGCATTGTGCTAACTTTAGAAATTACATCAGGCAGGCATTGATTATTCCACCCAACATGGTTATCTTGCTTTTGTTACTTGCTCTAGTGGTTGTAAAGGATACTGGTGTGTATGAAGTAAATGCTACCCTTACAGGCAATATTGTATTTTAAGTAATAAATAATTTATTAATAGGACGTGTACTCATGGTATGCCACGTGCTATATGCCATGGAAGATAAAATGTTATACTTGATTTTAAGTCAAAAGAAAGAGATTGGCCTGGCGTGGTGGCTCATGCCTTCTTGGGAGACTGAGGTGGATGGATCGCCTGAGGTCAGGAGTTCAAGAATAGCCTGGCCAACATGGCAAAAACTTGTCTCTACTAAAAATAAAAATAAAAAAAAAAATAGCTGGACATGGTGGCACGCACCTGTAGTCCCAGCTACTCTGGAGGCTGAGGCAAGAGAATTGCTTAAACCCGGGCAGCGGAGATTGCAGTGAGCCAAGATTGCACAACTATACTCCAGCCTGGGTGACAGAGTGAGTCTCTGAGAAAGAAGAGAAGAGAAGAGAGAAGAGAGGAGAGAGAAGAGGAGAGGAGAGGAGCAGGGAGGGGAGGGGAGGGGAGGGGAGGAGAAGAGAAGAGAAGAGAAGAGAGAAGAGAAGGGGAGGGGAGGGCAGGGGAGGAGAGGAGAAGAGAAGAGAAGGGGAGGGGAGGAGAGGAAAGGAGAGGAGAAGGGGAGAGGAGAGAAGAACAAGAGGGAAGGAGGGATGGAGGGAGTGAGGGAGGGAGGGAAGGAAAGAAGGAAGGAAGAGAAAGAATGGAGGAGAGAAAGAAAGAGAAAAAGAAAGAAAGAAGGAAAGAAAGAGGAAGAGACAGAGATTTATTGATTCTTTCTTGGATAACCGCAGAACATATTGGAGAACAGGCTTCATTTTAGATTAGTCAGGAAAGTTGAGTTAGATTCTGGTGGGTAGAGGTAGCAAAATGTGCATTAGCAGAGAAAATATTAATGGGCAAAATTTCTGAAAAGTACTAGTGGTTCAAGTCTCAGATAACTGGGAGATGGAGTAACAACAGAAGTATGCCATATTGCAGAAGAACTTTGAATCAGAAGCTAAAGCTCTTTAATTTTATTGGGTAAGCTTAAACAATGGGAAGGCACTCCCAGTTATTTTTCCTTGGGGTGGCTTGGCCTGACCAGAGATGACAGGCTTGGGGGAGAATTTGTGTAGCAGACATAATGGGATTTTTGAATTTGGAAATAAAAAATATTGCAGAGGATTTTTATTCCCAAAGTTGAGCGCAAACCTAATAACAATTTGTTCTAAGTAAATCACCAGGCTGCTTCCTTGTGATTTTAAAAGACTTTGCCAAACTTTCCCTCTCATATTTCAGTGTCTTAGCAAACATTTAAAAGGCTTCCTCTGATGGTTATAATTAAACTTCAAAGGGAAGGAGAAAAGACAGACGTGTGGTTAGATTGAAATTATTCTTTTTTTCTCTCTCTCTCATTGTTACCAATACGCAATTCTACCTTGCTTATTTTCCATTACATTTTCCAGAGGGTATTATTAACATTTATGATGTTATGGTTTAAGATGGTAGGGAAAGTAAGTATTTTGGCAAGAATTTTTACTGCTGTGTGATTTAGACCTAGCTCTCATTTCACTTTAGGCCACTGTACATACTGAAAACACCATGGTGTTGCATGACCTATTTTGTACATATTGGCCTCTTTTCAGTCTCCTTTTCAACCATCTTCACCTGATATCCAGTGCTCTGGGCTGCTGAATATTTGGTGTTAATGCAATCAACATTCTTCACACACTCATGTCTATTTTCATGGGTGGTAGTTTAATTTTCACTCTGTATATGTGTCTTCCTCTTCTTCTTCAACATCCTGAATTACTATTCTGTCTACACGCAGTCTTATTTTGCCACAGAACTCTCATTTAGCCTTCAAGATTCATACCTGTGTAACTGTATCTTTTTTTTTTTTTTTTTTTTTTTTTTTT
>NW_016107386.1:7469960-7471616 GCF_001604975.1 Cebus imitator | reverse complement strand
GGGATTACAGGCTTGAGCCACCGCACCCGGCCCGTAACTCTATCTTTTAAGTAGGGCTTTCTCTGATGACATCGTGTTAGCAAAATTAATTGGTTCTTTATGTATTCACAGCTCTTTGAATACAGTCTGTTTGCTAGGATGTTATCTCATTATCTTTGAATTATATTGTATGTACTGGACTTGCTAAATCATGAGCTTCGTGAGTACAGGGATAACAAAGTGTAAGTACTATATTCAAGGCATGTGCAAATTGCTATGAGAACAAAAAAAGAAAGACAAACAAACCTTTAGAAACCACTGAAAACTGCCACAATCAAAGAATAGCATAGAAAATTAGAAGGCGGTTCACATAAGATAGAAAAAAAGATTAACAAATAAGAAACGGCTAGGCATGGTGGCTAAGGCCTATCATCCCAGAACTTTGGGAGGCCAAGGCTAGAGGATTGCTTGAGGCCAGAAGTTTGAGGCCAGCTTGGGCAACATAGCAAGATCCTGTCTCTACAAAAGGTAAAAGGTCAAATTAAAAATGTGAATAAATCTTAAAACAGTTTGTATTTTTTCATTCAACAAATATTGTATAACTGCAAACTCAGCCCAGGAAAATCAGTAGTAGAATTTAAGAGAAAAATAAAAGAAACTCATGGTCTGCTTTAGATTATTATAATCTTATGTTATAGACTAAGCATCAATCAGTCAGTAAATAATATAACATAGCCACTTAATATTCACCTCTGTGGAACAAATTTATAAAAGTTCTAAGAAGAGGGAGATAAATGACCACAGAAATATTAATAGAATTAAGCCTGATTCTCTTGAACATTTTCCCCATTGTCTAACCTGGGCCTTTTTAAAAATTGGTTTTTAGGCTAGGTGCAGTGGCTCATGCCTGTAATCCCAGAACTTTGGGAGGCTGAGGGAGGTGGATCACCTGAGATTAGGAGTTCAAGACTAGCCTGGCCAACATGGTGAAATCCCATCTCAACTAAAAGTACAAAAAAATTAGCTGGGCATGGTGGTGGGGGCCTGTAATCCCAACTACTTCAGGAGGCTGAGACAGGAGAATTGCTTGAAGCCAGGAGGTGGAGGTTGTAGTGAGCTCAGATTGAGCCATTGCACTCCAGCCTTGGAGACAAAAGTGAAACTCTATCTGAAAAACAAAAAATCATTTTTAATTATGTTAAAATGCACATAACATAGTATTCACTATCTTAATTAGTTTTAAGTGTCCAGTTCAACAAGTCAGTGGCATTACGTGTGTTCATTGTGTGTGCAACTAATGCCAACATCCATCTCCAGAACTATTATACTATGTCTTCCTCAACTGAAACTCTATACTCATTAAACAATAACCTGCATAACCCACTTTTTCCACACCCTGGAAACTACCATGATGCTTTCTATCTCTCTAATTTTGACTATTCTGAGTACTTCATAAAAGTGGAATAATGCATTTGTCTTATTGTGACTGGCTTATTTCACTTAGCATACTGTCCTCAAGATTCACCCATGTTATAGAATATGTAAGAATTTCCTTCCTTTTTACAGCTGAATAATATTGCATTTTTCTCTGTGTAAATATGCATGTGTGTATATAGAAACATTCACATATATATAATCACAAGTATATATAAAATATGCTGTATATATATATATATA
>NW_016107386.1:7467767-7469620 GCF_001604975.1 Cebus imitator | reverse complement strand
TTTCACCATGTTGGCCAGGCTGGTCTTGAACTCCTTATCTCAAGCAATCTCCCTGCCTTGGCTTCCCAAAGTGCTGGGATTATAGGCATGAGCCACTACACCTAGCTTTTGAAAAATCTTATAATTGCCACTTTCTTTGGTCTTTTAAATCATCTTACTTTCAAAAAGATTTATTTTTAAAATCCATATTCAGATGGAATCACTGAAGACGGGATTCTATGTCAGGAGTCAAAAAGATCTTTGTATATTAAAAATGATGATGAGTCAAAATGAACAAGATGAAACTTGTTTAATGGCTTTCTACCTATGTCAAGAAAATGAACCACAAAAAGAGAGGATGACAGAGCTCTGATTTTGTGTATAAAGCATGCCTTATACATCCATCATTTAGGTTAGTTATGAACATACTGACTGGGACAAGATTCTATTCCTCTTGGTTATATTAATTAATCTATCAGCAGTTTTTTGTTCGGTTGTTCAGCCAGGTGTAGTAGTCTACCCATGTATCTTTACCAGTTTACAAAGACAGCATGAGAGCTTAACGAATGCCTTGCTGATGTTCAATTCCATTGTATCTACCTTATACCCATCAGTCTAGTTACACTCAATGAAAAAAACAAAGTACTGTGACGTAGTTTTTTTCTAAACCTAGGGATCATGGCATCATTTTGTCATGTTTTTAAGGCTATGCTAAAGTAATCTCTCCTTAAATAATTCTCTGAATTAATGTTAACTGAAACACTAAAATTTAAAAGTAGAGAGATTTGAGGAGACATCACAAAACACATGTATAAAATTCAACTTTAATAAATGAATTTAAGAAGAAATATCCAAAAACATAAAAAAGAAAGCAAATTAAGAAGAAAGAGATTTTGAATGAAATACAAACTTCTTAATGTTTTATTGATATTCATAATATCTGTTAACTTCCAAAAGTTTATATTGCAGACTATACTTTGTTATACAGTTTGATTTCCACTGTGGTGAAAGTAATTTAGAGAAATATAGACTGCTTTGAAGCAATCTACTTGAAAAAGGTGAAAAGGGTTATGAAGTGAGGATAAGTGGTGGAGCAGAAGTGATGAATGACACAGGATATATAAATTGGGCAGAGAGAGAATTACTACTCAGTAATCACCAAATTGCAAAAACTGACTTCCAATTACATACTTAGTGAAATGTACTCTTTTCCAAGCCAGTGAGTGTTAGAAACTTTCCCCTTTATCTCATTAGAGAACAGATAAGAATATAGAGATTCCCATATGAGATTGCAATCATGTTAAAATATATCAGTAAGAAATCAAAGAAATGAAAGCAATGGTAGAAAACTGGAGATGAGCAAATATCTACATGCTTACAATAGGAAGAAGATAAATTTTGGAAAATGTTAGAATGGTTACTAATAATCTCTGGTAAACATATAATGGTCATTATTTTTAAATCATTATTTGAATAAATATTTGTGGAGTAATTGCTAAATAGAAGATGATAATTTGAAGAATTAAAGATTAATAAGATACAAATTTTGTTTATAAAGAGCATCCAGACAAATAGAGGAGATGCAATATAGGCATAATTTTATAACATAGAACAGTTTTGCAAGAAAAGCAAATATACATATTCTGAAAATTAAGAAGTATGATTAGTGTCAAAGGGCAGGATTCTCAAACTCAAATGCCTCCAAGGGCCAGCAATAAGTAAGGCAAAGAGTGAAATAAGAGCATGTTTAAATGACACATGTACCACTAAACTCCAGCTGATGTTTGTCATGGCAATAAAGTGACCAAATATTTTCTGAAAAATCTATTTTACTTCTATTTTTCTTTTTTCTTTTCTTTTCTTTCTTTCTTTCT
>NW_016107386.1:7465424-7467674 GCF_001604975.1 Cebus imitator | reverse complement strand
CTCTGTTGCCCAGGCTACAGTGCTGTGGCACGATCTCAGCTCACTGCAACCTCTGCCTCCTGGGTTTAAACGATTCTTGTGCCCCACCCTCCTGAGTAGCTGGGATTACAGGTATGCACCACTATAGCTGGCTAATTTTTCTATATTTTTAGTAGAGATGGGGTTTTTCCATGCTGGCCAGGCTGGTCTTGAACTCCTAACCTCAAGTGATCCACTCACTGCAGCCTCCCAAAGTACTAGGATTACAGATGTGAGCCACTGCACCTGGCCTATTTTTCCTAAATATTCAAATTTTTAAAGCTGTGGATTATTTAGAAAGACATTTGAAATCACTGCATAAGCTAAATAAAATACATTAACAAGCCTGAGTTTGTCTCTATGCTGCCAGTTTAGAATGTCTGCCTTGAAGGATAAAGAAATGTTCTGTGAAGAATAAGATAATTCAGACTTTTTATTGTTTGATATATAGAATTGAGAAATACTGTATAGTGATTTAAAAAAATAACGTCCCAGGCAAAGGTAACACTACAAGTTAAAGTAAGCAAATAGATAGTTAATGAAAATAAATGAGAAATGATTAAGAGCTTATTTTGGGACAGGTATAGAGTCTATGATGGGGAAGAGCAGGACACATGACAATATGAGCATTTATGGAAGAAGGTGAAGATGACTAGTAGCCCACATAAATTCATTACAAGCAAGTCATACCAAACTTCTTTCATTGTATTTCACAAGAATGAGAAGCTTGGTACCACACCATAAAAAGTATAAATATTTATTTCAGTAGAGTAACCTTGGAAATAAGTTGGTGAAATATCTTTGAGCTTGCTTTGTTCAACATTTTTGCAATGTCATTGATGATAACCAAGAAGACATATCTAATAAATTCGCAGTTGATATAAAGGTAGAAAGAATTGCTAATATGATGGCATAGTTAAGCCTAAGTAATCCTGACGGACTGAATACAAAGTTCAGTTGAAAAACTAAAAGTGTTTGTATTCCAAGAATGTCAGTGAAATAGGCATATGATGTATGAAAATAACCTAAAAATCTACTCTTGTTAAGAATACTAAAACTCAGAAAGGTTAATTAACATTCCCCATATCATAGAGATTTGGCAGAAATAGAATGCACATCCCACATCTATCTGGACTCAAAGTTTGTGTTCATTCTAATCTTTCACAGAAACACAAGGTGTATTTCTCAGCAGAACTTTAGGTCTTTTTAAAATATTGAGTGCAAGATTGAGGTAAATGTTTTGTAAGATGACAATCAAAGAGTCTATGTTTTTTTTTTCTGACAAAACATTAATAATGATTGAATCTAATCCATTGAGTAGGTCAAATTTTATATGTTAAGATTTAATAGTGTCAAAAGATAAAATGTTTATGTTTAATTGTTATCTTCATGTCAATGTAATATCAGAAACTGTCTTCCAATTAAACATATATATATCTCAGTCATTCAACAAACATTTTCTGAGTGCCTATGAATTGCTAAGCATGGTTGAAAGCATTATGGATACCACATTGAAAAAATAAAATAAAATCTCTCCCACTAACCACTCATATTTTATACATTTAGTGTGTATCTCTGGTTCTCCCTTTTTATTACGCCCCTTTCTTTTTTCCCAAAGATAACATTTGAATCCAGGAGAAAGCTACATAACTTCATTACATTTGCATGACATTGGCACCTGATGAGATATTTCTTACCAGCTGGTCCCTGGATATTGACTTCTGTCTCTCCAGGAATTTTTGCAGTGTAATATGGCTCCTATGATCACTGTATCATAGAGGGCCTGGGTTTCCCTGCCCCAGCTCCGTGTTACCTGTTTGATGTGTTAGCACACTCTGCTGAGTTACATGATTTCCCCCAACAAGCCATCAATTGTAGTAGTGTCTCTTAACACAAAGTCCCTTGTTTTATTTTTTTTAATATATATTTTATTGCATTTAAGGTTTGGGGGTACATGTGAAGAATATGCACAATTGTTGCATAGGTATATACATGGTAATGTGGTTTGCTGCCTTCCTCCCCATCGCCTATATCTGGCATTTCCCCCCATGTTATCCCTCCCCAACTCCCCATCCCCCGCTGTTCCTCCCCTCGTTCCCCCTCACAGACCCATGTGTGATGCTCCCCTCCCTGTGTCCATGTGTTCTCGTTGTCCAACGCCCACCTATGAGTGAGAACTGCGGTGTTTGATTTTATGTTCTTGTGTCAGTTTGCTGAGAATGATGGTTTCCA
>NW_016107386.1:7463207-7465119 GCF_001604975.1 Cebus imitator | reverse complement strand
TTGAGGAATCTCCACACTGTCTTCCACAATGGTTGAACTAATTTACACTCCCACCAACAGTGTAAAAGTGTTCCTATTTCTCCACATCCTTTCCAGCATCTGTTGTCTCCAGATTTTTTAATGATTGCCATTCTAACTGGTGTGAGATGGTATCTCGATCTGGTTTAGATTTGCATTTCTCTAATGACCAGTGATGATGCGTATTTTTTCATATGCTTTTTGGCCTCATATATGTCTTCTTTTGAAAAATGTCTGTTCATATCCTTTGCCCACTTTTGAATGGACTTGTTTTTTCCTTGTAAATCTATTTTAGTTCTTTGTAGATTCTGGATATTAGCCCTTTGTCAGATGGGTAGATTGCAAAATTTTTTTCCCGTTCTGTTAGTTGCCGATTCACTCTAATGATTGTTTCTTGTTCTAAAACAAAAAACCCTTCTTGTTCTTGAGCTCTCTCAGCACTTGTCTATCTTGGGGACTATGGATTTCAGCTGTTTTTTCTGCCCTTCATTGCAGCAGATAGACCCCTGTAAGACTGCTCTGAAGTCCAAATATCTGGATATTTCCCTCCATACTGCCCACTCTGTTTCTCTTATGCCATGTCATAAAATGCTTTAGCTGCCTCCAACAGCCAAGGATTTTGAACTAAACCAGGACAATGAAGTCTAAGCTCAAAAACCCACTTTATCTTCTCCTCCTGGATCCCTTCTCTTGGTCCTAGGAAATATTTCTCCTCTTTCCTATGTGGTCCAATGGAAGTTCTATGAAAAACAATCTTCACTCTGAATAAATATTGGATTGTTGCAAATAAAAAATGCTTCACTTTCGTCTATTGCAAGGCTAAGGATGTTAAAAAGGACCACTCTATATTTCAATGGCAAGCACTGACTTTCTCGATTAGTAATTTTTTGGATTAAGGTGGTGGCTATCCTTTTTTTATTAAAAAAAATTGTTTCTATCTCATGCCTTATGCTAAATGGTGGAAGGGTTCAGGGGGTTGAGAGAAAATAGAGTACATAACTGTCTGAGAAGTGACATTTCAAAAGAATACATTTTACTATATATAAAGAATGTTGGGAAAAGGAAAATTTATACAAACAAGTAAAACGTTAAAACACACAGGCACAGATATATGTATCTCCTTGGACTCAGAGCTAACCATTCTGAAAGCAATGAAGCTGCTTTTCAATAAATGAAATGATATTATAGAGATAGCTGGAAGTAAAAATGATAGAATTAAAATTTACTTTGAAGTCCCTTGCGTGTGTATTAAATAAAATCCAGATGATTTTATATACTACCATGAACAGTAATATTTTTAGTAAATGTATAATTTTTTTTATAATAAATTTTACATTGGAAATGTATTCTTACAGGATTTGTGTCTTTACATAAAAACATATGCATAACTGTATTTTGAAAGACCCCTGTATGTATGTTGGGACTGCATTGTATTATGTCTGTATAAGAGCCCTGACTTCTACTGCATTCTCCCACATCTTCCTTTCTTTTTTTTTTTTGCTTTTACCTGATTCAGTATATTGACATTTACTTGTTCTTAAACGTTAAGATTTTTAAAACTTTCTTTATTTTTCTTCAGGATATTAAATAAAACAAAATTGAACTGCTGCATTTTACTTATTCAGGCAAAGACTATAATTGTATATAGTCTGTGAATAATTGCCTATAATTTATTAACTTCTATTATTTCAACTTCTTAAAGGGCCAATTAAGTGATTTCCTAAAGAATGTTTCTTACCTTTTCCTTTAGGTTGTATTAAAACAAACTGACAGAGGAGCAGAAGATCAAACACCGCATGTTCTCACTCATAGGTGGGTGTTGAACGATGAGAGCACATGGACAAAGGGAGGGGAGCACTACACACTGGGGTCAGTTGGGGGGAAATAGGGGAGG
>NW_016107386.1:7442851-7462987 GCF_001604975.1 Cebus imitator | reverse complement strand
AAAAAAAAAACACAGCCCAAATCTTTCATATGGCCTCAGAAACCTAACATAAATGATGATTCAATCATTAGGTATCAGATTCTTTCTTAAAGTATATATACTTATGATGTAATATTTCGTTCCCTATCTCTATTCAGAGCCAATACTTAATTTGTGCTTTCATGTTCCTAAGCTTTTTTGTGATAGGTAGTATAAGTGTTGAAGATAGAGAATTGAAAACATTCAGAAAAAGAGGATAGAATCATTCTAAGTAAATACAATTCTATTAAAAAATTTAAAATATCTTGAAGATCAGAGGAAAGCAGGGAAGGAAAAACTGAAAGATAGGGAGATAGAAATATTTAGGTAAACAGTGACTGAGAGTTTAGAGGTGAATATGAGAAGCAAAGACCAAAAATGAAACTTTGGGGAGAGAGGAAGAAGTTTAAACAGGAAGTTTAGAAATGCCACCATGAATTTAATGATGGCATATGATTGACTACCACTGTTACTTTATTTTTTTATTATTTGTTGATGCGTTCAAATTTTTGCCATTTTTGGACCTAAGATTATGATTAGACTAATTCTGTACATTCTACTCACAGAAGAAGAAAAAAAAGGAGGAAGAAACATAGAAAGTAGAATGGAAAGAAAGAGGAAGGTCACAGCAGTACCTAAAACCAGGCTATGTAATGTTTCCATTTTAAGAGCTGATCTTTATATTAGTGAGAAAACATACTTAAAGATCACAAGTGGGTAAACTGTACAACTGTTGTTTTTAAATTTCATGACTTAAGCAATTTCCCATGTATTCTGTTTTTCTAAACATTCTGACTCCTCTTCACATAAAGGGTTCGAGAAATTTTTAAATACAGTTATTAACATGTTTTGATAGTGTCTTTGAACACTTTTTAACACCCAATCTACATCTCTCTGTAAAGGACTTTAAGATGATTTCCCTCATGATATTTTAAATAGTAGTTTATGATTTTAGGTAGACATTCTCGTTTTCACTACAACCATTCTTTTTTGTTGTGTGTTCCCTGAAAGAAGGTTATGAATTCCCACTCTTTCATCTATCTGGCAATTAAATTGGCAATGAAAGCTAATGTGATTCTTCTACTTTTATATGAAAAGTATATTTTCAAGGAGTAAAGATTATAAAGGTCTTTATGACTACTTCTTTTACTTTCAGAAAAAAAAAAGGAAATATATTGCTCATTTCAAAAATTCAATTCAGGCTGGGCGCAGTGGCTCATGCCTGTAATCTTATGCCACTGCAGTCCAGCCTGGGTGACAGAGCAAGACTCTGTCAAAAATAATAATAATAATAATAATAATAATTCACTCCTCTATTTATTTTGACTAAAAAATGGAAAACCACTGGCATTTGACTGCTATAATGATTTAAAAATTCAGCTGGGCCAGGCGTGGTGGCTCATGCGTGTAATCTCAGCACTTTGGGAGGCTGAGGCGGGCAGATCATCTGAGGTTGGGAGTTCCAGGCCAGCCTGACCAAAATAGAGAAACCCTGTCTCTACTAAAATAACAAAAATTAGCCAGGCGTGGTGGCGCATGCCTGTAATCCAAGCCACTCGAAAGGCTGAGGCAGGAGAATCTCTTGAATCTGGGAGGCAGAGGTTGTGGTGAGCTGAGATCATGCCATTGCACTTCATCCTGGGCAACAAGAGTAAAATCCATCTCAAAAAAAAAAAAAATTAATAAGCTGATTCCTGCCCAGAAAACGCGTCTTCCGATGTAGTTCTGGCTACAGTGTGGAATATCTGTCTCCTTTCGGTACACCTTGAATGATTTGGACTCTAAAAATCCAAGTTACACCCAAGATTCTATTATCCTGTGGTTACTCATTTGGACCACAGACATGTAGGACCTGTCTGAAAGAAATATAGGGATCAAGTGGAACTCAACCAGTGAATCATCGCTATGACGTAGTGAAACCTTAGAGAGATGAGACTGGAGGATGTATTGGTTGTTAGGAAAATGTAGGCTACCAGCAGAAAATAACATCCTCTATTAATAAGATCTAAGGTGTGACTCACATAATTGTCCTAATTTTTAAGATTGATGGGGAGCATGAAGCATTTCTTTAAAGCGTTGACAGGCCCCAATAAATGCATAAACTGCATAGGACTCCTATGGTATTAGAATGTGATTTTTAAAGAAGGTGGAGATCCCAGCTCACTGTATCATGTCTACGTGTATTTATGTGTGTATATATATATATATGTCAGACATGTATATATATATATATATGTCTGAATGTGTTTTAGGGCTCTGGGAATTGTCTTTACAGAGAAGCTGAGCTGGACAAAGCAGCCACCTTGATCTGAGTGAGCTGACACGATGAAACTGTCAGGTATCTTTCTGCTCATCTCTCTGGCTCTTTTCTGCTTTTTCTCAGGTAAGTTTTTTCTTAAAATTAAGATCCCACATTTATACTGACCTGGATATGATGAGTAGTTTTTTAAAATCATATTATAAAATCCTAATGATTTTGAAGTAAAAGACCAATTCTGAGAGATTATCATAATGATGATAATGATTGTGATGACGACAATGATGATGGTAATAATTATAAAAATTACTGTGATTTGTTAAACATATGCTATATTTTAGGCATGCATTAAGGGATTTTAAGTATTGTCTCCAAGACTGATAATAAGGTATTTGTATCTTTGTTCTTCATATAAGAAACTGTGGAAGAGAGAAATTGAGAAAATTATCAGAAGACTTGCAACTAGTAGGTAAAATATGGAATTTGAATCAGATTTTCTTGGCATCACATTTGATGCTTGTTCCATAAACTAGACTGGAGGATGGATAATTGCATTAAATATTGGTTTTGCTTTCCAGAGCAAAGTATATTTTCTTCCCTTTAGTTATTATTCCAAAGAAATTCAAATAATTAAAATTAAGACAATGGAGAAAATGAAAACGCAACGCGAAAATCTTTGAAAATATGTAATTGAACTTTAGAATGCAGAAATATATATGTTTGGGTGAACTAAATAATCTTCAAGGAAAAGAATATCTTTGGCCACTTTAGTGAGGTTCAAAGCACAATCATATTGAAGGTCATGTTTCTCATGACAGAACCATCTAAATGAGCAGGTCCATCATAAGCTATTTCTTTCCTTCCTTATTCTACTCTTTCATGTTGTAGTGGACAAAGCACATGCTAGTTTTTAGACCCAAGACCTACTTTCATCTCTTCTATTAATGGCCTGTGTCTCTTAAAGAAATATCATAATTCTCGGAGATATTGTCCCATTTGTAAAGTGCTAGAAATAAAACTAAGCCCTGGGACCTTCCATATCTTATGTAACATTTGCTGTGACGGTAGCATGTGAATTTTACTACTATGCAAGATTTTAAATGGATGCACAAGTAAAAAAAAAAAAATTCAATGAGATTTACCTAATAGAGAAGCCAATGTTCACTGCAGCTAATCATAATTACATAAACAAATACACTAAGAGATACAAAAAAAATGGATAAAGTACTTCTGTGATATTATGGAGTAAAATTGACTACTCAAGCCGAGTAACCTTAATGAGTAGTTCAATCAGTTGCTGAGATGGCAGGGAAATATAGATCTGACTATGTAAAGTTTAGTTGCAAAGATAGTCTTGGAAATCAATTGCTATTCCCATTTCTTCTCTTTACAAAGATGAATTGATCTCTACCAGGATCCAGTTGACTAATGCAGTTTACCAAAGCATGGATGCTTCACAGATGCACCAAATAGTATTTGGGAGGCCATAGTGCCTCCCAAATGTTGAAACAGAGTAAAGTGGGTTTCAGTTTTGGCACTTATATTTTATCGCTTTGTGACCTTTCTGATCCTTATTTCACTTGTATATAAAATAAACATATCAAAGGACTATCTCTGTATGGAGAATTCAATGAGAAAAAGGCATATACAATGCTTAACATAGTTGATGACGCATAGTACATGTTTAGCATATGTCTATTAACATTATTGTCATAATAAAGTTTAATAAAAAGAGTACTAAATTGGACTCCATCACTGTGAATATTAATCCTGTTTTAGCATTGCCGTTTCCTACAAATGAGACATTAGGTAAATCTCTCCTCTTCTGTTGACAGATTTGTACAGTGGAAAATTGACTGAAAATTATAATAATAAATTGTCCCTAGCTATAAAAACCACTTAGAGTGTTTAATAAATATAGATTGCCCAGGCACTCTCTGGTTTTATGTACAGAATTTTTATGTGATTGCCCTAAGAATTTGTAATTTTAATAATCACCCACATTACTAGTAACAAATCAATAAGACCGGTAATCGCTGCTGAAAAAATGAACCGTACCTTCTTTCAAGTTAAAAAACAACAACTTGGCCGGGAATGGTGGCTCATGCCTGTAACCCCGGCATGCTGGGAGGTTGAGGCAGTGGATCACAAAGTCAGGAGTTCGAGACCAGCCTGACCAATATGGTGAAACCCCGTCTCTACTAAAAATACAAAAATTAGCTGGGCGTGGTGGCACATGCCTGTAATCCCAGTTACTCAGGAGGTTGAGGCAGGAGAATTGCTTGACCCTGGAAGGCGGAGGTAGCAATGAACTGAGATTGCACCACTGTACATTGCACTCCAGCCTGGGCAACAGAGCCAGACTCCATCATAAAAAAGAAAAGGAAAGAAAAGAAACTTGTTTTCTCCTTATCTTTATTATTGGAGATGGTGCTTTAAGAAATTTTCATTGGCCATCATTGGGGATAGATTGCGCTAATTCATACTCTCTCTCATTGCGGTGCCCTTGGGCTTAGATGTGAGAGTGATTGGGAAAGGAGTCCCATTGGAATGGCCACAGATCAAAGCTAAGCAGCCCATTTCAAGAATGGATTGAGGGTTTTTATTATTTCAGTATATTAAACCATGAAACTAGTCACAATTTAAAATTACACATACAAATATTAAGAGGAAGGAAAAGGGAGAGAAACAAGACTATATATGTGGGATCTTTTCCTTTTTTAGGAATTTAGAGAGATGTAAAAGGAGGAATAAGTCTCAGGAAAGAATGAATTCTTTCTTACTAGTTTACATTTGGGCTAAGACTTAAAAGTTGAGCAATTTCAAACTCAAAGAACAAACAAGTGTAATTTCTTTCCCAACTGCCTGTGGCAAAGGCTTTTGGGAGGAACTGCATGAAATGAACCTCGAAATGTCAAAGGTAGAGGATACTTTCCAATTCAACTCTCCGAAGAGAGACCAGAGGTGATAAGGTCATTTCCATAGTAAATTAGTGACTGGGCCAGGACTGTAGCATGAATCTCCAGATCCTTAACCCATTTTTTTCTACCCTACCCTAACCTCCGCAATTGTTGCCTCCTCATGGTTCATGTCTTTACATGACCTCCTTAAGAAGCGAGCAGGAACAGAAAAATAAAACAACATGCCATGACTTTTGAAAATGGCCAAGTACCAGGAGTAGATATTAGGAATTTCTTGATGTTGTAAATTAAATTTATTTGCACATGAATTAATTACAGTGTTCGAATTTTGTGCATTTTTTTTCAGGTGTCTTCAGTCAAGGAAGACAGGTCAGTGCCTATTTTTGCGTCCTCTTTCTACCTGGTGCTTGGCTTGATCTTCCCTGGCCAAAAAAAAATTTGTCTATGGGTAACAGTGCAAAAAAAGTGAGGAAGCAAACCAAATGCAGACATCAGTAGAAATTATTATTCTTTAACTAAACTTTTTCCAATTTAAAATAACCTAACCACACATTCTCATAATTTTTTAGAGAATAATAAATATAAATAAAAATAGGATGTATCTAGGATACTGTGTGACCTTGGGCAAGTTACTCAACTTCTCTGAGCTGCAAGTTTCACAACTATATAAAAGGAATAATATAATTGCAATTCTATGAAGTGAATAATATTATTCACTTCATAGAATTGCAATTATATTTAAATTATGTAAACAACGTGAAAGTATTTGGCAAACCATTAAAGGCTACATATGTATTAGTTATTGACTAAAAATCAACATTCTCTGAAGTTAGAATAGAGGTTATTAGTTCTTTTTCAGAGATATGAACTGAAAGTTCATATTTCATACAACAAATTAGTTTATTGCTCTATACTGAGGATACACAAACTATTCACTCAAATTTTCATACTATTTGTTTTAAAATTGGAATGACCACAAGGTATCTTCATCGTTGGGATTTTTCCAAATTAATTTGCCAATGTCTTTCTCTCTTTTTTGTTTTAACTGTCAAACACAATGTCAACGCAAATGCTATTTGTTCTGCTAATCCTGTTCCTTTGTCCATATTGAGGATTTCTACTTGGTCTTGGCACTAGTTCTAGCTTAGTCTTGGTTTGCCTTGTTGTACCTTTGATGTGACAATTTCTAGACAACACCGCTAACTGATTGGAGTTGGCGAAGCCATTGGAAATATTTTTCCAGCCCTGATATACTCACTGCATTATATAAGACTGTTCATTTTTTCAATTTTAGCATCTCAGAAATTAGGATGCATCTTACAAGTGATGAGGCGTTTGTGTGTGTGTGTGTGCGTGTGCATGCATGTGCACTTAGGTGTATGTCTGGCATATGCACACATGTGTGTTTGCATTGTCATATGAATTGTATACCTTAAAGTTGTATTATTATGTTTAAATAAGCATGATAGTACAGTCAATACTAAATGTGAAAACGAACACATAAGAAAAGGACAGAAGATCCAGCCAACACACTTTATATCTCACTAGGTGGTAAAATACAGACCATTACTCATAAAATTAAGAAATATGGAATTTAATCCTGGTTTCCCCAATCACACACAAGTTACTTCCCTTCTTTGAACCTTGATTTCTTAGATTTTTATGAGTGTTTTCTAAAGTTCATTTACATTTTACTATTTACTGATTTTATGCTTAGATAGGCCAAAGGCTTATAGTTTGCTTGCTTTAGGATCACCGGGATTGCTTAGTAAATATACAGATCCCCAGGCACCATGCAAGACATTGAATAATAATCAGAGATGTAGGGAGTTTGACTCTGCAGTTTCAGTAATTATCCAGATGACATTTATACATAAGAAAAACAGCATTTTTCTCTAGGTAAGAGGAGGCAAGCTGTATTGGAAAGCATTGGCTCTGGAGTCAGATAATATAGATGAATGGAGACCTAATTAATACTTATTTGTTGTGTAAGTTGAAAAATGTTGCTTCACTTCTCATTGACTTTGTTTCCACATCACTCAGATGAAGGTTTGAATTCAATACTCTCTAAAACCCCTTCCTGCCCTGTCTGAATTGTTATCAACCAAGCCTGTCCTGATAAGGCTTCTGTCTCTTGTTCACTCAAATATAAATGACAGCAAAGCTCCTATGTTTTTAGATGGCACCAAGATTGCCATTTCTATTTTGCATACCTGGAGGGAGGGTGGAAGTTTCAATGCCAGCAGAAGACATTGAAACTATCATTAGGAGCATGCTTGCTCATGTCTGATCCAGCCAAGACAAAAGGAAGTAAGATTTCCTCCTACGTTCAAGTCATTCTTCTCATGCCAAGAATTCTCTTCATGATGAGACATATGATGGGAAACTACAATTTGCAATCTGAATTATGGGCTTTAAAAAATATCACATTCATTTGAAAAGATTATTCAAGCTAAACAAGATCATGTTGCCAGACTTTTGCAGATCATGTTCCAGTTAAATTTTCCCTGTAAATGTAAATGACTAATATGCTAACAACTCTTTAATTTGCCAAGGAGATGGATTACATAACACAATAACAGTAAGAGTAAAATAAAACTACTATTATTATCACTGGTGTTTCATTAAGTAAATTGTTGTATAGTACCAAAATGTTTAAAAGATGTATTTTCAGAATAATATTAGTCCTTTGACTGAATACATTTTGCTTTTTGAATCACTTACTGTGTTGTGATTATAAAAATATAATATTTTTATATTTTCCTATCAGGCTCTGAATTTGGGAACCATATCCTTAAGGAGCTGTTTAGATGACTAGTCCAAATTGAAATGAACAGAACATACCTTTTAAAAGCAATGATTGACAATCATTTTCTGTTACAATACTTTTCAGAATACTTAAGTTTGTTTTTGCTTGCATTTTAAGATAAGAATTGGTGGAATTTTCATCCAATTGGTAAAACAATGTTTTGTGATTGTAATGAGTTTGAAGTTTTTCATTTTTCCTAATTAGCTTGATTTTACGTAAAATTAAAATATCTAAATACAATTTGGAAATGTTATCTAGTACCTATAACTTAATTACAAATTGAGAAACTAAAGCCTCCGAAACGAGGTCTAGTTGCCTTAAGTCTGCCAACAGCAGTAAACTGTGAAGTCAACACTTCAGGACTCCTGAGTCCATATGGAGTGAGATTTCCATGGCTGCATAGTACCTTTAATCAGCAATAGAGAGACATTGTGTAGTGCATGTGAAAGAGCTTTGAGCAGTACAATTTTTTAAGCAAATGTAAGGTAGTAGTTACTATTCTCACTTATTAAGCAATAATATGATAAGTACATTAGTTTCGAATAAGATAACATGTCCTCACACAGGAAGAATTTGAAATTAGGAGGAAAAGGAAGATGAGAGAATAAAACTCACTGTATTGGTTCAGACAAGAAAAGTTGAGGACTGGTATAGGTAGCAAATTTGCAACTGGCGAAGATAATGAGGTAAAGCAACACATAGAAGGTAACACAAGGGAAAATAAGTGGCAATGTTTCAATCTGAGGGAGGGTTGGAGAATTTGAAAAAATGCTGCTATCATGAAAAATGGAAAAAATGGATTACAAAACGAGTTTGGAAGGAAAGAGTTGTATTTTGCACATAAATGTCTTAAGTATAAATGAAATTATTTAGTAAGAGGTATCATATCTATCTCTATAATAGATATAATATAATAGATAGATAGATAGATATCCAACCATTGGAAGTTAGAGTTTGAGATATNCAGTTTAAAAACAAAAGTCTGGGATTATTCAGTGCCATATGGAAAAGTGTATGTCATTAGGAAGAGAAAACCAAGTATATTAAACTATCTAGGAAATGACTATAATTAATACTTAGGAGGAAAAAAGAAAAAAACAAGAAAGAGAAAAAACAGACAACCAGAGAACTAACATACAATGAAAGTCTGGAAAGAGTTCCAAAAGGCTGGAGTGATCAAGAGTAGCACATATCATAAAGAAATCATGAAAGTTTTAAAACAACCAGTAGATGTATTCTGTATTTTTGAGAGCAGTTTTAGTACAGTAGAAAGGGAAGGGAAATAAGGCTGAGGGGAAGCCAAGCTAGGCAGCAGTTAGGAAAACAGATAAGGTAAAGAACGGAGATCATTTAACCACATAGGTAGTGTTTGTCAGTAACAGAAAGAAGAGATGCCATCCTCTATCCCAAATCCGTGTTTGCGTGACTGCAAATTTTCATTGGCTTTATTTGTAAAACTAAAATGCTAGACCAAAGTATGAATAATCCTGAGTCTTTAGTTGACTGAATGACCATGTAAGTTCAAATTTCCAGAAGCATTCTGCACCTTCTCTAACCCCTGGGACCCACAGAGAGTGGTCCTCTCCTGCCCAGCCACCATGTTAAAATGTCCCACACAGTGAGTTTAGAGGACTGTCTAAAATTAAATGAGGAAGTATTTGGGCAGAAGTTGCTATTTCTCTTCACCCAACCAAAGGTAAGGACATAAGAGCTTTATTTAAAACACATCACTGAACGTATTCATTGATAAATCTTGAACCATCAAAGCTGGAAAAGCCCCAGGATACCATTTAATCTCAAGGTGTTGACCATTTTGTATGAGTTACAGAGATCCTTTAGAGCTACTGTAGTTAGCATGGACCTGTAATAAAAAGGTTACTTTCTACACTCCTAATCCAGAACTTTTTCAAATATTCTATACTAACTCTCTACAACTTGTATATGACCACATTTGATCCTTATAAAAACCTTGGGAATCTGAAAATGAGACATGAGCAAGTGTTTTTCGCTTGTTTGTTGTTTTTGGTTAAGAAAATTGAGGTGCAGGCACTGAAGTCCTTTGTTTAAGATAACACAGTCCATTGACTGTGAAAAAATGCTGCAATGTGTCCATTGGCAGAACAGATTCTAAAACATGATTCTCAACTTACTTCAGAGATCATCAAAGGCCACTAAAATTTAAGAGTATGATTTGTATCTGTTCTATGTAAGTTTGTTCATACGCCAGTTGATTGATTTTCTTTCATTTATTGAAATGCTTTGCTCTTCCTAGTCTTCTTCCAGGGGGCCGAGGAAGAAAATACTTGGGTATGGGGAGAAATATAGTGTCTAGAAACTCCGAAAGTGAATGCCTTTTTCAGGTTGCACTTTCGTATTTACTTTCTAAAGGAAAAAAGAGACTGGATCACAAGATTAGATGCCTGATTGCCCAGTAAAGGTGTTTTAAGAAGGCGTCTTTTTTTTTTTTATGTAAGAGACTTTCTTGTTTCTATTCTCCAGGGACTCTGGAAACAGATATATTTTAATTGAGATGCCCCTTGCTCAGCTTCTAGATTGCCTGTGCTTGTCTCACAGTGACATTTATCACGTATTTCGTTGTGATTATCTATGTGCTTCTCTGCTTCCCTAATGCGGATAAGATACCGAGCTTATTGAGACAGTGTTCATAACTGATTTCTTTTTCTATGACCAGCACTCAGTACTGTCTTCCAGTATTAGTTACCCACTGGGTGTTTGTGAAATAAAAAATAAAATCAGTGTTGATACTGTGGTTCACAGTATGTCTTGACACAAGCATAGACTTGTAAGTGTGTACATTAGTGACTTAAATATAAAATACATTGGCTTTTGAAAAAAAAAGGTACCCTATGACACGCAATTTTGTCAACATTTCCCAGTCTTTTTTCCATTTGGAGATCTAATGGAAAGGTTACTATTCTAGAAGAAGTATGAGAGGATGGAGTTACGTTTCAGGGCATTGGGGAAAACTGACAGCATAGATGGGACTATAAGAAGGCTAGATATCTTCTATCTACCAAAATCTTGACAAGGTTTCTGGTAAGCATTGTACCACCCAATTTCAATAGTATAAGATGTCATATTTCAACAAAAATGTGTATTTTACAGTCTCAAATACCTTAAACATTATATATGTGGTAATTTTTAAAATTTAATTGTATGATTTTTTTGCTGAAAGTTTTCTATGCAAACCTTTGGAGAACTGTGTCAACGTATAATGGTTTGCTGATATCAAAAATGAGCGAGTCTTCTTGCCAATGTTCATATATTTCCTTAATTATTTTTACAATAAATGTTTCTGTGTATATTTAAGGTATACAACATAATGTTATGGTATATACAAAATAGTAAAGGGTTACTGTAATGAAGCAAAATTACATATCAATCATCTCACAGTTCCTGATTTTAAAAATATGGCAAAGGAATGTAAAATATACTTATTTAGCATGAATCCTAAATACAGTACAATTTTACCTATAGTCCTCATGTGGTACATTAAACCTAGTAAGCATTTTAACACAGTTTACATGCTCTGACTATAAGTGTGGTCAAGGGTACATAGTGATGATCGGTCTTTAATTTTCTCAGTGAGGATGTAATAGAAATCAATCATAGTAAATTGTTGGAAGTTCTGAAACAGCAATTAGAAGAGATATATTAAAGCACTGGTAAGCCATTTTATTTTCCTGAAGATCAATATTTTCACCTATCAACTGGTTAATGTAATATCACTCAAAAATATACTTCTCAGGTTTATTGCTAGGCTCAACTGAGATAATCTGTATGAAAATACCTTGAATATTATGAAGCAATTGATAAATACAAGGCAGCATAACTTTAATGGAACTAGGATAGAGATAAAGCAAGTTTCCTTTCTCCATGTTTAAATGTCACTTCATTCCACACCTATATTTGGAGGAGTTCAGCTTAACCTATTGCATACTGTCGTTACTCTTGAAATAATGGCTCAAATGTCATTTGCACACCAAATATGGACTCAATTGACACTGTGCTGAAGACGATCTTAAAACTCCAAACTACTTTTGAAAAACAACTATAATTGAAAGGATATGTTAGTGGCACAGGTACTGCCATTCCTACTATGTAGCCCATAATAATTATTAATCAGTCATAACATATGTTCTCAACCATAGTGCAACCTTAGAATCATTTTAAACACAGAAACTTAGGCAGCCATTACTAAATTTTGTGGTGAGCACAAAAGTTCAAATTCCACAGACTCTAAAACAGGTTAAGGTAATAAAAAATGTATATATATATACAGTATATATACTTTAGAGATAGAGTCTTGCTATGTTGCCCAGGCTAGTCTCAAACTCCTAGCCTCAAGACATCCTCCTGCCTCAGCCTTCCACGTCACTAAAATTATAGATACATCTAATGTCTTTTTATCATCTTACCCTGTTTTAGTGTATCCATATATATATATATGTATATATATATATACATATATATATATTTACAGATAGAATATAAGCACACACACACACATATATACACTTTAGAGATAGAGTGTGTATATATATATATATATATATATATATATATATACATACACACACTATAGGAATATACTTTATATATAAATATATATCCATATCTATATATATACTTTAGAGATATACTTTACATATAGGGATATATAAAGTATATATATGTAGCTATATAAAGTATATATACTTTAGATATATCCATATATATATCCTAAATATATATATGTATATTAGTTTATGTGTATATACATAAACACATTAGAATCTTGTTTTCAAGAGCTAATGGATGGATATTGCATCCACAGGGAAAAGTAACGAGCATCAGGTGATGTCTGGTGTCCCTTGTAAGGTTCATCCATGTTTTGATAGCAATATGGAAGGAGTGCTGTTGGATCACATTGATATGATTGTTAAAAAGTCATTTCATGACCAAAAACCACTCCCAATTGGAGCAGTTTAACGTTGGAGCAAAAAGTTTTACCATATAGCATTTGACAACATCATTAATTTACTCCTGAATAGAATCTCTATTCCTTGTAATGAGTTTCCTGTGACTAAAAGAAAATGTCTCAATTATATTTAATGTATTCTACTTAGGTACATTAAATACTTAAGTAGGCAAGTAGAATACATTAGATGAGGAGAGCTATTTTATATTTCAGAATGCTTTATGTCACAACTGTTTATGTATGTTTTTAAAATTTTGCTGTCTAAAGTTTCTGTTCTGAAGGACAGCCTCTTGGAATGCACTGATGTCAATGTCACTTTGCTTACCTTGGTAGTTTGACTGTGGTGAGTTCCAGGACCCCAAGATCTACTGCACTCGGGAATCTAACCCACACTGTGGCTCTGATGGCCAAACATATGGCAATAAATGTGCCTTCTGTAAGGCTGTGGTGTAAGTATTATATTAATCAGGGCTAACTCTTGCAAACACAAGATTCCAGAATAAGACTAAAATGCTTTTCTGAGGTATTCTAGAAATACCTCCCCACAGAGACTGAAGAAATAAGCTTCGGGCAATTTGATTGAAAACAGATGAGTCAAAAACAACAAAAAAATTACATACTAAATTATTGGAAAACATAATCACTTTACTTTGTTATTAATTTTGATTGTCTTAGAGAAGTTTTTAAAACTGCTCTAAGACATATAATGTATACATTTTATACATTATAACATTATTATATTTAATAATTTTGATACATTTTAATGTTTTCATTTATTTCTAATTAAAATTTGCAATATCAATATATCATGAACGTATGTCTACACCTATGTATAACACATCTGACTAATTAATACCAAACTTTACTCAGGAGAAAGTCAGTGGTATAATATGATATTTGAATTAATAGATGCATATTACTGAGAGGACTTGAATGTATTGCTTGCTATAAAATGTCAAATGCCTGAATATCTGTTCAACTTCTTATGTCTTTTTCAGAAAAGAACTATAATCTCTTTAACATTATTTCTCCTGTGACTTCTACCTTTTTCAATTGTATACATATTTACTCTTGGAGAATGAGTAATTGGTACCAAAAATTCTAAGTCTTATTAAAACTCTGAGATTTGGTTATGATTCATACTTTCCACACCTGGGCCAGATGTCACCTCTGAGTGCATTTAATTAACATCTTATGAATCATAGACATGGAATTTATAGAATCCAATAATTAAATGGACTGTTAAACCTGTTTCCAAACTCTGTGGTGAATTCTTATGACATTGCACTGAGTATATATTTGTCTTTCTTTTTTATAGGAAAAGTGGTGGGAAGATTAGCCTAAAGCACCCTGGAAAATGCTGAGTTAGAGCTAATGTTTCCTGGTGACTTGCCAGCTCTCGTGGCCTTCTATTCTCACTTCTGCTTATACTTTTTCTGGTGGATCCCTTTAATTCATAAAGACATACCTACTCTGCCTGGGTCTTAAGGAGCTCAACGCACGTCTATTACTCTTGATTCACTTGTCAATAAAGTAAATTCTGAAAATGCATTTACTGTGTTCTTACTTTGAGATCAAGAAAATATAAACATACAATGTAGAATAATTGACCTGGGATAAGCTTGGATCAGGAAACCTGTTTTCCTGATCTAGGTTAATCATCCAGTCGCTGTGAGATCTTGGGAAAATCCCTTCCTTTCTTTTATTCTTAGAATCTGCATGTTTATAATGAAGGATTTTGGCTACATGACCATATGTTACGCTTATAGTTACTTTAAAAAATCTATCATTTATTAGATCACATAATATTCTTTCCAATTTCAGAAAAAATCATTTTATATAAAAGTAAAAGCATTTGTTCTCTACAGACTGTCGTTTCTTTAATGCATCTGGAATGGAAAATTTGGACTATATAATATCGAAAAACATACACTATTTGGTTTTTTATAATAGCAATATCATAAGGCTTACCAGATAGAAGTAACAAAATATACAACAAATGGTAAATATTCAGTAACATCAGTCACTTGCCAATAAACAGCTCCAGTTGAAAGAAGACTGAAGGTTAAAGCACAGCTCTGCTGTTAACAAGTTCAACCTCTATGTAGCTGCCTCAACCCTATGAAGATCCTCAGTTTGATACATATATATCTCATTCTGAACATTCATATGGAAGTATTGAGAACTCTTTCTTTGAGTATTTTCATGTAGTAAAGCATGCTTTTATAAAGAATACCTTACTGGGGAAACTCAGACAGAATACATCTCTAGCTGCAATGTCCAGCAACAAACATTGACTGGGGCCTACTCTGTGGTAGACTCTGTTCTAGATGCCTGGGATACAGTGTGGATGGGAGTGAGAAGGGCCAATGACTCTTCAAAACTTAATGAGGTTTCCAGGTTTATCCATGTCCCTACAAAGGACCCTAACTCATCGTTTTTGATGGCTGCATAATATTCCATGGTGTATATGTGCCACATTTTCCCTATCCAGTCTATCATCGATGGGCATTTAGGTTGGTTCCAGCCATCATTCTCAGCAAACTGACAGAAGAGCAGAAGATCAAACACCGCATGTTCTCACTCATAGGCAGGTGTTGAACAATGAGAACACATGGACACAGGGAGGGGAGCACTACACACTGGGGTCAGTTGGGGGGAAATAGGGGAGGGAGGGTGCGGGGTGGGAAGCTGGGGAGAGATAGCAAGGGGAGAAATGCCAGATGTAGGTGATGGGGAGGAAGGCAGCAAATCACACTGCCATGTGTGTTCCTATGCAACAATTTTGCATGTTCTTCACATGTACCCCAAAACCTAAAATGCAATAAAATAAATAAATGGGAAAAAAAAATTCAAGATATGCAGAAAGTCCAATTTGATGTTGTCCAAAAAAAAAAACTTAATGAGGTTTAGATTCCAGCAGGAAGAAACAGACTAAAACAATAAGTATAATAATAAATGGCATAACAAGATAGAAGGTGATAAAGACTATTAGAAAAAAATAAGCAGAATGAGTTTGGGTCCTTTGTGGGGACATGGATGAACCTGGAAACCATCATTCTCAGCAAACTGACAGAGGAGCAGAAGATCAAACACCGCATGTTCTCACTCATAGGCGGGTGTTGAACGATGAGAGCACATGGACAAAGGGAGGGGAGCACTACACACTGGGGTCAGTTGGGGGGAAATAGGGGAGGGAGGGTGGGGGGTGGGAAGCTGGGGAGAGATAGCAAGGGGAGAAATGCCAGATGTAGGTGATGGGGAGGAAGGCAGCAAATCACACTGCCACGTGTGTTCCTATGCAACAATTTTGCATGTTCTTCACATGTACCCCAAAACCTAAAATGCAATAAAATAAATAAATGGGAAAAAAAAATTCAAGATATGCAGAAAGTCCAATTTGATGTTGTCCAAAAAAAAAAACTTAATGAGGTTTAGATTCCAGCAGGAAGAAACAGACTAAAACAATAAGTATAATAATAAATGGCATAACAAGATAGAAGGTGATAAAGACTATTAGAAAAAAATAAGCAGAATATATTAATATGGATTAAAAATGCCTAGGGAAAGATGGTAACCATTTGCAGTACTAAATCAATTGGTTCCGGTAGTTTTTATTGGAAGGCCTAGAGATGAAGAAATTGGCCAAGTAAATAAATTGGAGAAGAGCAAAAGGAGAAGCTAAAAAATTGCCATTAAGATGGTGGAGCATGCCTGTTTTATTCAAGGTTTAGCAAGAAGGCATTGGTGACTGAAGAGAATGTCTAAATAGGCAAATAATAGAAGATGTCAAAGAGGAGTGATCCTGATTCATGAAAGACTTTGTAGCTATTGCTAATATTTTTTCTTTTACCTTGATGCATGAAATGTGTTTCTAACAATGAATATTAAGATTATATTTCTGGTTTTAAAATCTCAAATATATTTTATGCACATAGATGTTACTCCTAATTGCACATAATTAAGGAAGACTGACCTGGCCAGACTGAGAGATGTATCCAATATCTAGATAAAGAGGCAGAAAATAGATTAGATTATGCCAGGAAAACTGTATGAGCATTCTGTTCCATGATTAAAGATTATTCCCCTTGATGGATAAAAATTAAGACACAATGTATTCTTTGGGTACGGCATTGATAAGAGAGGGCATCCTCAAGTCACACAGACCAGAATGTGAATCATGGCTCTGATGTAAGTTATGTACCTTTGAGCAAGTCATTTAGACTTCTTTGTATCATTATTTCTTCATCTGAAAAATAAAGATAATAGTATCTATCTTCTCTTTCTATGATGAAGACTGAGGATACAATGCATGTAAAACAATTAATCACTAATATATAACAAAAGCCAGGAAGTTAGTAGCTGTTATTATTAAGCTCTGTCATCAGTTTCAGCATTGTATTGTCTTCACCAGTCAGGATATTTTGTGTTCTATTACCTAGTTTGAAAATGTGTATCTTTACATTTTACAGCTTTTGGAAATCCTCATGTCAGCTGTTTGTCTCCACCCTCTCATTTGCTTTGTCTGTAGACTACATTCCATGCTCATTAGAAGTAAGCCCAATTCTCTTCTTTAGTTTCTACTCCCTGAAACAAATTAGCTACTTCTAATGTAAACATGTAGAAAATTATGTATAGTTTGATATCACTGTACGTTGGTGAAAGTACTTTTTTTTTTTTTAGACAAGGTCTCACTCTGTCACCCAAGCTGGAGTGCAGTAGTGAGATCTCAGCTCACTGCAACCTCCCCCTACCTTCTTCAAGCCATTCTTGTGCCTCAGCCTCCCAAGTAGCTGAGACTATAGGCACCCACCACCACACCCAGCTAATTTTTTGTATTTTTAATAGAGACGGAGTTTCACCCTGTTGGCCAGGCTGGTCTCAAACTACTGGCCTCAGGTGATTCTCCCTTGGCCTTCCTAAGTGCTGGGTTTACAGGCATGAAGCAACATGTAGGGCCTTGGTGAAAGTACTTATATCTCCTATTGGAACACTCCCCGCTGGTCAGACCAGATTTCTGTCAGTTATCTTCCACACAAAAGGTTCAGTTTCACCACTGTGTCTTTGCCTGTCTGAAATGTCTCTTGTGACATCTTCTGCCACACTGCCTAACTCTTCTTTTCTCATACAAATCTCTAATCTGAATCTTAATTGCACCATCTATTTTAAGGCTGACGTCAGGGGCTATATCTGAAAATTGTCATAAACTATCCCTTGTCTAGTTCCGAGCTATTCTTTTGAAATAAAGAGAAAGCATAGAAAACTGAACCACAGAAGACTGGATGACATACATTTATTAGAAGAAGCAGCAAGTCACAGAAAAAAGAAGTCAACGGTCAAAATACAGGGATTTGGGCTACAGAAATAGGCACATTTTCAAACCTCAGTAAACACTCACTTATGATTTATGCATATTGTAGTTTGCACATTTTATACCAAAAAGACAATAAACATTTAATAAAGTATTATGACATACATAATGTAGTTTTTAAAGGAAGATACTGATGTCTGCAATTTACTTTGAGTGGCACTATAGATAGATTAATGGGTAGACAGAGGGATAGATATGTGACAACATATATGTGGAATGCAAAAAAACAAGTTGAATAAATCGGAACTGTAGAATGGTAGCTATCAGGCTTAGAGATGGGATGATATGGGAAATTGTAGCTAAAGGGTCTAAATTTGTAGTTTGGTAGAATGAATAAGCAGAGAAACCTAATGTACATAAGGACTATAGTTAATAACTGTATCATATGCTGAAAATTTTCTGAGAGAATAGATTTTGGGTGCTCTTCATACACATATACATAAGAAGTTATGGAAAGTGATGAATACATAAATTTGTGTGTAGCAATCATTTCATTATGTATGTGTATATTAAAACATGTATATCTTACACACATGAAATAAAATAATTAAAAAACAAGTATGGTACCACAGTAATGTTAAAATCTAGGCTTATAGCTGTTCACTGTAAAATTCTTTTAACATTACTATATGTTTGAAAATTTTTATTAAAAAACATTTTTTTAAATGGCAAAACACTTACAGAGAGATTCTGTAAACAATTGCTTATGCTCCCCATTTTTGTGATACCCAGGACAAAACATGCTGTTTCACGTATGGTTTGTATTCAAACTTCAAAGCATAAAAAGATAATTTATTTAGACCCAACATCCATATTCATTATTATACCTTCAGGTGACAGTGGGAGCATTGTGAAAATTGAATCATACCAAAACTTTACCATTTACTGTCCTTATTCCTCCACTGCAGTTGATGCCAAGACAAATCTTTCTTATCTCTTCTTCTCTTACTGGTTTTTGAAGGTAAATTCATGACAAAAATGACGTTGTATGTGAATGAGTAGGCTTAACTGAAAGGGGTTTTCTGGACCCTGCCTGCCTGTCTATGACAATGTTAAGATTTTTTGAAGTAAAATACACACACACAGACACACACACAGACACACACACACACACACACACACACACAAAGTTAAAAAGGTTACAACATGAGAAAAAGATCACAGGAAAAAATAGCTATGATAAACATGGAAATAACTTACCACTCTATGGTCAACTAACCCATTTACTCAGTATAGCACACATAAATTGTCACATTTAAATTTAGTAATACTTGTGAACTTTTAGCTCCATTTTTTAAAAGAGGTACCTGAGGTACCAATATTTAAATGATATGTCCATGACCATATAGTTAGTGCGTTGTAAAGTCTGAATTTAAATTTAAGGTAGTATCAATCCCATTTTCTAAACTATATACCACAAAATTGTGATAAATTGATTGACTTGGATGTAGATGTTGGACAGATTAATCTTATATAATTGGCGACATCAGAAATAGAAGTATTTAAAGTATTAAAGTGTTAGAGCCTTAAGTGAATGTTTAAAGAGGGTGACATGTATCAGCCATAATTTCCAATATGTGCATTATTATGTTAATTTTGTGATGGGATTACTGTTTAATCCTGAGAAGACCTGTGTTAAAATGGACTAACTTTCTTTTTTTTTTTTCCCATTTATTTATTTTATTGCATTTTAGGTTTTGGGGTACATGTGAAGAACATGCAAAATTGTTGCATAGGAACACACGTGGCAGTGTGATTTGCTGCCTTCCTCCCCATCAC
>NW_016107386.1:7403700-7440796 GCF_001604975.1 Cebus imitator | reverse complement strand
GTGGTTTTTGTCTTTGGTTCTGTTTATGTGGTGAATTACGTTTATAGACTTGCGTATGTTGAACCAGCCTTGCATCCCCGGGATGAAGCCTACTTGATCATGGTGGATAAGCTTTTTGATGGACTAACTTTCAATTGGACATCTAATGAGCTGCTTTTTCCTTTCTTGGACTTTCCTTTTTTTGTTGTTGTTTTTAGCTTTAGCACCAGCAACTTTTAAAAATGTTAGTTCATTTCAGCTCTGTAGTTTGAGTAAAGGGAGGTATAGGCAGAACAGATTTCCCCAGCTTTAGCTGGAGGAAATGTAGAGCTAATAAAAACTGGTACCCTTAATGTCCCAGTTTAGTTCACTACAGCTACCCATTTACACGTGATGAGCATACTCAAAAAATGCAAATGATAAAGCACAGTTGTGTGCCTGCTGGGAATCATTGTACATCACTTTGGTTAGTATTGTCAGCTTAGCAATAAGCTTTCCAATCCATGAGTGGAAGACATCTTGTGATGCATTTATGTCTTCTCTAGTCTCTATCAAAGTGATTTGTAGTTTTCTTTCATAATTGATATTTTATTGGATGTGTTGAAGATCAGGACAAAGACATTTCAATTTGTATACAATTCTTAAAAACATGCTGAAAATCTAAAAAGTCATGCATTGTAATTTTTTTTAAAAGTTATTCCAGTGGCTTTCTAACTTAAAATTTGGAGGCAAGTTTTCCTTAAGAGGCTATAAAATACAAGTATGCTCACATGTTGATAAGCATTACATATGAGCCACCAATTCACAATCTAATCGCATACACACAACATACTCAAAACTTTAATCTTTCACAGCACATTGACAAAATTTTTAGGAAAACAGGACTACCATGACCAAAAAGAAGTTACAGAGTATATACAATTCTGAAGAGAGAGCCATAATCAAGGAGTGGTTTTCTTTAGGAAACAAACAATTCTACTAAAAACAACATGAGAATTGACATAATTTAAAATGTTGAAGACATTAAATGCAGGACTGTGACTCCATATTGCCATTTAGTGTATGTTTTGTGTTAGAGGATATAAAAACCAACCCCCCATCTATGGAATGTTAACCTGACATCTAAGACAGTAAAAGTCTCCCATAATTCAATATCCCATATTAGTTTCTGGTTGTACCCCAAAATACCTATCAGTGAATGATTTCACCTCTTAAAAAAAAAGAGCATACACTTAAAAAACGGAATGAGGTGGGATTCCCTCCATCTTAAAAATGTTTCTTGAGCTATTTAAAACCTTGCATTTACAAAACAGTTGATTAAAATATTCCTCTGGATTGTACAAGAAGAGAGACAAGGACCACTGATGAGACATGGGATATGATATTAATCAGACCTGGCTTCTTTCTCTCTGGCTTCATTCGAAGCTGAACGCTTCTCGGTTTTAGTTTCTCCATTTTATACAGGTAAACATTTAGTTTCTGGCTAACAACTTTGGCCTTTTTTCTCTTTACCTCCTTCTTTCCCCTTTTCATTTTTCACTTTTTTTTGGCCTGCAGATTTATCCTTTCCTGATGTCTTTTTTGGCTTCACGTCCACTTCTGCAGGAGCAGGTTCAGCTGACAACAACGCAGATTTGGGCTCTTCCCTCACCACCCCTTCATCAGGCTGAGCTGATCATCTCTTGGGAGTCTTTGCCATCAGGAGGACCAGTGCTGGGTGCCTGCAGGCCCCACTGTGCCAAGAGCCTTGGTCTAGCTGAGCTTCCTGGCCACTGCCACTCCTCTCACACCAAAGGACTGAGATCTACGGGGACAGTGGGAGAGGATGGAACCTGTAGTTTTCAATGTACAAGGCTTTCACCTCTTCTATTAAATTTATTTCTAAGTAGTTTAATCTTTTTGATGCTATTGTAAATGAACTTTTTACATTTGCTTTTTGGGGGTTGTTGTTAATGTGGAGAAACACAAATGATTTTTGTGTGTTGATTTTGTATCTTGCAACTTTGATATTTTTATTAACTTTAAAAGTTCTTTTAGAGAATCTTTAGGGTACTGCATATAAGATCATGTCATCTGCCAACAGAAATAATTTAATTTCTTCCTTTCAAATTTGGATGTCTTTTATTGCTTTTTCTTACCTAGTTTCTTTGGCTAGAACTTCCAATTCTGTATTGAATAGAAGTAGTAAAAATAGGCATCCTTATCTTGTTCCTTATCTTGAGGAAAAAGCTTTCATTCTTTATACATCAAGTTTGATGTTACCTGTGAGTTTGTCATACACAGCCTTTATTACGTTGAGAAAGCTTCCTTCTACTGTTAGTTTATTGAGTGTTTTTATCATAAAGTCATGTTGAATTTTGCCAAATATCTTTTCTGCATCAATTGAGATGATCATGAGCTTTTTTCCCTCCCCTTTGTTCTTCTAATTTAGTGTATTTTGTTGGTTGAACTTTATATGTTGAACCGTTCTGGTGGTAAAGAATAAATCTCACTTGGTCATGGTATATGATCCTTTTAATATGCTGCTGAATATGGTTTGCTAGTATTTTGTTGCGCAGTTTTTGCATCAATAATCATAGGAGTTATTGGTCTATCGTTTTCTTTTTTGTATACTCTCTTTACCTACCTTTAATATCAGGATAATACTGGCCTCATAGAGAGACTTAGGCAGTGTTCCTTTTTAATATTTGGGAAAAAATGGTGTTAATTATTCTTTAAATCTTTGGCAGAATTCACCAGTTAAGTCATCTGAATAAGAACTATTCTTCACTAGGTGGTTTTGATTGCTGATTAAATCTTGTAGCTATAGGTTTACTCAGATTTTCTGTTTCTTCATAATTAAATTTTGATAGATTATGTGTTTCCAGAAACTTATTAATTTTATTTAGTTAATCTAATGTGTTGGCACACAATTGTTTATAGTATTATTTTAATTTCTAAAAATTCTGTAAGATTACTATTAATGTATAACTTTTATTTCTGATCTTAGTAATTTGAGAGCTTTCTTTTTCTCTTTCAATATATCTAAAGCTTCACCAATTTTGAAAAGCCATGTTTTGGTTTTGTTGATTTTTTTTCCATTTTTTTTCTAGTTTCTATTTAATGTTTTTGCTTTCATCATTATTTTTTTCCTTTCTTCAGTTAGCTTTGGATTTAGATTGCCCTTCTTTGCCTAGTCACGTAAGTTATACAGCTTGGTAGTTGATTTGTGTTGGTTCTTCTTTTTTTAATTCACCAACATAGATATTTTATAATGACCAATTTTGTTATGAATACTTGGCTAGTAACACACATTTTATAAATAGTTTTATTTTTGCCAAAGAATAACTTTTACCTTTTATTTTTTTCTTTATCTCTTTGGGGTAAGGGTATTTTGAGAGTAGGAATATTCTTAGACTTTTATTTATTGTATCCCCAATCTATAAGGCAATGAGTGACACATACTTAGTGCTGATAAATGGGATATGGGATCAAGAACTTAAATTTAGAAGCAAATTTACATTGGCATTTTATCAGAAATGTGTTATATTTAATGTAATATACAGTGATGTTTTTTTAAAAAATCAAACACCTAGAGTCCTGTCTAGTGTAAAGCACCTTGTGATAGGATATTAGAAATTATAAGAAATGTAGTGACCTGTAAACTAAATGCTCTATCAAAACAAAAACCAGCAAAGATAGAACAGAAAACATGTGAACTAGGTTCAGTCCATGTATCTTTACTGCTTTAGAAAATTACACTTTTCCAGTAGGGTAAGTCATTTTCTAATATTAAAAATTATATATATATATATATGTATGTATAAATGTGTGTATAGATATATGTGGATATATATGTGGATATATACATAATTTAAAACACTTGGGTAAATATAATTTGATAAGTAAATTATTGAAAAAGAATATAACCAAGATGACTTTTTAATCTAAAAATCTCTAAAAGGATGAAATGTGAATAGGAAATATATAGCAGTCAGAGATGGGTTGATATTCAGAAATGGAATAAGAGCACAAGAGTGGATGCAAAAAACTAGTAGTGAGAAATAAAGAAAACTAACTCTCAACTTTGTTGCTACAAAAGTATATGAAGTCATTTGTTGAGCAACGAAAATGGTAGTGGTAGAGAAAATTTCACAAATCTCAGGTCAGAGCAACAATGGCAATTACCTAAATTACTTTATTTATTATCTGAATAGTTTGGTGTAATAAGCACAGTCCTTAAGTTCTCATTTCACAGGAAACTGTTAGCTCACCCAATAAAATCTAACTCACTTTGTAGCATTAATCTCGTTAGATGTGCGATGCTTTGGAAAATTTTATAGGCGTAAGCAAACGTCATTAAATACTTTCTTACTGAGTTTTTAAAGATGTATCCAGACCCTCCCATATGTGTCATTACTAATTATAGGTTGATTTCTGGGACTTACTGAAAACTTCCTTACTGTTTTATATTCGTAAACACACAAGAATCTCATAAACACATCACTGTGTATGAATTCCTTCCCGTCCCCCTAAGGACACTAGCTTTTTGTTTATAAAATCCTAGAATCTGGAAAAAAAAAAAAAAAAAAACCTCACTTCGACTTGCTAATGAGCAATGTACATATCTCGTTTGTAGGAAGCAGTTGTGCTATTGTGCTTAGATGAGAAATATGGCATGGTAGAAATACACCGAGAGGAATAGAAATGTGAAGCCTAGTAAGGAGACTGTGTAAAGCAAAAATATGTTGAAGGAGAGTGTTCACTTTTAAAAATAGATATAGGGTGTACACCTGCATTTTTGTTATGTGGCTATTTTGCATAGTGATAAAGTCTGGGCTTTTAATGTAACCACCACTCCAATGGTGTACATTGTATCCATTAGTTAATTTCTCATACTTTACATCCCTCTCACCCTCTCAGTGTTTTGAGACTTCAATGTCTGTTACTCAGCTCTCTATGTCCATGTGTGCATATTATTTAGCTGTCACTTATAATTGAGAACATGCAGTATTTGACTCTGTTCCTGAGTAATTTCACTTAAGATAACAGTCTCCAGTTCCTGTTGCTGCAAAATACATGATTTTATTTTTTATGGCTAAGTAGTATTCCATTTTCTTTATGTGGACAACACTGACAGACACTTAGGTTGATTCCATATTGTTCTTATTGAGAATAGTGCTGTGATAAACATATAAGTGCAGGTATCTTTTTGATATAATTTTTTTTTCTGTAGATACACAGTAGTGGGATTGTGGAATCAAATTGTAGTTCTTTTTTTGGTGATTTGAAAATCTCCATACTGTTTCAACAGAGGTTGTACTAATTTATATTCTTACTAACAGTACCTGAATATTCCCTATTCTCTGCATCCTCATCAACATTACTAATTTTTGACTTTTTAATAGTAGCCATTCTGGCTGGTGTAAGATGGCATCTTACTGTCGTTTTATTTTGCATTTCTCTGACTATTAGTAACGCTGTGCTTTTTTTTTTAAATATAGCTTTTGGTCAATTGTATATGTTCTTTTGGAAAATGTCTATGTTCTTTGTCTACTTTTTGATTTTTTTTTTCTTATTGAGTTGTTTGAGTTATTTGTAGATTCTGGATATTAGTCCCTTGTTGAATGCATACTTTGCAAATATTTTCTTCCACTGTAGGTTGTCTATTCATTCTCTTATTTCTTTGGCTGTGAAGAAACATTTTAGTTTAATTTAGTCCCATTGATCTACTTTTGTTATTGTTGCATTTGCTTTTGAGGTCTTAGTTATGAACATTTTACCTAGGAAAATGGGCAGAAGAGTTTTTTCTAGGTTTCATTCTGAAATTTTTATAGTTTCAAGCCTTACATTTAAGACTTTAATTCATCATTTTGTTAACTTTTTGTTTATGGTGAGAGATCAGGGTCTAGTTCTTTTTTCTACATATGGTATCCAGTTTTCCCAGCACAATTTAATGAATATGGTGTTCTTTCCCCAGTGTATTTTTTGTTGGCTTTGTGGCTGTAGGTGTGTGACTTTTTTCTGGATTCTGAATTATTGATGATACTGGCATGAGATGCAATATGTTAGAGAGTATAAGTTGTGAGATTCAATATTTAATATCTTAGTTGATGATACAAGCTCTCACTTATTATTTCATATTTAGACAATAATTTTGTAAATACACTCTAGTGCCCCACAACCTTTCTGCCCTTCAACTAATTTTCTACAAAGTGGAAGCAATGGTATTTGAAATTTTTTTCAATCATGATACTTTTTAGATGAATCTCATCACCTTTATAGTAAGAATAAGATAAACCCAAGTCTTTAGCATAAAGCTCTAGATTTGACCAAGATGCACTAAGAGGGAGTGATGTTACTCTCACACCTAAAACAACTAATAAACTAGACAAAATACACTCAAAAAATGTTTCTCATGCATTGGACACCAGGTACAGGACACTGATTCTCAAGGGAAGAAATAAATGAAGTGAGATCTAAAATGGCACCAGTTGGCTCCCTGGAGAGTTTTCAGGTGAAAGCACAGGAAAGTGAAACCCAAGCAGATCTTGCATCTCCATGAGGTGAAGACAAGCAACTGGAGTTCAGAAGGCAGAGTAAGAGAGGTTGGGAGCTCTGCAGGAAACCCTTTCTAGTCTTCAGCTCAATGTTGATCACAATGTGTGTGTAAGAACCCCCCAAATAAAACACATAGAGAATAATCCTTGGTGTTCACACAGGACTGAAAATACTTTGTTGTTCTACCAGCAGAGTGGAAAACTTCACAATACATGAGTAGCATGTAGAGTGTTCAGAACGGCATTGCCTCTGTATTGTGGGGGTACAAATGGCCCTAGAATAAAGTCTACTCTGGTTCATCTAACAAAACATTAAAGCACGTCTCGCACACACAAAAATATCAAACCTTTTCCAAGTAATTTAATTGCATCCAGGGACAAAGATGAAAAATATTTACGGAAATTTTTAAAAAATCCAATGTCCAACAAAGTGAAATTCACAATGTCTGATATCCAAAGAAGCAGAAAAATATAGCCTGTAATCTGAAAAAATATCAGTCAGGTAAACAGACTCAGAAATGAGACAAATAGTGTAATTGATGATGAGGGCATTAAATTAGCTATGCTATGTGTTCCAGAAGGTAGAAGAAAAATAGAGCATACTGAGTGATTCAAGAAAGATATGTATTTTTTTAAAGCGTATTTTTAAAGATAAGAAAACACAGTGCTTGAAGAGGAAAATGTACTATATGGTTATTAACAACAGATTAGACAATGCAGAAAAAAAGAATGGTAAACTTGAAGGCATAATATTAGAAATCAACAAAAAGAAAATAGAAAAAATATTCTGAAGAAAAAACAGGAAGAGAGCAATAGTTGTGGAACTTCATGCAGCTGGTGAAAAGTATGAAAAAATGTGGAAAAGTAATGGAAATAGTCTTAATTTGATAGAAACTATAAACCCATAGATACAAAGATCTTACTGAATCCCAAGTACAAGAAACAGCAAAGACTATAAAAGCCTTTTTTCTTAAGTTCCATCTCTGCATTTGTGTCTAACCATTACTCTCATTTCCAAAAAATATACTTTAGTTCTTGTTTGTTTTATTTCCACAGGATTCTTTATTCTTAGAATGCTGGTTATCCCTTCAAGCGCTTCAATACCTTCTAATAACTCTCAGGGCCAGGTCCTTTGTGGTTCCTGGTCACGACCGTCTCTGCTGGACCATTCCTCCACCCCACTTCCAAGTGAATATGGTCTCTTTAGTGGTTCTCTACTTATAGCTTTAATTAAATTGTTTTTTCTTCTGATGACTGTGAGCTTCTCTTTCTCATCTTTAAAATACCAATAAACAGTAGGTTCCACCCAGCAAGCGTTTGAGAAAAAAATGAAGAATGTGAGCTCTGTGAATATATTTTTGTTATTACAATATTTTCAGCATCTAATAATACCTAGAATAATTAGTGCTCAATTATTACTTCAAAGGAAGAAAGGACTTTTCACTGGTTCACATTTGTAAAATCAAATGTTGTCTATGTAAACTTTGTTTTGCACATGGAGACACAGTACAGAATAAAGATCCATGAGCTACATCCTTGTGTATATGGACCTGTGTTCATATATATGTTTGTGTGTATGTACATGTAGATTTGACGGTGAGAATATATACAAATACTTAATGAAATAAAAAAGATAATTTCATATATTAAAAGGTATTATGATGACAATAAAACACATTGATTTGGGTTGGAATATTTTAAACAGGAAAATCTTTACTGAGCCAGTAATACTTGAACTGTGACTTCTGGAAAGAAGAAACTGGCCATTTACATTTCTGGGACAGGAGTTTTCCAGGCAGAGGAAATAGTAAGAACAAGAGTTATAAGGTAAACAGCGAATGAGATGGATTTGAGAAAAAGAACACAAGTATGCATGGCATATACGTACAAGGACCAAAATCAACCTGTGAATTTCTTGTTACGATTAGCAAGTGAACAATACCAAGTAACAAGTAAACTAAGTAAAACAAATAAACCACAAACCATCATGCATAGGCTGACTAAAAGCAAGAGGTTGAAGACAATAGCCCCGTGATTCATATTCACCTCGATGTCTAGAGTTTCAAATTCAATGATTATTGAGAGTGCCCTCTTACTTTGTCCAATAAATCCCTTGACTACAAAATTCCTCACGTCAGCATTTTTATTTTCCTGGTAGTTGTGACACCAAGCCTTACTAATACTGTGCACAAATTGTGCAAATCATCCCATAGGTTACTGCAAAATGAAAGCTCTCTGACCCAAGGCTCTGTTGGAGGCAGGTCTAACATATGCAAAATGGAAGATGATGACTTGATTATAATTATCACCATGTGCTAAACAGGGGAAATTCTGGGTATGTTACTTGTAGTACATTTCATTCCACCTAAACATTACTTTTTGACTATTGTTCCTGTATGTTTAAAAAGGCCTGAAGTTCCTTTGGTTCTGGTATCTCTACTTTTGGGGGAAATGCATTACATAATTAAGGTAGAGAATGTAGCTGACTACCAAATTTATAGGTATTTAGAATCATGTATATAGCCACCTAAAATACATCTTGTGGAATGTCAATAGTGAACTCTGTTAACATATTTTCTATAAACCATGCAGATCTCACTTACCAAGAAGCCATCAGGTACCCTTCTGCTTTTTATCAGTGTTGCCTGTTTATTCCTCTTTGCAGGTGAGTGTTATGGAATTCTGGACCAGACTGGTCAATGATTGAAGCTGTAACATGATTGTTTTATGATGATGATAAAGATGGTTACTCATAGTGACTAAATCTCACACTTTTAATTTAGAAGAAACTTTTATTAATTAACTCCTTTAATTTTCACTATAATGCTGTGGGAGAGATAGCTTTATCCAATTCGAAAAACAAAGTTATATGTCAAAATAAGATCTGCTCTAGGTCAAACAGTCCTCTTAATCTAAGAGTCCCAGGATTCAGAGTTATGTTCCCCTTAGTAGACCACGATTAACAACATGCACTTACAAACAGCTGCGTCTTCAAAAAGTAAATGTATATTGAATCAAAAATCCTAAGTCACCTTTGATAAATTGTCTAAAGAGCTTCAACCACTAGAATTTTGCTGAGATCCTCTCATTTTATGAATAGCTGTCATTATTTTTTACCCTCTAGGTAGGCAAAGTGAAGAAATGATTAGATAGTTAAGTATGTAGAGAAAGAGAAAAGAGAGAGAGATTAACATTAACTTGCATGACATATAGCTTAAAAAGGACAGACACCTTGGGTCATTTTACTCTGTTGCTATTGTTATTTCCACCAAGTATAATGACTACTGAAAGAAAAGCCTTGGCCTATAACCTTACTTCAAGACATATGAAACACATTATCCGCCTTCTTAAAATATGTGGGGTTGATGAGCCTGTTCCAAGCCAGAATTTTGAGCTTACTTTCAAATGTGAAGGAGAGTAAAAATGGAAGATAATTCTACAGGTGAAAAAATTTCCATTATTATAAGAAAAAGTAAATGTTTCAGTTAAGATAACTGCAGTGACTAAAAAAAGTAGTCAAAAGCTTTCTGAAATGATTTGGAAAACAGGTACATAAAGAGAGAGCAATCTTCATGCAACCAAGAACACCTTGTACAAATAGACAGTCTCTGAAACCTCAGAGTATAAACTTGATGAGAGTGTACTTTTTTACTGAAGTACCCTGACCTACAAGGCACTCAGCAATATTTATTATTGAAATTGTTATTGTGATATATTAGCAGTATTGGAGTTAGAAAAAATCATGGGGAGGACAGATGATAGCATTGAGTGTTTAAGAGGAAATTGTTTAGGCAAAATACAAATGCATCTATTGTGACCCATTTGTTATTTGAAACTTTACTACATTGAGTTCCATTAATGAGTATCTGCATGTGAAAATAACTTCTATAAAATTTACCTTTTTTGATAGCGATATAGTAGAATATAGGAAAACGGTAATTGATTAATCTTGATGGTGCGTGTATTGGCGTATTAGTCCGTTTTCATGCTGCTTATAAAGATATACCTGAGAATGGGTAATTTATAAAGAAAAGGAGGTTTAATGGATTCACAATTCCACGTGGCTGGGGAGGCCTCACAATCATGGCAGAAGGCAAATGGCATGTCTTACATGGCAGCAGATAAGAGAAGAGAGAATTAAGCAAAAGGGGTTTCCCCTTATAAAACCACGAGATCTTGTGAGAATTATTCACTAACACAAGAACAATATAACTGCTTCATGATTCAATTATCTCCTACTGGGCCTGTCCCATAACACATGGGAATTATGAAAGCTACAATTCAAAATGAAATTTGAGTAGGGACACAGCCAAACCATACCAATGGGTTTTCACTGCACAATTCTTTAATTTTGCCTGTATATCTCAGCTGTTCATAATAAAATTTTTGAAATATTCACCTGATCTGCGTGTGTGTGAGTGTGTGTGTATATAACACACATACATGTATATGTATATATATAAAAATCCATCCGTGTGTGTGTGTATATATATATATATATACATGTGTGCATATACGTATATATATGCATGTTTGTGTCTGTGTATAAACAATCCAATGCTGTTGAGTTCTATAAGCTTCTTTTGACACTCATATGAATTCCAGTCAATTTAGAAGATAATTATGCAGGGAGTAAAAGTTGCTTTCTTACTATAGGAAACTTAAACTTTGTCTCTTTTGATGCCATAAAATTGCTTTCTTGATTAAAATAAATCACCTATCATTTTCAAACTTTTCCTTCTTCTAAATAAGTTGAAGGGAAAATCAAATACAAGCCAGAACCACTAATTCTGAAAATTTTAGAATTGGAAGTAATTGTAAAAATCATCTAGTTCATCTCTCCTCCTAAAGTTGAAATTTTCTTTAGAACTCTAAAATATTTATTCTCTACTTCCTTTTACTATTTCTGCTATCTGTAACTAAACAGATCAAAAAATATTTGTCTTCTCCAGTGTGATGCCCTTGAGAAAATGAAGTCAATGACGGTAACAGTCCTGAGTTTGTGCCGATTTGAGCTTACATTTCCTACTGCTGTAAATCTACTTCATGCTTTATGGTCTCCAGACCTCACATTATCAAAGTTACCTTTTGGACATGCCCCATTGATTCAAGTTTCTCTTACTTAGAGAAACCAGTCTTGAAGACAATATTCCAATGTCTTATAACATTGAGCTTATGACCAACTAAAAATCCCAAGGTGATTTTCACATGAGCTGCTGTTTGACATAATAACTTGAAGCAACAATGCCAATTGTGTAATGTTATTTCTTAAACATGAGATCTACTGTATCCTGTTGCCTCATAAAAATGTATTACCTGTCATCGTTCATTTTGATGAATACTGTATACATTCATTACTATGAATGACCAATATTCAATGCATTTTTACCTGCTTTTAAAAGATAATTTGAGGTACATAATTGACGTATAATTCACTTGAAAATTTCTCTTGTGGTCATATAAACTTGGAGAACATATCATAATACTAACTGAAGATAAGCCATCCCTTAACAATAAAAATGTGAACACTGAATTTACTACTTTCCCACATGGATTTCATCATTTTAATTTTCTTCTGGAAAGAAGATATCTAATAGACACATATTAAAGTTTGAATATTTGTGAGAGTTGGGGCATGAAGCTAATTTTGAAAATAACAGTTCATTCAAGAAGCAATACCTTCCAGTTTGTGAAAATGACTGTAATTTATTAAAGACAGTGACAGTGTTTGACAGTTAGGGTTAAGAGCTTTTCAAATATATAACATGGTGGTGATCAGCATGGTTTATTTGAAGAGCACCTGCTGCAGAGTTAGGCTTACCTCGCACAACAGTCAAGTCTGAAACAACTGACCATGGGGGCTTTCATTTTCTTTTCCTTCATGCTCCTGGCCATGTTCTCAGGTAAGAAAGTCACAGTCAACAGCTTTCCTTCCGACTCTCAAAATAAAGAATTAGGAATGTTAAGTGATTTAACAATACTTTGTCAAAAGATTTAAAAATAGATAATTCATCAGACAGAGAAATGGAAGAAGATAAATTTCCAACGAAATAAATATAGATCCAAAGTCATAAATATAGTGATTGAATGAAATAAGAGTGAATAGTTTGGTGTGGTGGAAGAGAAACAGGTACAGGGGACTAGGGAAGGCAGGACATTAGACTAGAAAGATGAATTTAGACTAAAAGGCTTACGAATTTGTGAATATTCAAGTTCATAGTTTATAAGGAAATGGTTTTGTGATATGATCTGGGCTGTATGGTCAAATAATAATATGTTCAAATCCTGATTTTTTTTCCCATTCATGTGATTTGAGGAAACTTGTTAAACTTACTTGAATCTCAATTTTCTAATTTGCAAAATTAAAATTTTCATACATTTTTATAGGGTTGTTTTCTGGAACTATACAGATAAATAGCTTTAGTTACCATTAATTGAGTTTTTCTAGGTACTTGACTCTCAACTTGTTTTTCTCTATTCCTTACCTCAGTATAGGTAGGTGATTTTCAGAGATGTAAATTTCTAGCTTTGAGATGTAAATTTCTCAAGATAATAATCAACTCAGTTAATTCATTTCTAAAGATAAAAATTACGATAATGAAATGGATTCTAATTTATCTCCAAATCATAAGCTCCCACTTGACCATTTTTCTTATACCTAGTGAAATGAAATAATAAAGTGCCTCAGACCCTCCACTTCTTATATTTGTGGTTCTCTTCTCATTGAAAATACTGCAAAGCTGTTTCAGAGTTTTGAGTACAAAAGTGATTATATTCATCTTGTTAAGAAAGATCAGTCATGTAGTAATATTGAAAATAAATTAGACGTAAGAAAAGCTGTACAGTAATGCCACTGAGGAGCTGCTGAAGTAACAGAGTTAAGGAAAAGGGAGGGCTAAGAGATAGAATTGGAGAAAGGAGGAGAACGATATGTGTGTGTGTGTGTGTTTAATAGGGAAACAGATATACATATAAAATTACTTTATAGAACATATATTTCATATTTCATTATAGCAGGTACTGTAACTGTTGTGACCTTCAGTGCCTTGCTAAATGCTAGAAGTTATTTGTTGATGGAAGAAAGTGTGTTAATTAGTACCAGATGTGGTACTAATACATATCTAGTGGTTATATTTATATAGATTGGAAGATGAAGAAGAGAGACGAATCAGAAAAGCAATGCTAAACACATCCTAGTGTTTGTAAAATCAGAAGGAAAAAAATACAAAACAAAACAAAGCTGAAGATACTTATTTCCCAAGTATTTCGCTTAAAAAAATAGATAGTGAAACCACATTATAATATTTTAATTGCCTCTTACCACTCCAAAATTCACTCCTAGTTTTTATTTCATAAATTTACTTATCAATGTAAGAAATTATGCATTATTAGGATTTTCATAGAATCATTACTTACAATAGCAGATTGCTAACAGCTAAGCTTCTGTGCTTGGACAAGATCTTAATCACCTGCAGTAGTATACCGTCAGCATGCTCAGCCCATACTAACTGATTATCGTTTGACTTTACTTAAATGGATTTGAAGGTAAAAATATGTATATTTGTAAAAATATAAAGCGGAGCAATTGAAAATTCAAGTGAGACCCTAAGTATAAGTCTGAAATAATCAACAGTGGAATGATTTTAAATTGCATATATTGAAAAAAATAGCAAGGAAGCCTATGCAGAAAACAAAATGTAAGCCTAATTAAAACCTTTAAGAGAACCCCATATTAGGAAAGTGAATTTAAAAAGATGAATTATCAAGAAAGAAGGAAAAGATGAGAAAAATATGCACTTCTTCCAAAAAAAAATGGATGCCCAATGCAATACTTTTATATTTAGCTCTAAAGTCATTCCGTTTGTTTATTCATTATTTTCTAGATCCTGTTCATTTTGGAATATAATCTGAAAAAACATAAAACATATATACACACACAATTATATACATATTAAATTGACTTGAAGGTACAAATGCGTATATTTATGGAAATATAAAGCAAAGCAATCGAAAATTAAAGTGAGACCCTAGGTATAAGTCTGAAATACACAAATATATAATTATATAGGTACTAAATTATATTTATTATATATAATGAAATATATATAATATACTTATATTTATTTTAAATTTATTATATTTATTATATATTTATAATATATAATAAAAATTATATATTTCATTACATAATGAAATATATAATAAATATAATTTATCATATATAAATAATAAATATATATTTCATTATATATAATAAATATATATATTTCATTATCCACAATAAATATATATATTTCATTAGGTCATAAGTAAGCCTCCAAAATAAATTGGAGGAGCTATAAAACATAGGTTTTAAGAAATAATCATGATATTTACCATTCTCATTTAACCAAAATAGAAATAAGAAATATAATCACCAGAGAGAGCATTGTTGATCCTAAGGCCTTTTGTTGGAAATGGTGAACATAAAGCTGATTGAAAGAAATACGTTCTGAAGGAGAAGGGAAACATCTGTTTTGGGGATGGAACTGGAAAGAAAGATGGCTACAGATAGTATGTACAGGGTTGGAAGAGAGAAGAAGAAAGTAGGGCTCATGTCTGCCAGCCTTTTCCTGTCTAGAAAGTTGATGGCACCATCTGTAAAGTAAGGCTGGAAAATTAGGAATAAAGTATTTGATGTGAAAAAATAAGTTTATAATAGGCAGTGTGCAGAGCCAGCTTGATTCATCAGAAAACACTTAAAGGAATTGGGGGTAGAATGATGGCTCAATTTACATAATACAGACTTTGTGATTTAGAAATGAGGCAGGTTGGATTGACCTCTAATTTTTGAAATTTATGTAGTACAGTGAAGAAAAAAAAGGAAGGAACCCAAATATTCATGATATGAGGAAGAATGGGAAGATTCTACCTTGGGGCTTGGTTAAAAAATCAAAAAAGCATTAAAAACAAACTATATCTTGGACAAATGTTGTTGATTTACAATTATTTAATGTAAATAACTTTATTTCATTTTTTTTCTGGTTGTGTTATCATTCCAGCATCTTCAACCCAGATTTCAAATACCAGTGTTTTCAAACGAGACCAGAATCCAGAAGCTGCACATATTCTGGAGGAAAAAAATGAAGCTAACCACCTAGGAGGACAAAGGGATTCTAATAAGCAAGGAGGTAGTTATACACAAGGAAATACAGGAACATTTAGTCTTCAAGGACAACCAGGATATTTTAACAAGCTAGGGAATCCAAGGAATTTTAAGCAAGGAAGACCAGGAGTTTTGAACCAGCCTGGGATTTTAAAGAATTCAGGAAAATCTAACCAAAAAGGGAATCCAGAATCTTCTAATATGCAAGAAAAATCAGGATCTTCTAGCAAACTAGGGAAACCAGTATTTTCTACCCATCAGAGAAATCCAGGGTCATCTGGCCAACAAGGGAAACCAGGGTCATTTAGCCAGAAAGTGATGGTGGAGTCATCTAGCCAACAGGGGAAGCCAGGATCAGCTAGCCAACAAGGGAATCTAGGGTCATCTACCCAGAAAGGGAATTTAGGATCTTCTAGTCAACAAGGGCATCTAGGGTTATCTAGCCATCAAGGGAAACCAGAGTCATCTAGCCAGCAAGGGAAGCCTGGGTCATCTAGCCAACAAGGAAATCTAGGATCTTCTAGCCAGCAGGGGAAACCAGGATCTTCTAGCCAGCAGGGGAAACCAGGATCTTCTAGCCAACAGGGGAAGCCAAGGTCATCTAGCCAACAAGTAAATGTGGGATCTTCTAGCCAACAAGGGAAACCAGGGTCTTCTAGCCATCAAGGGAAGCCAGGGTCATCTAGCCAACAAGAAAATCTAGGATCTTCTAGCCAACAAGGAAAACCAGGGTCTTCTAGTCATCAAGGGAAGCCGGGGTCATCTAGCCAACAGGGGAAGCCAGGGTCATCTAGCCATCAAGAGAAACCAGGGTCATCTAGCCAACAAGGGAAGCCAGGGGCATCTAGTCAACAAGGAAATCTAGGGTCATCTGGCCAGCAAGGAGATCTAGGATCTTCTAAGCAGCAGGGGAAGCCAGGGACATCTAGCCAGCAAGGAGATATAGGGTCATCTGGCCAGAAATGGAAGCCAGGGTCATCTAGCCAACAAAGAAAGTTAAGGTCACTTTACAACCATCAACAAAGAAAAAATATCGACAACACTTTGAATGACAATATAATGGACTTTCAGGTTAGTGTTAATACCTTCATTTTCTCTGTCAACTTGCCCCAGCAGTTCTATTTTCTAAGACTTAAAATGCTTAAAGGAACACTATGTATTAATGACAAATCACTTGCAATGACACTGATTAAACAAAATAAGAACTTTGGAGCTGATTATTTTTATGCGTAACACTTATGATTATTAATGAATATACTGCCTTTCTATTCTTTCATTCCCCCATATCATTTTCCACTCAAGCCCCCTCTACCTATACTAGAATAAATCAGACTCTCATCAACTGAACCTACACCTCTGCCAGGTTTAACTTTCATGTCCATTTTTATCCAATCAACAATCTATAAATTACTGAAGTAATATTTCTAAATCAAAAATCCTCTCTGATATTTTAGACCCCTGCTCAAAATTTCCCGGTGGCTTCGTCCTACGTAGAAGATGTAACTTAAACTCTTAAACGTGGAATTTACAGATTTTCATGATTATATTGCATACTGTTTAGTTTCATTTCGTGTCACTGTTGCTCACACACCACCCATATTATACAGAGCCCTTTGATTTTCCACTCATGTATTCCTAATACTAATGATTTCCTCTATTATTGGACCACCTTATTACTTTGTAATTGAGTGTCTATTTATTCAGCTAGATAATGAACTTCTTGAAGAAAGTACCATTTATTTTTAAACCTGTATCCCCAGAGCCTAGAATAGGTGTGGCATATAGTAGTTCTCTTGAACTGCATGTTAGTTGGATAAATGCCTGCTACTTGGAAGCCATCGTTGCAAATAGGAGAATATCTATCTGATCCACATTCCCTGTGTTCCCTTCTGAGTCTTGCTGTGCTTTTACTGTCACTTGCCAGCTTCTCTGCCAACAATCAGCCTCCTAATTTATTTAACAATTACTCTCAATCCTCCATTTGATACTGACATTCAAAACAGTTTTCTAGAACACTTCCTCTACCTCATCATCTTAATGGAAACTGTATTTTTTACCTCATAAATTTTTATTCCTCACAAGCCTTTCAGATAAAGGCCACTTGCTCTCTTAGTCATTGTCACTTGGCTGACATGAAGTAGTAATCCCTCAGAGAGACCCCTACCATTCAGAACTTAATGCCATCACCAGTGGGTCTCTGAGTTTTTAGGAAGTCACTTAAATTTTGCAATTTTATATTTATTCTAGAATAGGAGAAATAACCATGTCCACTTAACAGAGTATGTGTGAAATAAATTGATTGTCATGAAAGGGTTGTATGATTTGGAAAACATAGAGGTATTTTTTATCTCCCTGTAACATCTCAGCTCTGAGAATACTGCATCCTCTATCAAAAATATCTCGTCATTCTCATTAATGTCTCTGTTCTCACCTGCTAGCCAAAGCTTACTTATATTCACAGGCTTCTGTCATCCAGCTCACATCCAAAGGAAGTGCCTCAGGTATTATTTAAATAAATCCTGCATAATCCTACTTCCTCTATAACTTTTCTTTCATGGACATACAAAAAAAGCGATTCAATAAATTATGACTGTGTTTACATGATTTGCATTTGCTAGTATGACTTTTCCTTGACTATGGTTTTTCCATGTAAAGGAAGACTTGTCTCCAAAAATTTAAAACAAAGGCAGTATGACATGTAGTAAGAGCAGAGACTTTGGAGTAGATAATAGAGTTTGAATCACATCTTGGACATTTAATCTGTTCATAATCTCTGGTCTGTCAATAAATCCATTATGCCTTTATGCATGCAGATATAAAATAGGACAAAATATACTCTTTTTAAATTGTTTTAATTTTTTGAAAATACATGGTAGGTATGTATATTTATAGGTTACATGAGTTATTTTGATACAGTCTTGCAATGTGTAATAATCACATCATGGTAAATGGGGTATCCACATCCCCAGCATTTATCCTTTGTGCTACAATCCAGTTATACTCTTTGGTTATTTTAAAACATACAATTAATTATTTTTGACTAGAGTCACCCTGTAGTGCTAGTGAATGCTAGGTCTTATTCATTCTTTCTATATTTTTACACCCCTTAACCATCTGCACTTCCCCATCCTCCCCCAGCTACACGTCCCAGCTTCTAGTAAACATTCTTCTACTCTCTATCTCCATGAGTTCAATTGAAAAAAATTTTAGCTCCCACAATAAGTGAGAGCATGTGAAGTTTGTCTTTCTGTGTTTGGCTTATTTCACTTAACCTAATAGCCTTCATTCAGTTCCACCCATATTGTTGCTGATGATGGGATCTCATTCTTTCTTACGGCTGATTTGTGTGTATTTTTTATTGGCTGAATTTTTATGGCTCCATTGTATATATGTATCACATTTTCTTTATCCATTCATCTCTTGATGTAAACTTGAGTTGCTTCCAATATTGGCTATTGTGAATAGTGCTGCCATAAACATGGGAGTGGATATAGCTCTTCAATATACTGATTTCCTTTCTTTTGGGTATATCACTAGAAGTGGGATTACTGGATCGTCAGGTATCTCTATTTTTCGTTTTTGAGGAACCTCCAAACAGTTCTCCATAGTATTTATATTAATTTGCATTCTTACCAACAGTGTATGAAGATTCATATACATTTCCTCCACATTCTCACCAGCATTTTTACTGCTTGACTTTTGAAGAACCATTTTAACTGGGACGAGGATATATATCATTGTAGTTTTTATTTGCATTTCTCTAATGATTAATAATGCTTAGCACCTTTTCATATACTTGTATTTATTTTTTTGAAAAATATTTATTTGTATTTATTCTTTGGAAATATATTCATATAGATTTTTTGCCCATTTTTTAATTGAATTATTAGATTTTTTACTGTAGAGGTTTTCTGAGCTCTTTACATATTCTGGTTATTAAGCCCTTACCAGATGAGTAGTTTGCAAATATTTTCTTTAGTTCTGTGGGTTATCTCTTCATTTCATTGATTGTTTCCTTTGCTGTGCAGTTTTTCAACATGGTGTGGTCCATTGGTCCATTTTCTCTATGGTTGTCTGTGCTATTTACATATTACTTAAGAAATCTTTGCCAGTCCGATGTTCAAGAGAGTTTCACCAAAGTTTTCTTGAAATAGTTTCATAGTTTGAGATCTTAGATTTGAATCTTTAGTCCATTTTGAGGTGATTTTTGCATATGGTGAGAGATAGTGTTGTGGTTTTATTTTTCTGTATATGGATATCCAGTTTTCTCAGCATCGTTTATTGAAGACTATCCTTTTCCCAGTGTATATTCTTGGCACCTTTGTCAAAAATGGGTTCACTGTGGACATATGGCTTTATCTCTGGGTTCTCTATACTGTTCCACTGATTTCCATATCTGCTTTTATGCCAGTATCATGCCATTTTGGTTACTATAGCTTTATAGTATAATTTGAACTCAGGTAATGTGATTCCTCAAGTTTTCTTTTTGTTTTCTTTTGCTTAGGATAGCTTTAATTATTCTAGATATTTTGTGTTTCCACATAAATTTTAGCATTGTTTTATCTATCTTCATGAAAAATGTCATTGGTATTTTGATAGGGATTGCATTGAATACATAGATTGTTTTGGGTAACATAGACACTTTAACAACATTGATCATTCCAACCCATGAACATAAAATATCTTTCCATTTTTTAGTGCCATCTTTAATTTCTTGCACCAATGTTTTAGAGTTTTTATTGTAGAGATTGTTCACTTCTTTGGCTCAGTTAATATCTAGGTATTTAATTTAATTTGTAACTAAGGTAAATTGAATTACTTTCTTGATTTCCTTTTTAGATTGTTCATTATTGGCGCCTAAAATCCTACTGGTTGTTCTATGTTGATTCCTTTCCTGCAAATTTACTGAATTTGTTTATCAGTTCAAATAGTTTTTTGGTAGAGCCTTTAGGTTTTATTCAAATATGAGATCAGATTATCTGCAAGCAAAGATAACTTGGCCTCTTTATTTCCAATTTGAATGCCTTTTATGTCCCTCTTGTCTGATTGCTTTAGGAGGACTTTCAGTACCATGTTGGGTAAAAGTTGGGCATCCTTGTTGTGTTCCCAATCTTGGAGGAAAGGGTTTCAGTTTTCCCTTATTTAGTTTAATACTAGCTGTGATTCTGTTGCACACTGCTTTTATTTTGTTGAGATATATTCCTTCTATATCCAGATTTCTAAGGCTTTTTATCATAAAGAGACGTTGAATTTTATCAAATGCTTTTTCAGCATTAATTAAAATGATCATATAGTTTTTGTTCTTTATTTTGTTCACATGACATATCACATTAATTAACTTGTATATGTTAAACCATCCTTGCATCCCTAGGATAAATCCCACATGGTCATGATAAACTATCTTTCTAATGTGTTGTTGAATTTGGTTTGCTAGCATTTTGTTGAGAATTTTTGCATCAATATTCATCAGAGGCATTGGGCTATAGTTTTTTTTTGTTTGTTTGTTTTTATCTTCTGATGTGTCTTTGTCTGGTTTTGGTATAAGGATAACATTGGACTCATAGAATAGGATTGGAAGTATTCCCTTCTCTATTTTCCAGAATAGTTTGAATAGAAATGATATTAGATCATCATTAATTATTTGATAGAAATAAGCAGTGAAGCCATCAGATCCTAAGCTTTTCTTTACTGGGTAACATTTTATTATGGCTTAATCCCATTACTCATTATTTATGTGTTCAGGTTTTGGATATCATCATGGTTCAAGCTTAGGTTGTCTGTGTCTAGCAGTTTGTCCATTTCTTCTAGATTTCCCAATTTATTTGCATATCGTTGCTGATACTAGTCACAAATAATCCTATGAGTGTCTGTAGTATTGTTGTAATGTTGCCTTGTTCATCTCTGATTTTATTTATTTTGATCTCTCTTTTTTCCTTAGTCTGGCTAAAGATTTGTCTATGTTGTTTAACTTTAATGAAACAACTTTATGTTTTGTTGATATTTTACAATGTTTTCATTTCTCATTCATTTATTTCTGCTTTGATCTTTACTGTTTCTTTTCTTCTATTAATTTTGGATTTGGTTTGCACTTGTTTTTCTAGCTCTTCAAGATGCATCATTGGGTTATTTACTTGAAGGCTTTCTTTTTTGATGTAGGTCCTTATAGCTACAAACTTACCTCTTAGTAATGCTTTTACTGTATCCTATAGGTTTTGGTATGTTGTGTTTCCATTATTACTTGCTTTAATACATTTTTAAATTTTATTTGAATTTTCTCACTTACTGGTTACTCAGGTATATTTTGTTTACTTTCCATGTGTTTGTATAGTTTTCAAAATCCATCTTGTTAATGATTTCTAGTTTTATTATATTGTGGTCAGAGAGGATGCTTAATATTATTGCAGTTGCTTTTGGTATTTTAAGACTTTCTTTGTGAGCTAACATATGGTTTATCCTTGAGAATAATTTATGTGCTGAAGAGAACAATGTATATTTTGCAGCCATTGAATAAAATGTTGTGTAAATATTAAATACAATGTTTCTTCTTGTGTCTTCTGTCTGGAAGATATGGCTAATGCTGAAAGTGTGGTGTTAAGTCTCCAGCTATTATTGTATAGGGGTCTCTCTCTTTTTAGCATTAATAATATTTTCTTTATATATCTGTGTTTTCCAGTGTTGAATACATATATGCTTACAATTGTTACATCCTCTTACTGAATTATCATTATAGAGTGACCTTCCTTTCTCTTTTTATAGTTTTTGTCTTGAAATTTATTCTGTCTAGCTACCCCTGCTCTTTTGTGGTTTCTATTGGCATGGGGTATCATTTTCCATCCCTTTACTTTCTATGTGCATCTTTACAGGTGAAGTCTATTTCTTTCTTTCTTTTTTATTTTATTTTGTTTTGTTTTGTTTTATTTGTTTTTTGAGACAAAGTTTCACTCTGTAGCCCAGGCTGGAGTGCAGTGGCAAAATCTCAGCTCACTGCAACCTCTAAATCTCAGGTTTAAACTATTCTACTGCCTCAGCCTCCTGAGTAGCTGGGATTACAGGTACTTACCATCATGCCTAGCTATTTTTTCTTTCTATTTTTAGTATAGAAGGGTTCACCATGTTGGCGAGGCTGGTCTTGAACTCCTGACCTCAGCCTCCCAAAGTGCTGGGATTACAGGCATGAGCCACCAACCTGGCCTGAGAATAGGCAACAGAACAGTGTAATTCTGTTTTTGTTTGTTTGTTTCATGCTTTCGCTCAGACTGGAGCACAGCGGCATGATCTTGGCTCATTGCAATCTCTGCCTCCCAGGTTCAAGTGATTGTCCTGCCAAAGCCTCCTGAGTAGAGTAGCTGGGATTACAGGCATGCAACAATATGCCCAGCAAACTTTTGCATTTTTAGTAGAGATGAGGTTTTACTATGTTGGTCAGACTGGTCCTGAACTTCTGACCTTAAGTGATCCACCTGCCTCAGCCTCCAAAGTGCTGAGATTACAGGCTTAAGCCACTGTGCCCAGCCTGAGTCTATCATGAAAAGTTGTTATAGTTATTTATTTACTTGTTTTGAGAGAGTGTTTTGCTCTTGTTATCCAGGCTGGAATGCAATGGCATGATCTCGGCTCACTGCAACCTCTGCTTCTTGGGTTCATGTGATTCTCCTGCCTCAGCCCTCCTAGTAGCTCGGATTACAGGGACATACCACCACACCTAGCAAATTTTTTTTTGTATTTTTAGTAGAGACAGGGTTCACTATGTTGGCCAGGCTGGTCTCAAACTCCTGACCTCAGATGATCTACCTGCCTCAGCCTCCCAAAGTGCTGGGATTACAGGAGTGAGTCACTGTGCCCAGCCATCATTATTATTTTTGATTGGTTCATTGTTTAGTCTCTCTTATTAAGAGTAGTTTATACACCACAGTTATGGTGTTATAATGTTCTGTGTTTTCCTGTGCATTTACTATTACCAGTGAGTTTTGTATCTGCAGATGATTTCTTACTGCTCATTCACATCATTTTCTATCTCATTGAAGTGTTCCCATTAGCATTTCTTGTAAAACAAGTCTGATATTGATGAAATCCCCCAGCTTTTGTTTGTCTCAGAAAGTCTTTCTTTATTTCTCCTGCCTGTTTGGAGGATATTTTCCCTAGATTTACTATTCTAGGGTTAAAGTTGTTGTTGTTGCTGTTTTTCTTTCAGCATGTTGATAATGTCATGCTACTTTCTCCTAGCCTGTATGATTTCTATAGAAAATCTGCTACCAGACATACTGGAGCTTCATTGTATGTTGTTTCTTTTCTCGCACTGCTTTTATGATCCTTTCTTTATCTTTAGTATTTGAGAGTTTGATTATTAAATGTCTTGAGGTTGTCTTCTTTCAGTTAAATCTGCCTGGTTTTCTATAACTTTCTAGTACTTGAATGTTGATAACTTCCTCTATGTTTGGAAAGTTCTTTTATTATCTCTTTGAATAAATTTTCTAGCCTTCTCTCTTTCTCTGCTTTCTCTTTAAGGACAATAATTTTTAGATTTGCCATTTTAAGGCTATTTTCTAGATCCCATAGGCATGCTTCATTGTATTTTTTTTCTCCGCTGTGTATTTTCACATAGCTTGTCTTCAAGCTCATTATTTCTTTCTTCTGCCTGATGAATTCTGCTGCTAAAAGACTCTGATACCTTCTTTGACATGCCAATTGCATTTTTCAGCTCCAGAATTTCTGCTTGATTCTTTTTAATTATCTCAATCTATTTGTTAAATTTATCTGATAAAATTCTGATTCCTTCTCTCTGTTATCTTGACTGTCTTTGCGTTTTCTCAAAAGAGCTATTGTGAATTGTCTGAAAGGTCATGTATCTCTGTTTCTCCAGAATTGGTCCCTGGTGCCTTACTTAGTTCATTTGGTGATGTCATGATTTCCTAAGTGGTCCTGATGCTTGTGTATATTCATTGTTATCTGGGCATTGAACAGTTAGGCATTTATTGTAGTCTTTGCAGTTTGGGCTTGTTTCTGCCCACCCTTCTTGGGCAGGCGTTCCAGATATTTGAAAGAACTTGAGTGCTGTGATCTTGTGATCCAAGCTGTATTCGCATTATGGGGCACCCCAATCCCAGTAACACTTTGGTTCTTGCAGACAGGTAGAGGTTTCACCTTGATTGTCTTGGATAATACCCAGGAGAATTCTCTGGATTACAAGGCAGAGATTCTTATTTTCTTCTCTCACCTTCTTACAAGCAAATAAAGTCTCTCTATTCTGAGCTGCCTGGAGCTGAGGGCCAGGTGGCGCAATTATCTCAGTGGCCACCATCAGTAGCTAGGTCGGACCTGAAGACAGGACAGCACTGGACTCACCACTGTAACCACTGCGGGGCTACTACCTATATTTGCTCAGGCCCTGTAACTCTATAATCAGCATATGGTAAAGCCTGCCAGGCTTGCATCTGTCCTTAGAGGGGGATGAACTCTTCCAGTCCCTGGGCAAGTTCAGAGAGAGGCGCCATCCAGGAGCCAGGGACTGGAGTCAAAATGCTTAGGAGGTAACCTTGTGTTCTATTGTGCTGCAGCTGAGCTGGCACTCAAACCACAAGATGCAGTTTTTCCCACTTTTCCTTCTTCTTTCTATTGGCAGAAAAGCCTCATCCTGTGGTTACCACCATTTAAGGACCATGGAGAATACTGCTAGGCTACCACCAATATTACCTTGCAGCCCAAGGGCTCTTTAGTCAGCTTGTGATTATTGTTGCCTAGCCTCAGACTTATCCTTCATGCCACTTGTCTGTTCTTACTCAGGGCAGGTCCAGAGATGCCATCCAAGAGCCAAGCCCTATAATTGGAGACCCTAAGAGCCTGGTTGGTGGTCTATACCCCGTGACCAAGCTGGTACTAAGGTGCAAAACAAAGCCCTGTTTACTGTTCCTTCCTCTTTTCTCAAGCAGAAAGAGTCTCTTCCAATAGTCACTACAGCTGGGAATGTATTGAGTCCCACCTCAAGCCTGCAAGTCTCAGAATCTCACCCAAGGCCCTTGGTGTGCTACCTGAAAATTGCTGCTGATTATTCAGGGCCCAAGGGCCCTTTAATCAGAAGGTAATGAGGCCTGAAAAAACTGGATCCTTCCCTTCAAGAAAGACGTTTCCCTCGTGGCCCAGGGTGTGTCCAGATATGTCATCTGGAAGCTAGTGTCTGGAAAAGGGCCTCATGAAACTAACTGGTGCCCTCTCCTACTGTTGCTGAACTGATATCCAAGATGCAAAGCATCTTAGATATCTTTACTCTTCCTTTTCTTCTCCTCAAGTGAAAAGAAGAGGTCTCTTTCGGAGCTGAGAGCCTTTTAGATCGAGGTTTGGGGAGGGGTGGTACAAGCACTCCCTTAAGCACCCTGGCTGATGTCTCAGGTCATGTGCCCTGAAAGTCCACTGGGTCAGATCCCTGTTCAGCATAAGACTCACCTGGTATTTGTAGTCCTTGAGGCCTAGACTGTCTTTCAAAATTATGTAGAGCCCCAGAGCAGTTTAGCCCATGGCAGCAAGGTTTGCTAGAGCTCAAGTTCTGGCTGCTGAGATGGGCAATTCTCCTCTGGCTAGGGCTGATTTAAGTCTTCCTTCTGTGGGTGGGTGTCACCTGAGTTCAACTCAGTTTTGATTTCTCCTGTGACAGGGCAGCACTGACTTCAACGCAATGTCTCACAACTGCTGTGCTCCTTCTCCCATGCAAACAGATTCTCTGTCCATGCCATGCTGCCTCTGCAACAGGATGAGAGAGAGGTGGCATCAGCAATTCAAGACTGTCTTTCCTCACCCTTTTAGTGCCTCCTTCAGTGATAAAGTTCAAACTAGATACTGTGAGAGCTCACCTGATTTTTGGTTCTTACCTAGACGCTTCTTTTGTGTAGATAGTTGTTAAATTGCTGTCCTTGTTGGGGAGCGGGGGATATCAGTGGAATCTTCTTTTTGCTAACTTGCTCTACCAAAATATACCCTTTTTTTCAGTTCGGGTATAAGAATTAAATACAAAAGTCAATAAAATAATTGGTTGATTACAATGCTTAATAATAAATGAGTAATGATTTTTTTTTATTTTCCTTTCTTTTTGAGACAGAGCTGAGTCTCGCTCTGTTGCCCAGGCTGGAGTGCAGTGCTGCCATCTTGGCTCACTGCAACCTCTGCCTCCCAGGTTCAAGCAATTCTCCTGCCTCAGCCTCCTGAGTAACTGGGATTATAGACATGCACCACCAAGCACGGCTAATTTTTTGTATTTTGTTTTTCAGTAGAGATGGGGTTTTACTGTGTTAGCCAAGATGGTCTCAATCTCCTGACCTCATGATCTGCCTGCCTTGACCTCTCAAAGTGCTGGGATTACAGGCATGAGCTACCATTCTCGGCCATGAATATGTTTATTATAATATCCGAATTAAATTAATTATTCTAGTTTTAACAATATCTCACATTTCCACAGACTGGCGGCTCCAGCAGCAAGAACTCAACTAGAAAAACAAAATGTCTATCTGTCTACAAACCAGTCTGTGCTTCTGATGGAAAAACCTATGGTAACCATTGCATACTTAATGAAGCAAAGAGGTGAGAAGACTTTGTATTTCTTTATATAAGGAAGTACTATTCTGTTTCACAGGGAATAAAAGATGATTACTCTCCATGTCTTTGTGTTTTTCTCTTAATGGTAGCATGGCTATTGTTTGTCCAAAGAAAACAAAAAGTTACTTATAATTAAACCTTGAACAGTAACTTTAGTCAATTCTTGGAGGAATGTGGTTTATTCATTTAATAAGGTAGAAGTAAATTTACTTTTGAGTAATTTATTTAGGAAATATTTATTGAATGTCAATTATATAGCAGAAAGTGCTCTGAGGACTGGAGGTAAAATGGTAAGTAACACAGAAATTTCTGCAATGAAAGACAAGCAAATGACATATATCAGAGTATAAAGAGGAGTATACAGCCTATTGATTACTAATTGCTGCCTACTCAATTGTATTTTAACCCTAAATAACAATAGCAGAGGTTGGATTTGGTGAGTGAATCAAACCTTTGAGTTACACACTACCTACAGAAATAAATTATAAAGCTGTTTTAAATTGTAACCTGTGTCTAAAAAATATATATATTTTAGCTTTTAGAATTTTTTAATGTTCAACTATGAAAGGTGGAGATAATGTAATAATAATACTTGTTTTGTTTTCAACAGTTCTAGAATCGTAAGTACTTTGTAAACTCTTATTGCAGAAATAAATAAATTAAAAGTTAAGTGTTCCAGTAGCCAGGCAGTTTGAATTAAAAAGGGCATTAGGTAACACTTCCCTAATATTGTTGATAAGTCATCTGGGTCAGAGATGAGAAGGGGCTGACTCAAAGTGCACATTTTTGGGGCAGTCAATGAAAACCACACAAGCCAGTATCTAGGTCTGTGCCCTTCCAAGTGAGTTTTAAATAATCCCATTTTCTCTTTATGATGATGCTACAACCATTCAATCCTTGATTACTGTCATTTTTTTCAGGTTGAGTAATGGAAAACTGAGTTTGAACCATGAGGGAGAATGCTAATCATTTATGTGAACCAAATTACTTGGAAGTCAAAATTCACTGGCAAGCCTCCTCAAACAATGATTTCCCTGGGAATTCCACTGTGAGATCAGCTTGAATCTTACAGATCTGATGGATCCCACATAATTTTCAAGTTTATTTCATGTCAAATAAAGTCAGTTCCAGAGTAATTTCTCGTTTCTTGGATTGTTTGTTTTCTAGACTTTCCCAGATTTTATGTGTCTGTGATCCATCGTTCTCAAAGTGGCAATTCAGTTATGAATCCTGTTCTTTCCTTCAGGGATAACACTTCAGGACCTAGGTCACCAATTTGTGAATCCTAATAGATCTAGGAATCTCAGAATTGCATGTAAAAAATGAAGAGTCCTCACTTTAGAAATACTAATTTGGGATCTAGTAGAGCTAAAGAAACTGCAATTCAATACCACATTACAGGTTTTTCTAACAAAGTTTGTCTCTGGACATGATGAAAAACTGGTTTAAGATCTTTTTTTAAAAAAAAAAAAAAAGAGAGAGAGAGATGGGGTGTCACCATGTTGGCCAGGCTGGTCTTGAACTCCTAACCTCAGGTGATCCACCCATCTCGGCCTCCCAAAATGCTGGGGTTACAGGTGTGAGCCACTGCACCTGGCCTGATTTAAGATCTTTTAAAGGACAATCAATTGACTCAGAGGGCCCATAAAACCATATACAAAATGAATCCTCTATGTGCTTTTTTCTTAAGAAAGTACTCAAAGCTATTATTGGATTCTTAAAGGGTTCTATGGCTACCAATATATTCCAAAATTATAGATCTTTAGTCATTAAAATGTAAAAATTAACATATTTATATGTTTAAGCCCATTGTAGCCTGAAATTTAGATGATTTAGAATAAATCTCTCCAGAATAGTAATCACATTGATTGGCCACATGGAGCTCAAGGCAAGAAAAGAAATCTAGCAAATGGTAGGATGAGATCTATTAAAAATGGTTTGCAGAAACTGTCAGCAGATGTGTTGAGCAAGATATGGAGGTCAATGGGGAATGAAAGTACAGTGCAAACTCAGCATGTGCCATATTCTAATGTCTGTGTTTCTGCTGCATTTGTTATGCTGGATCCAGATATTCTTAATATCAATTGCTGTCTGAATTCTCTCCTGTGAAATCTGGCTTCAGTTATAAAAACCTCAGCTGTAAAAATATTTTTTTTCACCATTTTAAAATTATGTCAATAGCTATACCCTTCTTACTAAAAAGAAATACATAGAAATTCCAAAAAAGAGAAAACCTTAATTTTATCATCCAAAAGCAACCAATTTTAATATTTTGGTATATTAATGTTTGATCTTTTTAAAAATTATTACCACAGATAATATTCAGACTTCATATACTAATAATTTAAATGTGTTTATGTTTATGAAAATATTAAATGTACCCATTAGGATGGCTATAATCAAAAAAGAAAGATAATAAAATATATTAGTGAGAATGTGGAGAAAGTGTAGCTTCATATTACCAGTGGGGATGTAAGAAGGCATACCATTTTGGAAAACACTTTGGATAAAAGTTTTTCAGATTCTTAAAAACCTCAACATACACCTGCCATGTGAATCATTCATTCATTCCAATACTGATATTTGCCCAACATAAAAAAAATGGAAAAAACAGATGTCCATGCAAATACTTTTACACTAGTGTTCGTAGCAACCTTAACCATATAACCAAAAAAGTGGAAACAATCCAAATATCTATCAGCTGGTAAATAAGTGACAGAATTTAGCTTATCAACACAAAAAATGGAATGCCATTTATTATTTAAAAATAATGAACTACTGTTGCATGATATACTTCCAAATGATTATGCCCAATGAAAATGTAAGTTTTAAAGACTACATATTGTTTCATTCTGTTTATATAAAATATCCAGTAAAGGTAATACAATAGAAAATGTAGAATTGTAGCTGCTTGGAGGTAAGGGTGAAAGAGGGATTATCTGCAATCAGAAGAATTTTTTGGGTGATATAAATGATCTAAAATTTGATTGCAGTGGTGGGTTCATATCTCTGACATATTCACAAAAAATCAATTTATTATGTCTAAAATAACTTTTTGGTAGGCAAATACCTCAATTAGGCTGATTTATTACTCACTTTAATTGTGGTTGAAGTATGGAGTCAATGCCTAATAAGATTTTTATAAGAATTAAGATGACACGTGGGAGGCTACATCACACGTGGGAGGCTACCTTTTGCAGATAATAGTCACTTGGTGAAGAAGAGTTTCCATTTTCTAATAGACAATTACTTTAATAAGCACAGTGAATGATCCTAGAGAACAGTGACTTCATCTGCTTTCTCTAATCAACTTGTCTTTATTATCTGATATAGTGCTTGACACATTGTAGCCTTTTATGTAATATGTTGAATAAATATAAAAAAGAATGCATATACGAACATGTAATGTTCAATGAAGAATTATTTTAAAAGCATCTATTAAAAAAAGGCCATGCACTAGGTGATTAATGAAAAGTATTACCCTAATGATAAAAAGAAACACTTCTTCAAATGAAGATAAAATATTTAACATTTTTTGAGTGAGATATTTATGATTTTAATTTTCATTAGGTTTTACATTATCAAATATGCACTTAAGATATTATTTTTAAAACTGTCATTAAATAATTGAACATCAGGAATCAAAATTCTGAAGTCCAAAATCTTAAGAGTTGGAAAGAATCTTGAACATGCTATGTTCTATCTTGTGTTCCACAGAAGAATTCAACTGGACGTCTGTGAATTTAAGACTCTGATTAATTACTAATTCAAATTGTAGAATCTATTGCAAAATTGGCTCACATTAATGCCATATGGATATATAGGTCCATTAAAATTCAGCAAGCACCAGAATGATAAAATTTAAGTTTTTTACCACAAAGTCTGTAGAGAAAGAAAGAGAGAAAAAGACATTACTAAAAGATCAAGCTCAACTCATTTGGGGAGTGGACCAAATTCTTCTCAATGAGGATTTGAACTTGGGTCAGGATGAAGCTGTGCTCCACTTCTACAAACAGCTGAGAACCACCTGTTCACCAGGCCTACATATATCCCATTGTGGGGACAATTGAGCCTTTCTGCTTGCTCAGGTCAGACTCAATTTTGGAACCTGCACATACTTTAAGGAGAAGATTAATAATTATATTTGTCATTCTTCAGAAGGAGATGGTAATTAGGGAAATATAAGTGGAAAAATGTTTTTTTCTTTATTTTAAATTATACTTTAAGTTCTGGGGTATATGTGTAGATCATGCAGGATTGTTACATAGGTATATACATGCCATGGTGGTTTGCTGCATCCATCACCCCATCATCTACATTAGGTATTTCTCCTAATGTTATCCCTCCCCAGTGCTCCCACCCCCTGCTATTCCTCCCCTGCCCCCCAACAGGCCCTGGTGTGTGATGTTCCCCTCCCTGTGTCCATGTGTTCCCATTGTTCCACACCCACTTATGAGTGAGAACGTGTGGTGTTTGGTTCTCTGTTCTTGTGTCAGTTTGCTGAGAATGATGATTTCCAGATTCATCCATGTGCCTGAAAAGGACATGAACTCATCCTTTTTTATGACTGCATAGTATTTCATGGTGTATATGTGCCACATTTTCTTTATCCAGTCTATCATTGATGGACATTTGGGTTGGTTCCAAGTCTTTGCTATTGTAAACAGTGCCACAATGAACATATGTGTGCATGTGTCTTTATAACAGAATGATTTGTAATCCTTTGGGTATATACCCAGTAATGGGATTGCTGGGTCAAATGGTATTTCTATTTCTAGATCCTCTAGGAATCGCCACACTGTGTTCCTCAATGGTTGAACCAATTTACACTCCCACCAACAGTGTAAAAGTGTTCCTATTTCTCCACATTGTCTCCAGCATCTGATGTCTACAGATACTTTAATGATCGCCGTTCTACCTGTCATGAGATGGTATCTCAGTGTGGTTTTGCTTTGCTCTAATGACCAGTGATGATGAGCATTTTTTCATATGTTTGTTGGCTGCATAAATGTCTTCTTTTGAGAAGTGCCTGTTCATATCCTTTGCCCACTTTTTGATGGGGTTGTTTGTTTTTTTCTCTTAGATTTAAGTTCTTTGTAGATTCTGGTTATTAGCCCTTTGTCAGATGGGTAGATTGCAAAAATTGTTTCCAATTCTGTTGCTTGTCAGTTCGCGCTAATGATTGTTTGGTTTGCTGTGCAGAAGCTCTTAAGTTTAATTAGATCCCATTTGTCTATTTTGGCTTTTGTTGCGATTGCTTTCGGTGTTGGGAAAACTGGCTAGCCATGTGTAGAAAGCTGAAACTGGACCCCTTTCTTACACATTATACAAAAATTAACTCCAGATGTATTAAAAATTTAAACACAAACAAGACCAAACATCATAAAAACCTTAGAAGAAAACCTACGCAATGTCATTCGGGACATGGCATAGGCAAGGACTTCATGACTAAAACACTAAAAGTGGAAATATTTTTTGAGAGGAAATATCTTAGAGAAAAATGGAAAGGGAGGCAGGAAGGCTGAAAAACTTTCAAAAACTCCTTCAGAGTGAATGAGAAAGGACAGAGACATTGGTTTAAGGGTCCTAGATGTCTCGTAGTCTGAGGAAGATTTGGAAGACTGTCTTCAGAGTTCAAGAGACCATCAGAGAAATTCCTTCCTGACATGAATGAGCACATTGATAGATTTCAGTTTAGCTATAAGTTCTGACTCAGTTACCCTTTCTGTCACAGGAGTTCTGCAAGCTTGATTCTTGTGGTGTCATAGAGATTTAATGTACAGGCTCAGTTCTTCTGAATTTCATCATATTGATCTTTAGTCAGCAATCAGTAAATTGTAATGAAATTAATTAACTTAAATTGATTGAAAAATGCAGAATATCCAGCATGATTATGTAAAGAGTTCTGATGCAAAACATTTTTTCAGAAACGAGAATTTTAGGTAAAGGTACAAGTGTTTGCCATACACCTTTTATAGTTGTTGCAGTTGTTTGTCTACATGCTGTGTCAAGAGTATCGGCACCATGAATTTCCCTATTTTTATGCAACAGATTTTTTCATTATTTTGGAAGAATACATGTTTACAATAATGTTCTTACTTCTCCTCACTGCAGAAAATATACATATTGCAATAAGCTTGGCCGTTGGTTGTACAGATTGCTTGAATCTCACTGGTGCAAGTGTGCCATCCAGATTTGAACAGAAAACAGTTTGGCTGAGGAATATGGATGTACATCATAAAATTCACCAAATAATTAATATTTTAACAGTTGTTCTTTATTTCTAATATAAAGTGCCACACATCAAAATAGGACAAATATATTCTATATGTAGGCTTAAAAGCAAACACTAATGTAAGCACAGTGCTGTTAAAATTTAAAAATATTATATCTTCTATTATTTACAAAAAATACAATTTTGATGAATTTGCCAAACATTCCTTTTTCTCTTAACTAACTTCATCTTTCTATCACACTAAAAAAATCTTAAAACTATACTTTCTATTTTTTATTTCCATCTTTTTCCATAGTTTCAGCACATACATACACACCCACAGACACCCCCTCCCTCCATGCACACACACGATTTCGTTAGTTTCCACAGTTTGGCAATTTACATAAATAAAACAATATTTTGTATTCTTTTTTTAAATTATACTTTAAGTTTTGGGGTACATGTGCAGAACGTGCAGGTTTGTTACGTAGGTATATACATTCCTTTGTGGTTTGCTGCATTGATCCCCTCGTCATCTATGTTAGGTATTTCTCCTAATGTTATCCCTCCCCAATACCCCCACCCCCTGCTATCCCCTCCCAGCCTCCCCCCCCAACAGGCCCCAGTGGTGTGTGATGTTCTCCTCCCTGTGCCCATGTGTTCTCATTGTTCAACACCCACTTATGAGTGAGAACATGTGATGTTTAGTTTTCTGTTCTTGTCAGTCCACTGAGAATGATGGTTTCCAGCTTTATCCATGTCCTTGCAAAGGACAGAAATTCATCCTTTTTAATGGCTGCATAGTATTCCATAATTTATATGTGCTACATTTTCCTTATTCAGTCTGTCTTTGATGGGTATTTGGGTTAGTTACAAGTCTTTGCTATTGTAAAAGGGGCCACAATAAACATACATGTGCATGTGTTTTTATAATGGAATATTTTATAGTTCTTTGCATATATACCCAATAATGGGATTGCCAAGTCAAATGGTATTTGTATTTCTAGAGCATTGAGGAATCACCACATTGTCTTCCACAATGGTTGAGCGATATGACCTACATTTTGCACTTCTCTATGACCTTTGTTTATTTTGATGTACAGGGCTATAATTTATTGTTTTTACATATTCCAATGTATAAATACATGGTGTCTTAGAATAGGTCATTTGAATTGGCTCTCTTTTCTTTTACTAATATTTTGATAGGCTGAACATTTCTATGCTTAACAACATTAACCTGTCTTAGATACTTGTGTGCAATAAGATTTGTGCCCCCAAATGTACATTTTCACCTTGTCATCTCTTGCCTGCCACTATGGAAGACATGACTTTTTATTTCTCCCATGATTGTGAGGCCTCCCTAGCCACGTGGAACTGTGAACCCATTAAACCTCTTTTTCTTTATAGATTACTCATTCTAGAGTATGTCTTTATCAGCAATGTGAAAATGGACTAATACACAATTCTTCAAAAATGAGAGAGAAATAAAAGCCTTCCCAGACAAACAAACTGAGGGAATTACTCACCACTAGACTGGACTTACAAGAAATGCTTAAAGGAGCAGTACAGCAATAAAGGACATCTTCAATGAGAACTACAAACCACTGATGAAGGAAATAAGAGAGGACACAAACAAATGGAAAAAAAAATCCATGCTTATGGATAGAAAGAATCGATATCATGAAAATGGCCATTCTGCCCAAAGTAATTTACAGATTAAATTCTATCTACAGCAAGCTACCATTTACTATCTTCACAGAATTAGAAAAAATTACTTTAAATTTCATATGGAACCAAGAAATAGCCTTTATAGCAAAGGCAATTCTAAACAAAAAGAGCAAAGCTGCAGGCATCACGCTACCTGACTTCAAACTATGCTACAAGGCTACAGTAACCAAAACAGCACGGTATAGGTACCAAAACAGATATATAGACCAATGGAATAGAACAGAGGCCTCAGAAATAATGCCACACATCTACAACCATCTGATCTTTGACAAACCTGACAAAAGCAAGCCATAGGGATAGGATTCCCTACTTATTAAATGGTGTTGAGAAAACTGGCTAGCCATATGCAGAAAACTGAAACCACCCCTTCCTTACACCTTATTCAAAAATTAACTCAAGATGGATTAAAGACTTAAACGTAAGACCTAAAACCATAAAAACCCAGAAGAAAACCTAGTCAATACCAGTTTAGGACATAGGCAAGGGCAGAGACTTTATGACTAAAATACCAAAAGCAATGGCCACAAAAGTCAAAATTGACAAATGGGATCTAATTAAACTAAAGACCCTCTGCACAGCAAAAGAAACTATCATCAGAGTCAACAGGCAACCCACAGAATGAGAGAAAATTTTTGCAATCTATCCATCTGACAAAGGACTAACATCGAGAAACTTAAATGAATTTGCAAGAAAAAAACAAACCACCTCATCAAAATGTGGGTGAAGGATATGAACAGATACTTATCAAAAAAAGAGACTGATGTGGCCAACAAACACAAGAAAAAAAGCTCATCATCACTGGTCATTAGAGAAATGCAAACCAAAACCACAATGAGATACCATCTAACATCAGTTAGAATGGTGATTATTAAAAAGTCAGGAAACAACAGATGCTGGAGAGGATGTAGAGAAACAGGAACGTTTTTACACTGTTGGTGGGAGTGTAACTTAGTTCAATCATTGTGGAAGACAGTGTGGCCATTTCTCAAAGTTCTAAAACCAGAAATACCATTTGACCCAGCAATCCCATTACTGGGTATATACCCAAAGGATTATAAATCATACTACTATAAAGACACATGTACACATATGTTTATTGCGGCACTATTCATGGTAGCAAAGACTTGCAACCAATCCAAAAGCCCATCAATAATAGGCTGGATAAAGAAAATGTGGCACAGACACACCATGGAATACTATGCAGCCATAAAAAAAGATGAGTTCGTGTCCTTTGCAGGGACATGGATGAAGCCAGAAATCATCATTCTCAGTAAACTAACACAGGAACAGAAAACCAAACATTGCATGTTCTCACTCATAAGTGGGAGTTGAACAATGAAAACAATGGGACAAAGAGGGGAACATCATTCACTGGGGTCTGTTGGGGGTTGGGGGGAAGGGGAAGGATAGCACTAGGACAAACACCTAATGTAGATGATGGTTGATGAGTGCAGCAAACCACCATGGCACATGTATAACTGTATGTAGCAAACCTGCATGTTCTGCACATGTATCCCAGAACCTAAAGTATGACAAATAAAAAAGAAATAGCCAATAATTCATAACATGAAAACACAAAACTTACCAGTTTAGGTAAGTCTATAGCCATACTCAGAATACTCCAGTACTGTAATAGCATTATATAAATATTTTTCTATTCTCTTATAATGGCCTAAAGTCTAAAAGGTCAAAAATATCAGTGTTGAAAAACTCACAAAATATAAAAATGTAAATTAACGTAATTAAAATACAAATTCTGATGGGAGAAGATCTAGAAATATTTTTATGTAAAAAAAGTTAAGTTGTTATTAGCTTAAAATAGTCATTACAACTAAAAGACTCTTTCAGCTCCTTGGTAATCATACACATAGAAACACAGTAAGTATGCAAATAAAAGAGAAAAGAAACAAT
>NW_016107386.1:7402228-7403685 GCF_001604975.1 Cebus imitator | reverse complement strand
AAAAAAAAAAAAAAAAACCACCATATCACAGAGATAAACATCAAGAGAGGAAGAATGGAACGAATGATTCACAAAACAACCAGAAGGCAAAAAATGGCTGGAGTAAGACCTTTCCTATCAATAACGACCTTCAATGTAAATGGATTAAATTCTCCAATTAAAAGATAGGGATAAATTAGAAGCCAACATGGTGAATTAGTATCCAAGATGAAGTTGCTTTTGCCTCCATGTTCTTCAATAAATTGTGTTGAAAAATTGGAATAGACAAATGCAGAAGAATAACACTAGATTCCTACCCCTAGCCACATGCAAAAATCAACTCAAAGTGGATTAAAGACTTAAATATAAAATTTCAAACTATGAAAGGACAGGAAGAAAACATAGGGGAAATGTTTTACCACATTGGATTGAGCAAGGATTTTTAAATAAGACTTCAAAAGCCCAGACAACCAAAGGAAAAATAAACAAATGTGATTACATTCACTAGAAAGTTTCATTTTGGAAGGATAAATAAGTTCTGCATTGCTTGCTTGAAAAATTGCTAACAGACCAAATTTTAAATGTTCTTACCATAAAAATGGTAAGTGAGGCTATAGATATGTTAATTTGTTTGACTTTATCATTCCATGAGAATCTGAAGAAATTGGAACTCTCTTGCAGTTCTGGTGGGAAGAATATAATGGTTTGGTCACTGCGGAAAACCGTTTGGCATTTCCTCGAAAAGTTAAAATAGAGTTATTATGTGATTCAGTGATTTTATTCCTAAGTCTCTACCCAAGATAAATAAAAATATATGGTCACACAAAAACTTGTATAAGAATGTTCATAGTCACGTTGTTCATAATAGCCAGTAAGAATAAACAATCCAGATGTCTATCAATTTATGACCAGATAAACAAATGTGGAATAGCCACACAATGGAATATTATTTGGTCATAAAAAAGGAAAGACATACAGACACATGTCACAGTATAAATGAACCTTGAAAACATTGTGCTAAATGAAAGAAATCAGTAACAAAAGACCACATAAGACGTATATGTTTCCAAACATATAAAAGTTATAAAAATATTGTATGATTTATTTGTGTAAATTTTTCAGAATAGGAAAATTCATAGAGACAAGAAGTAGATTAGTAGTTGCCAAGAATAGATAAAGTGGGGAATTGAGAAGTGCATAGGTGTTCTGGAGTAGGGTAAATGATAAAAATGTTCTACAATCCGACAGTGATAATGGTTGTACAATACTGTGAATATGCTAAAAGTTATGTAATTGTAAACTTTAAAATAGTGAACTTTAAGTTTGATTAATTTTATCTCAATATAAAAACACTTTTTTTCTTACCAAATATTAGTTTTCAAATACTGTTACATTTCCTTGGTCTTACTCTCATTCTAGCTAAAACATGAAGCTAATGTGTGTCCAGCAAGATTCTTTTTTTTTTTTTTTTTTTTTTT
>NW_016107386.1:7395331-7401838 GCF_001604975.1 Cebus imitator | reverse complement strand
AAAAAAAAAAAAAAAAAAAAAAAAAGAAATAAGTTACATAACGTGCAGGATGTGGGAAGTTAACTCAGAGAGCTTGTGTGGAAAACAGGCAACGAGTTAGAGTTTTTATTCATTAATGGATACTATCTTCTGTCAGTACACTGAATGTTTCCAGAGCAGGGTTCTCTAACTCCTAGTTCGTGACTGGCAGTAATCCATGGACTGTTGAGAACCCAGCAGCACAGCAGGAGGTGAGCAGCAGGCCAGCAAGCATTAGTGCCTGAGCTCCGCCTCCTGTCAGGTCAGTGGGGTATTAGATTCTCATAGGAGCATGAACCCTATCGTGAACTGCGCATGTGAAAGATCTAGGTTGTGAGCTCCTTATGAGAATCTAATGCCTGAAGATGTGAGATGGAACAGTTTTATCCCCAAACCATCCTCATTTAACCCCCTGTCTGTGGAAATATTGTCTTCCAGGAAACCAGTCCCTAGGGCCAAAAAGGATGGGGACTACTGTCCTAGTGACAATATCTGCTTTTACTTAACACATTTTTTCTAGCTTTACAAATAGGACCTTATGCATATTAGATTTTTTTTTAAATGTTGAACGTAAAAAAAAATCTGTGAATTTACTAGCATTGATTGAATAATGTTTTTATACATGCCCTCTATAATTAAAAACAGAATACGAAATTGGCTGAATGCATTTTTTAAATGTAGCTCTACAAGTATACATTCTAATGGATGCTTTCATCACCAACGGAGACTACACAGACAGATGAATAAGTAACTCACACTTAGATCTTCATTTTAGATGCGAAATTTTACTGAAAAGGAGAGCATGCCTAATACAAAATATGTGGCAGGTTGATAGTTATCTTCCAGTAGTCAATCTACATTTCTGCTGGTAAAGTCAAGTTTTGAATGATCATGTGATCACCCAAATAAAGTCCTGTTGGTTGAGAGATGAGAGAATTGGAGACATATTGGACTTGGATCACAAATGGATATCCTAGGTTAGGGAAGGCAAGTAGAGTTGTCTGGCATCTTAGGATCTCCACCCTCTCTCTCTTGACTAATTTGTACATGGAAAAATGTACATACATACATTTTTTTCTACCAATTCTCAGAAATCTTACAGTATCTGAATAGACTCTGCTATGCATTTAATTATAGAAATGTCCTATGTCTTAGAAGTCCATGTTACCTAACATTCATGATCAGAAGATCCTAAGATTAACCTGGACTATTTGTTAGAATTCAAATTACCAGATAACTCTCCTAGAAGTTCTGATTATTTGGAATAAAAAGGAGAACAGTTATCCATACTTTTGATAAACACAAAGTATATTATTTGGTCATCTTTGAAAATGTTTTTAAATTGTAATTACCAAAAGTATTTATGTGTATTAATATACTACTGAACAAAAGAAAAAATGTTTTAATAAAGATAATGTCATTTAACATTTTATTGAGTGAAACAGGCATGATTGTAAATTGCGTTAGGTTTTACAATGTCAAACACATAACTAAGCTAATAATTTTTCAAACTATCATTTAATAATGGAAAGTAGAAAATAAAAATTATTTAATCACAGGTTCTTAGAGTCAGAAAGAGTCTTCAGCATCTTATGTTCCATCTGATGTGCTATAGAAGGAGTCAACTAGTCATCTAAAAATATAAGGTTCTGATTGAGAAGATGCCAGTTTTTTGTAGAATCCGCCATAAAATGGGATTACAATAAGATCCTCAGCAATTGCCATAATGACTAAATTCAATCTTTTCTTCACCTTCTCTGAAAATTAAAAAAAGAGAGAGAGAAGAAAAATAATTTATTACAGGAATATTTTTAACTCTCTGGCTATTGTACAATATGCTTCTCAACAAGGAAGATATGAACATATAACCATTTGGAAAATCTCTGCTCCACTTCTATAAGCAGTGGGGTCTCAACTGTTCCCTGCACAAGTTCTCTTGCCATCTGGGGTTACCTGGCTAGGCATGCCTAGTCTTGACTCAGTCTTGAGACCTGCTCAGACTCAAGACAGGAGATTAAAGATTGTCTTATGTGTGGTTTCTATAGACAAAAAAAACAGTTTGAGAATTAAATGTGCGAAGATTTTAAGAGAGGAAATACCTGTGAGAGCAAATGTGAAGGGAGGGAAGAAGGCTGGCTGAACCTTTAGACTGCAAACTCTTTCAGAAAGCAGGAGGCAGGAGAAAGAAAGGGAGGTTAAGTGGAAGTGTCCTGGACTGCCCTGAGCTCCAAGGAAGATTTAGAGGCTGTCATAGAGTTCAGGTGACAAAGCTGATCATCATAGGAGTTCCCCTAGCATTAAAGGGCCCAGTTGTGATGGGTTTCTGTATTAGATTTTTTGCTCAGTGATACTTTCTATAGATTGGAGCTGCATCATGAAGATTATCATTTGGTACTGGGGCTTTGGAATTACATTATTACAGTCACTAGTTTACCATTAGAAATTGATGAGTTTGTGTCCTTTGTAGGGACATGGATGAACCTGGAAACCATCATTCTCAGCAAACTGACAGAAGAAGATCAAACACCTTATGTTCTCACTCATAGATGGATGTTGAACAGTGAGAACACATGGACACAGGGAGGGGAGCACTACACACTGGGGTCAGTTGGGGGGAAATAGGGGAGGGACGGTGGGGGGTGGGAAGCTGGGGAGAGATAGCAAGAGGAGAGATGCCAGATGTAGGTGATGGGGAGGAAGGCAGCAAATCACACTGCCACGTGTGTACCTATGCAACAATCTTGCATGTTCTTCACATGTATCCCCAAACCTAAAATGCAATAAAATAAATAAATGGGGAAAAAAAGAAATTCATAATTTAATTAAATTAATTGATTTGTGCTTTCACAGAACATTTATTAGAGCTATGTCGATAGGTCAAATACAAAAATACATTTAGAAATGCAAATTTAGAGAAAAGTACAAGTGTGATCCTTGATTTTTACAGTTAGTACAGTTATATTCTATATAACTTAGATTTATACCCAAGTCATTAGAAACATGAGTTTTCCTATAGTTTTGTGATGGTTTCTTTATTACTTTAGAGAGCTAATATTTAATCTTCTGTACTTACAACTTTTCACTGCAGAAAATGCATCTATTTCTATAAGTCCGGCCATTGGTTGCACAGACTGGATCATTTTCTTTGGTGCAATAATATGGGTAATCAGCATATAAATCACAGTTTGGCTGTTAAACATAAAGAGAAAACATAGAATTTATCAGATAATTGACTTTTTGAATAAAATATTCTTTATCCCACATACATATAATGCTAAACAGTACATCAAAATAAAATAGCTGTATTGTATATTGAGGTTTTAAAGCCATGTAAATGACTGAAGTTATCTGTATAATTTAGCCTCCCTGTACCCACTTCTCCTTGTACCCAGATCAACTATTTCCATTATTTTATATCATAAGAAATTATAGTACTGAATTTTATCATTCCCTTGTCTTTCCCAATGATTTTATTTCATTCATATGTATTCATATATGTGTGTTTGCATATTATCTGTATAATCATAAAGATACAGTTATATATATATTATGTGTTGTCAGCAGTATTAGTAATTTACAAAACAAAAATAGTGTCTGTGTTCTTATATAATCTGCTTTTTAAATGTTTTTGTGACCTTTATTCAGATGTTTAGAACCGTAGTTCATTTTCTTCACCTCTATGTGATATTCCACTACGTGACTATATGAAAATTATTGCTTCATTTGCCCTTACTTGTATAATTTTTTAATCTTGTCTTAGTAGGACATTTATACTATAAACATCCTTTAACACATATTAGATGGTTATGTATAACAAGACTTAAGGCAATTAAAGAATTTTTTAATAATGGGACACTTTTACCTTGTGTATAGTGCCAAATAATTTTATACGGCTGGCAGATTCTATTTCTTAACCTTAGTATAACAGGAACACCGGAAATTTCTTTTGACTGGCTTTTTAAAATTTTGTCTTTACTTTTTGAGGAATCATTCTGTTATGCTTTTTGTTTGATGAACTTTGCTTTTTAAATTTTCAGTATAAGAAAGTGGAAAGATTTTTCAGCTCCCATTTTAATCAGTACTAACTTACCTTCTTGCGATTGTTTTTTGAAGGTGCAAAAGAAGTTTCTGCAATCAATGCACAAAGGACAAATTAAAATTAAACAGCAGTGGGAGGATGGGAAACATAATTTTTTATGTGAAGTACATGTACTTCTTAGCAACAGAAAAATATGTAAATTCCTTATTTATGACCCTAAAGGTAAAAAGGTATGCTTTTGTGCCAATGTTAATGCAATACATTCATAAAATGACTTCCAGTCTGGAAATATTTTATTATTCCCAAATTAAGATCACTTGTGGCAAATACTTTTATGCAATGTTTAATAATTCCCCAAATCTCCTCTCGAAAAAACCGGAGTTTTTTCCATTTTTTTAGATGAGACAGCTGAGTCAGACAAATTAATGCCTTGTATAAGTGCCTTAATATGAATAAATTAATTAGTACTCAGCTCTAATGTAAGGGATCTATCCAACATCTCACAGTTACTTTATTATGAAATTCATGAGCCACTTTGAGCTTTAAGAGAGATAACTTGTCAGCAGAAGGATCAGTGAGTCTTCTTCTTACACAAGACCTTGACTTTAGTACACTAAGAGCTGACAAAAAATCAGATTGCTAAGGAATACAGGGAAATGAGAAAAGTGATTCACTGATTAGATTTTATGTAAAGACACTTATTCCCTGTTTCAGTTCACCAATTTAAAGATTGCAAATCCAACAAAACTGGCCCTTCTTTCCTAGGTTATAGCAGTTATTTACTGCATTTTCTAAGAAATGTAAAATTCTTCATCCAGGACTGAAAAACTTACTCACCAGAGTAAAGAAGAAATCCCAAGGCAATGATGAAAGTAGCTTTGATCCATGATGAGAAGAAATACATTTTGTCACGTCTGTGGATGAAACCTTTAGAAACATTTCAAACACATAGAACAGGAAAAAATTACCCATTTCTAAGTGAAAGTTTCTTACAGATAAAGGAACTATTTTTCCCCTCGAGATTACTAATCATAGTGGACTCTTCCCTTCATTCTTCCCCAACCTTCAGGCATAGCAAGACATGACACGTGAATAGAAGGCTCTTGGAAACCCTAGGAAAAATTCTCTTCACACATTTAATAAAAAGCTGTTCACTCTCCAAACCCTTTGGGTTAGCCCACAAGGAGCCTGGCTACATTTAAGGACATATTCACATTAAAGTCTCAGTTTTTCCTTAGAAAACAGGAACAGTTATTTCGGGAAGGATGAATCTGGAGCAGCCCTCACAGCAAAGAGATACCAGGGCTGTGAACCCCGACCCCAACCATCTAAAACAGAAAAATGGTGGTAAGTGAGACCAGCAGCTCTACAAGATGTGTTTGTTTTATTTACCTTTTCGTTCTCCACCACCTCTACCTAGCTAAGGACTCTTCTTTATTGATCTGTTGATGAGCTTTGTGGGGGTAAGACAGATAGATGCCCAGGGCAGATAAGATGTAGAGGCATGAGGAGTTTTGCCTGGAAGCTGTGAAGTAGCTCCTGTGACATAATTCTCATTTTTCTCAGCAGATCTTCCCTCAGCAGGAGGTTTGGAACGATTTGATCTGATATATCCAGAAGCCGTAAGAGTACTTAGAGATCCAAGTTAGAGAGCAGAAGTGAAAGCGTTCCAAGCTGCTGAGTTGGAAAAGGCCACAGCATAAAAGAAAAAGAAAAATGAATTTGGGAAATTGTCATTTAAATTAGACACTTAGTATTTTGCAACCTTAGAAACACATTAAATTTAATTGCAGGTTTAGATTTTATTAGACTTTTTATTTTGAAATAAATGTAGAGTTACATAAAATTTTAAGTACAAATGCAGAGAGAGTTCTTGGGTTTCCTCTTATCGGTTTTGTAAATGGGAACATCTTGTAAAACTAGAGTACAAATTCATAACTGAGAATAAACATTAGCTAGAGACATTTAACCCACGTCCATTTCCACTGTCAAGATGGTGAATCAATTGTTTGTGCCTGAGGCCTGAGTAATGATACGTTTGATAATCTCTCAGATGACCCTCAGGCAGTCACTGCAGAATTTAAAGTAGAAAGAGATTTAATAAGGGTAATTTTATCTTCTTCACAGTCTGATTTCTGGAAAGAGCTTTGTTAGTTGAAAACCCTGAGTTCAAATTTTTATCTACCATTGAATAATCTTGACATAATAGACAGGCTGGCTTTCTTTCTTTCTTTTTCTCTTTCTTTCCTTCTTTCTTTCTTTCTCTTTCTTTCCTTTCTTTCTTTCCTTCTTCCTTTCTTTCTTTCTTTCTTACTCTTTCTTTCTTTCTCTTTCTTTCTTTTTTCTTTCTTTCTCTTTCTTTCTTTCTTTTTCTTTCTTTCTTTCTTTCCTTCTTTCTTTCTTTCTTTCCTTCTTTCCTTCTTTCTTTCTTTCTTTCTCTTTCTTTCTTT
>NW_016107386.1:7339621-7395182 GCF_001604975.1 Cebus imitator | reverse complement strand
TTTCTTTCTTTCTTTCTTTCTTTCTTTCTTTCTTTCTTTCTTCTTTCTTTTTGAGATGGAGCCTTGCTTTGTTGCCAGGCTGGAGTGCAGAGGCGCAATCTCGGCTCACAGCAACCTCTGCCTCCCGCGTTCAAGTGATTCTCCTGCCTCAGCTTCCCGAGTAGCTGGGACTACAGGCACGCACAACCATGCCCAACTAATTTTTGTATTTTTAGTAGAGACGGGGTTTCACCATATTGGCCAGGCTAGGCTGGTCTCGAACCTCTGACCTTGTAATCCACCCATCTCGGCCTCCCAAAGTGCTGGGATTATGGGCATGAGCCACCACGCCTGGCTTATTCAGATTTTCTTATCCATAATTTCCTAATTTTATGTGAGTATAAGAATTTATATCTCATAGGTTTGTCATAAATATAAGGAATACAATATAAAAAGCACAATTAGTACTTTTTACTTAATTTACTAATTACTTAAATAGTAATTAAGTACAATTAGTACTTAAATTGTGAATTATATTTGTCACCTTAATATAGCCTTTTTTATTTTGTAGTATAAATAACAAATTATTTGAGGGAAAATTAAACTGACGTTGAGATTTGAAGTTATTGTGAAGCCCATATTTCCACACGTTGGTCTTATCTTTTTATATGTGTTCAACAGCAGAGATTAAGAGCAGGAGAGACCACCAATGATTTACAGCAGGCCACATGTTTTTGAAATTAGCCAATAAAGGGAAGATTAGACGTGGATTATTTAACATAGTTTCCTGAAGAAAAAAATATATTTGATTCAACTTGTGACAGAAGTGAAATAAGAAAAACTATGTCTTTAAAATGAAAATGATGGTAAAATAGAGAGAGTAACTGGAAACAAGAATATTCTTTAGTATGCCCACTATCACTACTCCCTAAGTTATGGGCAAATGAACTCACTATTCTGGGAAAAAACAGAGAATCTGAATTTAATCTAGGCATTTGAAACATCAACTGAGATTTGCATAGGACATGCCGCCAGATTCCTGAATAATGCAGTCTTCTCCAGAGACCACATGCTTTTGAAAATACAACTATAAAAGTCCACATTTACTAAGCTTCCAAAGTTGATCAGTCTTCTAATTTGCCTTTGCTCTCAGAAGCAGATGAAGTGACTTGGTAACATTTTCCCCTATGAGACAGTAAAGCACAATTGGGTAGGCACTGTTGTGAGTAAAATAGTGTCTCAGGAGGTGCAAGTATAGTGCTCAGATTCATTCTTCTGGGAAGGAAAGTAGGTGCTGAAGGGAAACATAATAAAGTTTCAGGTATTATTTGAATATAAAGATAGGTAATCACTTGCTGGGAGATTTCTAAATACGGGAGGCTTGTTAGAGTATCCCTCACTAACTGGCCATTTACATCTGTAAGCGGGGGACAAGAGACTTGCCTATCTAGCTCTCTGCAAAACAGATGGTAGACAGACAGATAGATAGATAGACAGAGAGACATGGGCACAGAGGATGACTCAGGGGAAAGAATTTTGACATTCTAAGGGACTCTGTTAATGACGAATGAGGTCTATACTAGGGCCAGATATGGCTCTATTAGCAAAATCAGGAATCCAATAGAATAGTACTCTGACCCAGATCCATATTGATTAACACAAATAGATTTATTGACATAATCAGACTCCCTGTGATCTGATATCCTTGTTGTCAGAAAATGAGTTAACATAAGCACCATTGAGAAATTTGTGATCACAATAACAGCAGAAAAGGAAGGTTATGCAGATAGCTTGAAATTGTAAAAAATGACAAATGTCATGATACTATTTGAATTTTTACACACATATGAAATATATAGAAATAAAAACATATACAGAAAAGAAAACGTATCTAATAAATGTTTAATAGTTAAATTTGATCACAGAAATTTTAGGAATGAGACAAATTTTCCAGAAAATTCAAAACAAAAATGTCTGCATTCACTTAGATGTATACAAAGTGAACTTATAACTGTAAAATAAATTTTAATTATACACACAGATTAATTGGTATTGTTTATTCAAAACTGATTGAGACAGGAGACACACAAATTTTTAGGCAGAAAGGGATGGGTCTCTGGGGAAACCCGACCTTCAAGCCAAAGACAGTTTAAAATCTGAAAACCAAGCTGCTGGTTCTGGACAGAGTCCATGATTGGAGTGATCATTGCTTCCTTCAGAGCTGCTGGTTCTGGACAGAGTCCATGATTGGAGTGATCGTTACTTCCTTCAGAGCTGCTGGGCAAGGATGTTTAAGTTTGCTGAAGCTACACCCACAACCACCCCTTTTCCCATGTGCTCTGTCCCAGGAAGGTGGAGGCTTTATTTATAAGTCCCTGATGGGCTTCTGCCTCTTGTCAGAGATGCCCTGCCCAGCAAGAAGGGAGTCTAGTGACAGTCTGCCGGCAGAGGCCTTGCTGAGCTGCGTGGGCTCCACCCAGTTACTGTGTAAATTTCCCAGTGACTTTGTTTACACAGGTGAGGTTAAAACCACTTACCCAATCATCAGCAATGGCAGACACCCCTCCCCACACCGAGCTGGAAGGTCCCAGGTTGAGCTCAGACTGCTGTGCTGGCTGCAAGAATTTCAAGCCAGTGGATCTTAGCTTGCTGGTCTTTGTGGGGATAGGAACTGCCAAGCCAGATTACTTGGCTCCCTGGCTTCAGCCCTCTTTTTCAGGGGAATGAGCAGTTCTGTCTCATTGGCATTCCAGACACCACTGGCATATGAAAAGAAATTAAAAATGGCCATCCAGTTTTGTGCCGAAAACCTGGGGCACTGATGTTGTAGGCACTGGAGGGAATGTCCTGGTCTGGAGGTTGTGAAGACACTGGGAAAAGTGCGGTACCTGAGCCAGAGTGTCAGAAAAAGTTCCTAATGGCTTCCCTTGGCTTCCAGGGAACTCCTAGGAGAAGGAGTTCCCTGGTTCCTTGCCCTTCTTAAGTGAGACAACACCCTACCCTGCTTCAGCTCACACTCCTTGAGCTATACCTACTGTCTATCCAGTCCCAATGAGATGAACCTGGTACCTCAGTTGGAAATGTGGAGAGCTCCTGCCTTCTGCATCACTCTTGCTGGGAACTGTGCACGGGAGTTCTTCCCAAAGTGTGAAGAGAAATGAACAAAGCCTCGAAGAAATATGAGATTATGTGTAAAAAACAAATCTACGTTTGACTGGTATACCTGAAAGTGATGGGGAGAACGAAACCAAGTTGGAAAACACTCTGATATTATCCAGGAGAACTTCCTCAACCTAGCAAGGCAGGCCAACATTCAAATTCAGAAAATACAGAAACACCATAAAGATATTCTTCAATAATGCGAACCCCAAGGCACATAATCATCAGATTCACCAGGGTTGAAATGAAGGAAAAAATGCTAAGGGCAGCCAGACAGAAAGGTCGGGTTATCCACAAAGGGAAGCCCACTAGACTCACAGTGGATCTCTCAGCAGAAACCCTACAAGTCAGAAGAGAGTGAGTGCCAATATTCAACATGATTAAAGAAAAGAATTTTCAACCCAAAATTTCATATCTAGCCAAACTAAGCTTCATAAGTTATGGAGAAATAAAATCCTTTAAGGACAAGAAACTGCTGAGAGATTTTGTAACCAACAGGCCTGCCATACAAGAGCTCCTGAAACAAGCACGAAACATGGAAAGGAACAACCAGTACCAGCCACTGAAAAAACATACCAAATTGTAAAGACCATTGACTCTGTGAAGAAACTGCATCAACTAATGGCCAAAACAACCAGCTAGCATCAATATGTAGGATCAAATTCACACATAACAATATTAACCTTAAATGTAAATGGGCTAAATGACCCAACCAAAAGACACAGACCAGCAAATTGGATAAAGAATCAAGACCCATCAGTGTTCTGTATTCAGGAGAGCCATCTCACATGCAAAGTCACACATAGACACAAAATAAGGGGATGGAGAAAGATTTACCAAGAAAATGGAGAGCAAAAAAAGCAGGGGTTGCAAACCTAGTCTCTGGTAAAACAGACTTTAAACCAACAAAGACCAAAACAGACAAAGAAGTGCATTACATAATGGTAAAGGGATCAATGCAGCAAGAAGAGCTAACTATTCTAAATATATATGCACCCAATACAGGAGCACCCAGATACGTAAAGCAAGTTCTTAATGACTTACAAAGAGACTTAGACTCCCACACAATAATAATGGCAGACTTTAACACCCCACTGTCAATATTAAACAGATCAGTGAAAAAGAAAATTAACAAGGATATCCAGGACTTGATCTCAGATCTGGACCAAGAGGACCTAATAGACATTTACAGAACTCTCCACCCCAAATCCATGGATGATACATTCTTCTCAGCACTACGTCCCACTTAGTCTAAAATTGACCACATAATTGGACGTAAATCGCTCCTCGGCAAATGCAAAAAAACGAAAATCATAACAAACTCAGACCATAGTGCAATCAAATTAAAACTCAGGATTAAGAAACTCACTCAAAACCCCACAACTACATGGAAATTGAACAACCTGCTCCTGTATGGATAAATAATGAAATTAAGGCAGAAATAAAGATGTCCTTTGAAACCAATGAGAATGACAATGTACCAGAATCTCTGGGACACATTTAAAGCAGTGTTTAGAAGGAAATTTATAGCACTAAATGCCCACAAAACAAAGGAGAAAAGATCTGAAATCAACACCCTAACATCACAATTAAAAGAACTAGAGGAGAAAGATCAAACAAATTCGAAAGCTAGCAGAAGAAAAGAAATAACTAAGATCATAAGAGAACTGACGGAGATAGACACACACACACACACACAAAAAAAAGCCTTCAAAAAAATCAATGAATCCAGGAGCTGGTTTTTTGAAAAGATCAACAAAATAGACTGCTAGCCAGACTAACACAGAAGAAAAGAGAGAAAAATCAAATAGATGCAATAAAAAAATGATAGAGGATATCACGACTGATCCCACAGAAATACAAACTACATCTTAGAATACTACAAACGCCTCTATGCAAATAAACCAGTAAATCTAGAAGAAATGGATAAATTCCTGGGCACTTTCACCCTCCCAAGACTAAACAAGGAAGAAGCTGAATCCCTAAATAGACCAATAACAAGGTCTGAAATTGAGGCAGCAATTAATATCCTAACAACCAAAAAAGTCCAGGACCAGATAGGTTCACAGATGAATTCTACCAGAGGTACAAACAGAAGTTGGTACCATTCCTTCTGAAATATTCCAAACAGTACAAAAAAAGAGATTCATCCCTAACTCATTTTATGAGACCAACATACCAAAGCCCAGCAGAGACACAACTGAAAAAGAAAATTTCAGGCCAATATCCATGATGAATATTGATGTGAAAATCCTCTATAAAATACTGGCAAACTGAATCCAAGAGCACACAAAAACCTTATCCATCATGATCAAGTCAGCTTCATCCCTGGGATGCAAGGCTGGGTCAACATACACAAATCTAGAAATGTACTCCATCACATAAACAGAACCAAAGACAAAACCACATGATTATCTCAATAGATGCAGGGAAGGCCTTCAACAAAATTCAACAGTGCTTTATGCTAAAAACTCTCAATAAACTAGTTATTGATAGAAAGCATTTTAAAATAAAAAGAACTATTTATAACAAACCCACAGCTAATATACTGAATGGGCAAAATCTGGAAGCATTCCTTTTGAAAACTGGCACAAGACAAGGACTTCTCTCACCACTCCTATTCAACACCGTATTGGAAGTACTGGCCAGGGCAATCAGGCAAGAAAAAGTAATAAAGTGTATTCAGTTAAGAAAAGAGGAAGTCAAATTGTCTCTATTTGCAGATGACATGATTGTATATTTAGAAGAACCCATTGTCTAAGCCCAAAATCTCCTTAAGCTGATAAGCAACTTCAGCAAAGTCTCAGGATACAAAATCAATGTGCAAAAATCATCAGCATTCCTATACACCAGGAATAGACTAACAGAGAGTCACGTCATTAGTGATCTCCCATTCACAATTACTACAAAGAGAATAAAATACCTAGAAACACAACTAACAAGGGATGTAAAGGACCTCTTCAAGTAGAACTACAAACCACTGCTCAAGGAAATAAGAGAGGACAGAAACAGATGGAGAAACATTCCGTGCTCATGGTTGGGAAGAATCAATATTGTGAAAATGGTTATACTGCCCAAAGTAATTCATTTATTCAATGCTATTCCCATCCAACTACCATTGACTTTCTTCACAGAACTGAAAAAAACAAACAAACAAACAAAACAAAACAAAAAAAAACAAGAAAAAAAGCCTTAAATTTCATGTGGACCAGAAAAGAGCCCACATAGCCAAGACAATCCTAAACAAAAACAGAAACGAAAACAAAAACAAAAATGAAACAAATAACAACAAAAAGCCAAAGCTGGAGACATCGTACTACCTGACTTTGAACTATACTACAAGGCTACAGTAACCAAAACAGCATGGTACTGGTACCGAAACAGAGATATAGACCAATGGAACAGAACGGAGGCCTCAGAAATAATACCACACATCTACAACCATATGACCTTTGGCAAACCTTACAAAAGCAACAGGGAAAGGATTCCCTATTTAACAAATGGTGTTGGGAAAACTGTCCAGCCATCGGCAGAAAGCTGAAACTGGATCCCTTCCTTACACCTTATACAAAAATTAACGTCAGATGGATTAAAGATTTAAACATAAAACCTAACACCATAAAAACACGAGAAGAAAACATAAGCAATACCATTCAGGACATAGGCATGGATAAGGACTTCATGACTAAAACACCAAAAGCAATGTCAACAAAAGCCAAAGTAGACAAATCGGTTCTAATTAAACTTAAGAGCTTCTGTACAGCAAAAGAAACTATCATTAGAGTGAACTGGCAGCCAACAGAATGGTAAAAAAAATTTTGCAATCTACCCATCTGACAAAGAGCTATTATCCAGAATCTACGAAGAACATAAACAAATTTACAAGAAAAAAAAACAAAAATCCCCATCATAAAGTGTGTGAAGGATACGAACAGAGACTTCTCAAAAGAAGACATTTATGCAGCCAACAAACATATGGAAAAAAGGTCATCATCTTTGGTCATTAGAGAAATGCAAATCAAAACCACATTGACATACCATCTCATGACAGTTAGAATGGCGATCATTAAAAAATCGGGAAACAACAGATGCTGGAGAGGTTGTGGAGAAACAGGAATGCTTTTACACTGTTGGTGGGAGTGTAAATTAGTTCAATCATTGTGGAAGACAGTGTGGCCATTTCTCAAGGATCTAGAACTAGAAATAGCGTTTGACCCAGCAATCCCATTACTGGGTATATACCCAAAGGATTATAAATCGTTCTATTATAAAGACACATGCACACATACGTTTATTGTGGCACTGTTCACAATAGCAAAGACTTGGAGCTAACCCAAAAGCCTGTTAATAATAGGCTGGATAAAGAAAATGTGGCACATATACACCATGGAATACTATGCAGCCATAAAAAAGGATGAGTTCACATACTTTGCAGGGACATGGATGAATCTGGAAACCATCATTCTCAACAAACTGACACAAGAACAGAAAACCAAACACCACATGTTCTCACTCATAAGTGGGTGTTGCACAATGAGAACACATGGACACAGGAAAGGGAACATCAAACACTGGAGCCTGTCAGTGGGTAGGGGACTAGGGGAGGGATAGCAGGGTGTTGGGGGTTAGGGGAGGGACAGCATTATGATAAATACCTAATGTAGATGACGGGGTGATGGATGCAGGAAATCACCATGACACGTGTATACCTATGTAGCAAACCTGCACATTCTGCACATGTACCCCAGGACTTAAAGTACAGTTAAACAATAAATCAATAACTTTTTTTTAAAGAAAAGGGATCTTGGTAAGTTTAAGATGACCCTGACAGGTATACAGAGGCATTTCAGAATTTAACCAAAGTATTTGAACTCTCCTGGAAGAATGTTACATTGCTTTTGAATCAAATTCTGACTACCGCTGAGAAGCAGGCAGCCCTGCAAGCATCAAAGAAGAAAATGGAAGAGCTTTGTATCTCACATAGTACCAAGGAAGAGAATGAGCCTGATCCAAAGAAAAACAGCATTACCATTGGAGGACCCTAAATGGGACAGCATTGATAAAATGGGAGAATGGAGGAGGAAATACTTTCAGTTGTTCATATTGGAGGGCTTATAAAGAACCAGAAGTAAGACTCCTTTGACTCCAAATTGTCATGATAGACCCCAGATCCGATGAAAATCACACTGCTTTCCTGAAAGGGCTAAGAGAGGCTTTGGTAAAGCACACATCCCTATCTCCTGATTTAGTTGAGGAGCAACTAATCCTAATAGATAAGTTTATTACTTAGGCAGCCTCTGGTATCAGGAGGAAGCTGCAAAAACAGGCCAGGAGACCAAATAGTACTTTAGAGAGCCTCCTAAACTGTACTATTCAACAGAGAACTATACTGTTACTTCCACATTTGTAATCTATTCATTTTTCAATAGATTATTTAAAACATTGCTAAAATATTTAAAATCTCCTTAAAACAGACAACATTCTGATGGCCAAAACCAATACGAAAACGTGCTCCAACATCATTATTTCTCAGGAAAATGCAAATTAAAATAGAAAAGGATCCCTGGACAAGGCAAGGTTTACAGTAATTCTTTGACCCCAAATTTGTCTTCAAGCAGGTTGACAGCTAAGACCATTACTAAATTGGTGACTAAGAAAGAAGCCAAAGGCTGAAGGCTTTGCTGAGGGCGACCTCACTCTCTATGACTGTATCTCAGTCACTGACTTCCTCTGAGCTGCCAACCATATTCCTTTCCAAGGCCAGCGAAATCATGGTAGATGATGAAGAGTTGGTACACCATCCAGCTACCACTGAGGACATATGGATGTGCTGTCAGGACATCAGAGTTTTGGGGCGCAAGGAGTTCAGGTCACTACTAAACTGGAAAACAAAACTTTGGCAATATGTGGCAAAGAAGCTGAAAGAACAAGCAAAGGCACTGGACATCAGACTCAGCTCTGGAAAGGAAGGTGAAGGTGATGAGAACAACTCAACAGCTGAGACCACAAAGCAGCCCTCTAAGGAGGAGGAGGAGAAGGAGGAACAACTGAACCTAACCATAGCAGAAATGAAGGCCCAGGAGGTGGCAGAATTAAAGATAAAGAAGAAGAAACTGTTGCATGAGCAGAGACAGCAGCGGGAGCATGTGGAGCTGAAGATGGATCTGCCTGGGGTTTCCATTGCAGATGAGGGGGAAACTGGCATGTTCTCCCTGCACACCATCCGGGGTCACCAGTTATTACAGAAAGTAACACAAGGGTATACGAGTGCAGCAGACACATTTCTGTCCCATCTGCCAAAGGATGACATCTATGTGTCAGATGTTGAGGAGGATGGTGATGACACATCGCTGGATAGTGACCTGGATCCAGAGGTGCTGGCAGGAGTCAGGGGACATCAGGGTTTCAGGGACCAAAAGGCTGTGTGATTTGCTGAAGTGGAAGATAGTAAAGAGGAGGAAGAGGAAAATCCACTGCTGGTACCATTGGAGGTAAAGGCAGTACTGCAGGAAGAACAAGCCAACCTGTGGTTCTCAAAGGGCAGCTTCACTGGGATCGAGGATGATGCCGACAAGGCCCTGGAGATCAGTCAGGCCCAGCTGTTGTTCAAGAGCTGGCAGAAGGAACAGCAGTAGCAGCAGCAGCCACCACCGCCACAGCCGCTGACACCGCCTTCCAGTTTGAAGACTGAGAGAACGTCTCCCTTCATCCTGTGCCAGGAAGAAGCCCCTAAGGGAACAGAGGCTTCTGCGGGAACAGAAACTGCCACTGGCCCTGAAGGGAAGGAAAGGATGGCAGATGAGACTGTGATAGCAGTAGTGGCAGTGAGGATAAAGAGAGCTGGGGACCCTTCCATGGTAAGAAGTGAAGCCGTGGTCCTAAGTCAGATGATGATGGGCTTGAGATAGTGCCAATTGAGGACCCATTGAAACCTCAGATAGTGGACCCCAAAGGCCTTGCTCTAGGTGCTGTTATTGCCTCCTCCGAAAAAGCCAAGAGAGACCCCATAGATAACGCCTTTAACCGGCACACATTTAATAAGGATGAGGAAGATCTTCCGGAGTGGTTTGCACAAGAGGAAAAGTAGCAACAATTATGACAATTTCCTGTTGATAAGAAGGAGGTGGAGCATTACTTGAAATGCTGGTGGGAAATCAATGCACCTCCCATCAAGAAAGTGGCAGAGGCTAAGGCTAGAAAGAAAAGAAGGATGCTGAAGCTGGAGCAGACCAAGAAGAAGGCAGAAGCCGTGGTGAACACAGTGGAAATCTCAGAACAAAAGGAAGTGGCACAGCTACAAAGTCTCTACAAGAAGGCTGGGCTTGGCAAGGAGAAATGCCGTGTCACCTACGTTGCAGCTAAAATAGGTGTATGCTGCAAAGTGCATCGGCTAGCTGGAGTCAGAGGTCATTTCAAGGTGAAGGACTCAAGGACGAGGAAGAACCAAAGAGCTCAGCAACATAAGAAACAAAAGAGAAGACACAAATGGAAGTGAACAGAGCTGCCAGGTCCCCAGGAAAGCATGGGGACTAGGAGGAAGGGTGTGGCGTGACTCAGTCTGGCCCCCTTTTCACCAGCCCGGCCCCCTGCTCACGTCACAGCTATCTGAAAAACAGTGAACAGGGTGCCTAGAACTCCCACTGTGGTCCTGAGCAGAGAGGAGGATGTCCTCCTGCCTGCCTGAAGGAAATCCTCCCATGAAAGCACTGCAGAACTGGCTTGATCATGATCCTTTTTTTAAACCATTAAGGGGGAGTTTGGTGTTGAAGCAAAATTCAATGTAGTCTATTCCTGGACACGTAGACCTCTCAAGCCTTCCCCCATCTTATTCCTGAATAAAACCAGGATGATGGAAGAGGAAAAAAAGAAGAAGAGGAAGGTTATAGAACACCTGGCAGATTTAACCTGAAGACTACCTAAAGTCATTTAAAAATTACACTTCCAAAGATCAAGGATAAAGGAAGGATCCTAAAAGCAGCAGAGATAAGAAACAAATAGCATGCACTAGAACTCCAACACGTCTTACAGCAGACTCCTTGGTAGAACTCTTACAGACCAAGAGACAGTGGCATGGATAAAATATTTTACCCTGGAATAGTATATCCAGAAAAATATTTTTCAAACATGAAAGGAGAAATAAAGACTTTCCCAGACAAAAACAAAAGTTGAAGAATCATCAATACTAGACCTGTTCTGCAAAAAATCCTAAAGGAGTACTTCAATCAAAACAAAAGGGCATTAGTAAGCCATAAGTAACCACCTGAAGGTATAAAACTCATGTTAATAGTAAGTACTCAGAAAAACACAGAATACTGTACAGTGGTGTGTAAACTATTCTTATTTTAAGTAGGAAGATTAAATAAGGAACCAATCAAAAAAAGTACAAAATTTTTTCAAGACCATAGTTGGTACAATAAAAGCAACAAAAAGTTAAAAGTGGAAGCACAAAGTTAAGGCATAGAGTTTATTCTTATTTTCTTTTTTGCATGTTTGTTATTTTTATCTTCATGTAATAAGTGTTAAGTTACTATCAGTGTAAAATAATTTGTTACAAGATAATATTTGCAAGCCTCATAGTAACTTAAAACCAAAAAAAAACATACAACAGATACACAAAAAAATTAAAAAAAAAGACCTTAAATCATACCACCAAAGAAAATTACCTTTACTAAAAGGAATACGAAAAAAAAAAAAAAAAGAATGAGAAGACCACAAAACTACCATGAAACAAATAACAAGGAGGGGCCAAGATGGCTGAGTAGAAATATCTCTGGTCTGCAGCTCCCAAAGAGATTAACACAAAAGGCAAGTGATCAAGTGATTTCTGCATTTCCAACTGAGGTACCCAGACTCTCTCACTGGGACTGACTAGGTGGTTGGTGTGACCCATGAAAAGCAAGACAAAGCAGGGTGGGGTGACCATTCACCCAGGCACTGCATGAGGCAAAGGGACCTCCCTCCCCATCCAAAGGGGTGGTAAGGGATTGTGATACCTGTTTGGGGTACTATACTTTTCTCATGAATTTCTGCAACCTGTGGATCAGGAGATTTCCTTGTGAGCCTACACCACCAGGGCCGTGGGCCCCAAGCACATACCTGGGCAAACCCACAGCAGCTGCTCCAGTCAGCAGCTGTTGGGGCAGACACTGAGTTGCAGGAGTTTTTACATACTCCAGCAGCTCCTGGAACTCCAGGTAGACAGGAGATTTTTCCACTTCCGTGAAAAGGGGGCTGAAGCCAGCGAGGCAAGCAGCCTTGCCCACTCCCATGAATCCCCATAAGCTAAGACCCACTGGCATGAAATCCCTGCTGCCCAATATAGCAGCCTATAATCTGCCTAACATGATTGACTTCCCAGGGTGAGGGGTGAAAATCATTACTGAGGTCAGAGCTCCCACACAGAGTCCTCAATAGGGCACTGCCTAGTGGAGCTGTGAGAAGGGGACCACTGTCCTCCAGACCCCAGAATGATAGTTCCACCAATAGCTTGCACCATTAGCCTGGAAAAACCTCAGACACTCAATGCCAACTCATGAAATCAGCTGGGAGGCAGGCTGTACCTTACAAAGCCACAGGGGCAAAGTTGTCCAAGGCTGTGGGGGCCCACTTCTTGGATCAGGATGACCTGGATGTAAGACATGAAGTCAAAGGAGATTATTTTAGAGCTTTAAGATTTGACTGACCCACTGGATTTTGGATTTGCCTGAGGCCTGTAGCCCCTTCATTTTGGCCAATTTCTCCCATTTGGAAAAAATAAACAGGTGTATTTACCCAATGCCTGTACCCCCATTTTACCTGTACAGTACCTAACTTGCTTGTGATTTTACAAGCTCATAGATGGAAGGGACTTGCCTTGTCTCAGATGAGATTTTGGACTTGGGGGACTCTTGGAAGGGCATGGTTGTATTTTGAAATGCAAGGACATGAGATTTGGGAGGGACCGGGGTAAAATGATATGGTATGGCTGTGGCCAAACCCAAAATATTATCTTCAATTATAATGCACATATTCCCTATATGTCAAGAAAGAGACTAGGTAGAGGTAATTGACTTATGTGGGTGGTTCCACCATGCTGTTCTTGTAATTGTCAGTGAGTTCTCATGACATCTGATGGTTGTATAAGTGTGTGGTTGTTCCTCCTGAGTTCCTTCTCCTTCCTGCCACCTGTGAAGAAGATGCCTTGCTTCCCCTTCACTTTCTGCCATGATTGTAAGTTTCCTGAGGCTACCCCAGCCATGTGAACCTGGGAGTCAATTAAATTTCTTCTCTGAAGGTCCAATACCACGTGGAAGCCACCAAAGGTTGGGCCTTGCTCCCTCTGAAGCAATGGCCTGACTGTTATATTGACTTTTTAAAGCCATGTCTGGCATACAGGGCATCAAGGCCCTAGGCTGCACTAAGCAGCAGAGTGCTGGGCCTGGCTCATGAAATCAGTTTTTCCTCTTAGGCCTCCAAGCCTGTGATAGTAGGGGCTACTATGAAGACATCTTACATTCCCTGGAGACGTTTTCCCCATTATCTTAGTGATTAACATTTGGTTCCTCATTTCTTATGTAAATTTCAGCAGTCAGCTTGAATTTCTCCTCAGAAAATGGGATTTTCTGTTCTATTGAATTGTTGGGCTGCAAATTTTTCAAACTTTTGTACTCTGCTTCCATTTTAAACATAAGTTCCAATTCCAAGTTATCTCTTTATAAATGCACAAAGCTTAATGCTTTTAAAAGCACATAAGTCACCTCTTGAACATTTTGCTGCTTAAACATTTCTTCCACCACTTACTCTACATCATCTCTCTCAAGTTCAAAGTTCCATGGATCTCTAGGACAGGGAGAAAATGCTGCCAGTCTTTTTGCTAAAGAAGAGCAAGAATCACCTTTATTCCAGTTCCTAAAAAATTCTTCATCGCCACTTGAGATCACCTCAGCCTGAACTTCATTTCCCATACTATCAGCATTTGGTCAACAAGTCTCCGGGAAGTTCCAAATTTTCCCACATCTTCATGTCTCCTTCTGAGCCCTCCAAATTGTTCCAACTTCTGCCTGTTACCCAGTTCAAAAGCTACTTCCACATTTTTGGGTATCTTTATAGCAGGGCCCCACTACCTTTGTACCAACTTACTGTATTAGTTCAGTTTTACACTGCTATAAAAACATACCTGAGACTGGGTATTTCAAAAAAGAAAGAGATTTGACTCACAGTTCTGCATGGCTGAGAAGACCTGAGGAAACTTACAATTGTGGTAGAAGGTAAAGGGAAAGCAAGGAACCTTCTTCACAAGGCAGGAGGAATGAAAAGGAACACAGGGAAAACTACCACACAGTTGTAAAACCATCAATACTTGCGAGAACTCGTTCACCATCATGAGAAAAGAATGGGGGAAAAATGCCTCCATGATTTCTCTTTCTCCTGCTCTGGCAATGTAGGGAACAACTCATCTTTTTTGCCTTACACCATAATTATAAGTTTCCTGAGGCCTCCTCAGGAGCACAAGCCTTTAAAGCCCACAGAATTATGAGCCAATAAATAAACCTCTTTTATTTATAAATTATCCAGTCTCAGGTATGTCTTTATAGCAGTGCTAGAATGGACTAATACAAAACATTGAGCTGGATTTTCTGTTGATCATTCATTTGCTTTCCTTCATAGTTTTACCAAATATACATATTTGGTAAAATATATATACACATATATATTAATGAATCTATGTTGACAGACATTATCTTTCATTGTTTAAGTTGAGGAGTTGGCTGACAATCTAATTGTAATACCTTTGTAGATAACGGTTTTTTCTCTCTGGGTACTCTTAATTCTATCTCTGAATTAATTGAGTGGTAGTTTTGTTAAATCTGTTTGAATATGATTTCTTAAATTATTTTTTAAATATATTGGGATCATTAAATCTATTTATAATACTCATAATGTAGAAATAATTCAAATGTTCATCAACTAAAGAATGATTAAATAAAGGTGGAATATTATCAGTGGGACATTATTTACTAATAAAAGAAATGAAGTACTAATTAATGCTACCTTCAAAACATACTATGCTTAAAAAGCCAGTCACAATGACCACATAATGTACAATTTCCTTTATATGAAATGTCTGGAAAAGGCAAGTCTATGGATTCAGATGTTACATTAGTGATTTCTTGGATTGGGAGGTACAGATACAGTAAATGGTTATATGGAACCTAACCATAGTGACGAAAATGTTCTAAACCCGAATTACAGTGATGATTTTGTTGCTTTTAAATTAATTTTAAAAAGATATTAAGTTATTTATTATAATTTAGTGAATTATACATTATATAAAATATGTTTTGGTCAATTTTTATTAACAAAAGATATACATTGACAGCAGTAACTAAAATGATATTTTAAAAAAATGCATTTAACTTTCAAATAGCCCAAAGGTTATGGGGAACACATAAATATCTCTACAGATTCTCCAAAAACTGTATTAATTAACAAGAACTAATAAATACACATAAATCACTTATATTCAATATAGCTAGAAAACAGAATAAAACTTCCAACTTCTCATTAACTGTATGTATAAAACAATCACCACATTTTGGAAGAATTATTACTTGGACTGCAAGTACAAGTGAGCTTCTTACAAAGAATAGGGTGTGGCAAATAGAGGCCGAAGTGAAGCCACAGAAGAAAAACAAAATCAACAAAAAGAGAACTGAAGACATGGGATTTGGATAAAATTTTCTAGAGCAAGCCCAGGATCACTAAAAGCACATGTTTTGAGAGAAGGATATTAAAAGTAAGTGGGACTCAAGGTGCAAGTTTCAGAAAGGGAGTAAAACACCATGAGAAAAAAAAAAAAGAAAGAAAAACGGGAGGATGGAAGGGGACAAATGGCATTCTGCAGAGACAGGGTGCTAAAATAAAGAGAAGCACATGAAGCATCTTTAGAATGATGCAATACAAAAGCAAACCAAACAGTGCAAAAGGATAATGCCATATGCTTGCACATGCACACACAGACACACACACACACACACACCCCCACACTCACACACACACACGCGCGCGCACACAAACTCTGCAATTGCTATCCCCCCACTGAAGTAACTGCATTTTGCTGTACTCACTGAAGAGGGCAGTCTTTTATTAGAAACCTTTAAAACCCACCCACATTAACAACCACTGTGTCCACAAAAGTAAAGGAAAAAAATATGATGTCCATCTATGTAAAAGTTGTATAAGAAGAAAACAAACAAGCATAAACACTGAGAAGCATATAGCTTTAGCTAAAATCCCCTAGTCTTGAAAACAGACAACCAACTCAAAACAAGACGAATTAAATAATCTCCAGCAAACAAACATTTGGGGATGTTAAAACAAACTCCTTGAATCTAAAATAGAGCTCCAGAACAAAAGCTGATTTTTTCTAAAATATATAACACAATACTTGATCAAAATCAAGAAAAAATGCAAGTTAAAGTGAACATATCTCAGAAATAAATATTACAAAGGTACATAACAGATTTCAATAAATACTAAGGTAAAAGAAAAAACTTACACTTAAGCAATACTGAACCCTATTTTTAACATTTTACTAATGGACACAGTTTATCCAAACAAGAGATTCTTGGACAACATTTGTCAAAAGAATGATTGTGATTATGTATTATATTGAATTTTTATTTAATACTAAAACATAGGTGAATAAAACATGAATGAATATATAATTTGCATATATTCTCTCAGGCTTGAAACCCCACAATTATTTTCATCTCTTACTTCTTTCTTATATCCATGATATGATTGAGTGGTGTCCCCACCTAAATCTCATCTTGAACTGTAGTTTCCATAATTCTCCCAGACCTACTGAATCTGAACCTACATTTCAACACAACCTTCTAGGGATTTGTATGAGGAGGAAACAGAAGGTATAAGATATTCCTGTCCTTGGTAAAGGCAACTGGACCGGTAGTGGCAGAGCTGGACTCCACAACTCTTCTGCCTCCAAAATATGCAGAAAGTAGAGTCTGTTATGTCTTCAGCCACACAGCAGCTGAACTCCCTTGGCTGTATTTTGAAGCCTCTCCACCCTCCTTAGTTATAACTCTGCTCTCATTACTTAAATTGAATATGTCAATCCCTCTCCTGGTATCCCCTAAGCTGAGGAATGGCCTGAGGCCTGGGCCTAAGCAGCCTTCTGTATCTGCCTTGGGTTTGAAGCTAGAGAATGAAGAAGGGGCTGGACCCACATGGGCTCCAGGGGGAGGGGGAAGGAGATGGCAGCTCTGCTGTGAAGCTGGCTCCCCACTGTTAGTGGTGCAGCCTTCTGGTCTTGCCCGGTGCCTGATGACCCAGACACTGGGATCATCCCCTCTGTGGCATAATGTGGGTGTTGTACCTGATGGCAACATCACCAGATCTGGTGCTTGAGCTTTCTGGAGAGGCTGTGAGCTGTAAAATTACTTCTTCTCAAACATGAAACATACAAATCCCTGGAAGGTTGTGTTGAAATGTAGGTTCAGATTCAGTAGGTCTGGGTGGGCATAAAACTCTGCATTTATTTTTAAATTAATTTATTCTTTAGGCTCTAGTCCAGTATGAGAGATTCTGCATTTCTTTTTTCCTTTTTGGTTTTTTTTTTTTTTTTTATGGAGTTTTACTCTTGTGTTGCCCAGGCTGGAGTGCAGTAGCACAATCTCGACTAACTGCAACATCTACCTTTCAAATTCAGGCAGTCCTCCTGCCTCAGCCTCCTAAAGAGCTGGGACTACAGGCATGCACAGCACACCTCGGCTAATTTTTTTGTTTTGTTTTTTGTATTTTTAGTAGAGACAGCGTTTTGCCATGTTGGCCAGGATGGTCTCAAACTCCTGGTCTCAAGTAATCCACCAACATTAGTCTCCCAAAATAATGAGATTACAGGTGTGAGCCACTGCGCCCAGCTGAGACTCTGCATTTATTTTATTTATTTTTTATTTTTGGAGACTGAGTCATGCTCTTGTCATCCAGCTGGAGTGCAGTGGTGTGATCTTGACTCACTGCAACCTCCACCCCCTGGGTTTGAGCGATTCTCCCAACTTTGCCTCCCAAAGTGCTGGGAGTACAGGAGTGAGCCATCATGCGCAGCTGAGACTCTGCATTTTTAACGAGCTCCCAGGTGATGCCACCCTTGGCCTGAGGTCCCCTGCTTTGCACAGCGAGGTTTCACTCAATTCATTTCTGGCTTAAACTAACACTCTGACTGATAGCTATAGATTCCAACATCTAAAAACTTACAGTGTATGGAAAGGCAACATTTACACATCCATTACCAAAGCACACTAGAGGACATTCTCCAGTTTTTTTGGACTTATAAAACCCTATGTCATTCTTGGGGAAAAAGTTCAGATGATATTTAATTCATAAAATCAAAACAAGTTACAAGCTGGGCGGTGGCTCATGTTTGTAGTCCTAGACTTTAGGAGACAGAGGCAGGCAGATTGCTTGAGCCCAAGAATTGGAGACTAGCTTGGGCAACATAGCTAGACCTCATTTCTACAAAAAATTTAAAAAAAATTATGACTGGGTGTGGTGGTTTACTCCTGTAATCTCAGTGCTTTGGGAGGCCAAGACAGGTGGATCGCATCAGGTCTGGAGTTCGAGACCAGCACAGCATGGCCAACATGGTGAAACTGTATCTCCACTACAGATACAAAAAATTAGCTAGGCATGGTGGCATGTGCCTGTAATCCCAGCTACTCAGGAGGCCAAGGCACAAGAATCACTTGAACCTGGTAAGCAGAGGTTGCAGTGGGCTGAGATCATGCCACTGCACTCCAGCCTGGGCAACAGAGTTAGATGTGGTCTCAATAAATAAATATAAAATTAAATTAAAATTTTAAAATGAGCTGGGCATGGTGGCATGTGTCTGTAGTCTCAACTACGAAGGAGGCTGAAGTAAGAGGATCACCTTGAGCCCTGGACGTCAAGTCTGCAATGCTCTGAGATCACACCACTGTCCTTCAGCCTGAGTGATAGCGCGAGACCCTATCCAAACAAAGAAACAAAAACAAGTTAACAGTATGCTGATGGATATTTTATTATTCTGTAAGAGCCCTAGAGGTAATTGGACACACAGTGATATCTCATCAAAGGAGATTTGGCAATCATCTGTATAATGTAGTAACATCTCGAGATGCAGGATTAAATGGGACATAGGTGGCAGGAATGATGACTCCCTGGCTAAAACAACTTTCTTGAAATCACTTATTCACACACTCCCAATCTCTTTAAGTAACTAGGGCAAAGAGATAAAGTTTAGCTAGACATTAAGCAGAAGCAGAGTAGTCCTCCCATCAGAAGCTGGCAAGGTTCATTCACAACGGAAGTTTAGCGTCTTAAAGTCATCTGGGGCTGCCATAACAATATACCACCAGGACCGGGTGCTTTAAATGACAGAAATTTATTATTCATAGTTTTGGATACTGGGAAGTCCAAGATCAATGTGGGGATAGATTCAGTTTCTGCTCAGGGTTCCCTTTCTGGTCTGCAGATGGCCTTTGCCACCTCTTTGGGTGCTCATGACTCCTTCTTGGTAGAGAGACAGCTCTGGTCTTTCTTCTTCTTACAACAGCACTAATCTCATTGTGAGGGTTCCATCTGCAAGAACTCAACTATATCTGATTACCTCAGATATAGCCAAAGGATCTATCTCCTAATTCATCATATTGGGGATTAGGACTATAAATAAAAAATAAAATTCTAAGCCTTCTGACTAACTGAATGTACTCCTCCTCGGAGCCAAGGACATTCCAAAATCAACCTGAAAACCTAGCTCAGGTCATGTTAAGAGGTGGAGATCAAACATGCTTCATTATACCCTCCTCTGGTTGGAATTCAGGTACAGCTGACCAGTATTAACATTAAAACAGAGATCTTAACACTGACCAAACAGACTTTCTGTAGCAACAAGACATCAAATTTCAACCTGACTCTAGTATAGTATCACATGACATACAGCAGGGCCTGACATAAATCTTAAGTATTTTATCTCAATATATTTCTTTGACATATTTTGAAATAATCCTGCAAAGCTGTCTCTTGTGGGGAAAGCTACATTCTGTAGAGAATCCGTATTCCTTTCCACATCTTTTCCCTAATCCAGAAGAGAATAAACTGAGAGTCTGGCATCTTTTTAGGTCAGATAGGAGCTCTAAAGCCTGCTACCTGGAGGTTTCATCTCCATTATAAAATCTTGGTGTCCACAACCCCTTAACTTATTCCTTTATATTGATTCCAGGATTGTAGATGATAACTCTTTTAACCCATTGCCACTCAGAAAATCATTGAATCCACCTGTGACCATGAAGCCCACCATTCCAAATTGTCCTGCCTTTCTGGACAGAACCAATGTATCTCATATATAATTATATTTTAGGTTCTGGGGTACACGTGCAGATCATGTAGGATTGTTGCATAGGTACACACATGGCAATGTGGTTTGCTGCCTCCTTCCCCCTATCACCTATATCTGGCATTTCTCCACATGTTATTCCTCCCCAACCTCCCTAACCCCCGTGTCCCTCCCCTATTCCCCCCAACAGACCCCAGTGTGTGATGCTCTCCTCCCTATGTCCATGTGTTCTCATTGTTCAACACACACCTATGAGTGAGAACATGTGGTGTTTGATTTCCTGTTCTTGTGCCAGTTTGCTGAGAATGATGGTTTCCAGATTCACCCACGTCCCTACAAAGGACAGGAATTCACCATTTTTTATGGCTGCATAGCATTCCATGGTGTATATGTGCTACATTTTCCTTGTCCATTCTATCATCATTTATAAGTGTTGATTGATGTCTTATATCTCTCAGCATGTATAAACCCTCCCACCTTGGGTACATGTTCTGAGGATCCCCTAAGGCTATGTCTTGGGCTGTTGGTCACTCATATTTCACACAGAATCTCTTCAAATGTTTTGCAGAGTTTGAGTCTTTACAGCAACAGGTCTTCCATGTAAGAATTTCTGTGGGATGCAAACATTGGTTCATAACAACAGCTAAAGATTCTTTGACATGAGTAATTTGGTTTCAGCATTAGGAGAGTGTCAGTTCCGGATACAAACCCCTGTTGCCAGCAGTAGTGTGTTTTGAAAACCTGGAATAGAATTTCAGTTGGTTTACAGATCCCAAGAAGTAAAGGAGGGTACCCTTGGGGGGGTCTCATGATCCACAGGTGAAAAATCCACCCATACAGGAGTAACTCATCCCAGTCAGTGGGGAGAGGCGCTCTCTGCCTCTCCAGAATGACAGCGACCCTTTCTCTTTAAGTCCTTTTTTTTTTTTTTCGGATGAAAACACTGGAGGCTGGGTAATTATTAAAACATAGTAATTTATTTCTCAGTTTTTGGAGGCTTGAAATTCAATATTCAGGTGAAGTTTCGGTATCCTCACACGCACAGAAGAGACCACATCCCTCCTCTCACCAGTGCTTTTGAATAATTATACATGCTTGTAATAGGAAAAAAATTCAAATTCACATAGGCCTTGATTTACCACAAATAAATCTCTGTGGCTAGAGTATGAATATGTCTATGCTTCAGAAACACCACCACAGCTGTGGATGGGAACCCTGTTTACTCCCAACAGGTTGCAGATGTCTTAGAAAGACACTCCTAGACCACAGTTTCAAGAGACCCAAGCAATCACCTCATCTGCTGACTTCCAAGTTGCTGGCTAGAAGCAGGTCAGGTGCCTGGAGGGTCCCTGAGCAGCCCTTCAAAAACCCTCTCTCCTCAATGACCCACACCCCATCAGAGCAGCCCCACTTTTGAATGCTTTACCAATCCAGATGCCAGCTGAGATTTCTTTTCACAATTGTTTCCATGGCAAAGGAAAAATTACACACTCACTGAACTCGTCCAAGCCCCTCTCTGCAGTGATTTTTATAAGTAACAGGACCTTATTGCGGATATTCAAATTTCTTTAAAAATGAAACACTGCTATAAAAGCATAGAACATCCTCCCCTCTGAAAACTTGTGCCAAAGGAAAAAGCAAACAGCAAGAATGGGATTGTGTGGAATAAAGGTGGCTGAGCAATAGACTTCTATTGCTAACTGTGGACTTACATCACAATTGGAACAAGTTAGATCTAAATCTACAGTGGACTCCAGGTAGAGCTGAGGTCCCAGCTAAGAAGCAGGAAGAACCAGGGAACTCAGAGCCTGGAATCCAACCCCAGGCTCTCCACATTAGCATCAGTGGCTGCAGAGCCATTATCAGGACTTCTCAAAACCAGGAAAGTAGGCAGGTAGGTCAAGAATCGGTCACCTGAAAACACACAGTCACAGCAGTGAATCCCTTACCCACCTGGGATCAAGCTCTTCAGCAAGCAGTCTCCTGCAACAACCCAAGGACCCCTGGAAAACGGGCAGTAGGCTAGGCCGCCTCCTGGAAAGCACTGCCCTAATGGAAACACATTTTAAAAAGCATCAGTGGTTGTGTTCTCTGTAGAGAATGGAGTGAAGCGAACTTCAGTATGAAAAAGCAGGAGGGAAGTTTTCCCATAAAGCAATAGAGCAAAAGAACCCCGTGATGTGCAGAAAATAACACTTACAAGAGAGAGGCAGAGGCAAGGGACTAACAGGAATCTGAATGGGTTTAAATAAAAACAAACTTTCCCACCCATGGAAGGGAGAAAACTATAATAATTTATGTGGCAAAAGAGGAAGGGGGTTATGCAGGTTGACCTAGTGAACTGACTTGCCCTGGTTTATTCTCACTCAGCCTCAGACCAAAACCCAAGGATCAAAACAAACTTTTGGCAAAAAGGCAAAGGAATAATAACCAAGGATACGATGATTAAAAATATGGCCTGTAAGTAAATAATACAAAGACAGATGAGAGTTATTAAAAGGCAGGTTTATTTTCCTTCCAATCATCCATAATTTAGGGATTCTTCCAATAACTGAGAGAAGATATAGCCAAGTTGTGAATTACTACGTGCACGATATATATATATATATATATATATATATATATATATATATACAGACGAAAAAAACCATTTCTCCAGATAATAAAAGCCAACGTGGCCCATTATTCCCTGGGTGAAGTACTCTTGAAGACGACATGATCACTTTAGAAAAAGCAAGGGAAAACTATTTCCTATTAGCATTCTTCCCCCCAAAGTAAATGATCCCAGAGTAAAAATCCATAACTCCGTCCTTTGCCGAGTGACTTCTGGAAGGTGGATGAAACTTGAAGAGACTCACTGAAGATGGGGTGACTTCTCCTGTGAAGCAATCACCTGTGAGCTTACATACCAACATTGCAAGGTGGGGGAGAATTGCATTCATTTCTAATCTCTGGAGGCATCAGCAGCCAAAGACCGGAGAGCAGGAAAGGAAGCTTCAGTGGCCCTCCGGCAAAGTGGTCCTCAGGAGTTCTGAACGCTTGCCCCCTGTGTTTGAAGAGTGTCCGGAGAGACGATAATGTTTGACTTCTGATACAATCCTCAGGGGGTGTTTTCACAGTTTTACATAATTTAAGGAATTAAAAATCTAATAGAATTTTCAAAGAAAGCCCTCCAAATGTATGAGGATTCTCAGAAGGAACATGACATTTGCTAACCATGGTAACAACGTATAATAACCAAAGTTTTGAATTGATTTGAGTTCAGTTTTAACAATGACCTAAGTCCAACCACAGAAAGATAAGTGCTTTCAAACCAAGTAGGAATCCTGTGATTTTCTGAAGACCAGAACGACTCCCTCCAGCCCTCCCTGGCTCTGCTTTCTGTCCTCCCCTCTTTGCCATTTGTGCATCGCTGGCACCACCCCGTGGCCCCATGACCCCTGCTTCAGTGCCACGGAAGGCCCAGAAGACTCAATGCTCCCAGTACCAGAGTACCAGAGGGACATGATGGACACCTCACTGAGCTTGGCCACCTGCCTTGACTCCTTTCATTCTCATCAGAACCTAAGACACAGGGGGTTTTGAAACCAGTTGGCAAATAGGAACACAGACGCTTCAAGCTGTATTAAGACTTGCTTACAGTCGGAAAGCTAGCCAGCACCTGGGCTGCGCTTCCAACCCTTCCTCTGACCCAGTCGCGCACATGGTCCTTACGAAGAGGATGGCAGCACTTTGCTTGTTGTTTTATTTGTGTAACTCTCCGATCCCAAGCTGTAAATACCCAAGCAACACATTCTAAACTACACATTTACTGTTCCCAAAGACAGAGCTTAATTCCAAATAAATGACCAACTAAGATAATTTTCTAAATGTATTTACAGACTTAAATATAAGACATCAAACTATGAAACTACTACAAGAAAATACTGGGGAACCCACCTAAGACATTGGTCTGAGCAAAGAATTCTTGGACAATCAAATGCAACCAAAGCAAAAAATGGACAAATGGAGTCACATCAAGGTAACAAAGAAACTAAGGTGGGAGGATCGCCTGAACCCAAGAGTTCAAGGTTGCAGTGAGCAATGATCCCGTCACTGTACTCCAGCCTGGGTGACAGAGGGAGACCCTGTCCCTTGTGTGCAAGTGCCACAAAGAGGTGGATGTAACCACTGTCCCAGGCTCCCTTGGTAAAAGTGAACTTGAAATTTAGATTTCCTTAAATCAAGGCCCAAAGAAATATTTTTCTACATAGGAAAGAAAAATCAAAGAAGAAAGGTGTAAAAGTAATGTCATCCAAGAAGGATGGCCAGCCTTTGCCATGTCACTGTCCCTGCAGTTCATGGCCGGGGATGGGGAAAACCCTCCACAATAGCTAATATGAACAGCTCTCCCAGGTTCCCAGGAAGAATGCATAAGACCTTTCTTATTAATTTACTTTTAAATATCTAAAACTCATTAAATAATAGCATTCTTCTGAATTTGTGCTAATTATACTTAAATGGGATTATTTTTATACCATGTTGAAGGGGATTTTCCAGCCGAAAGTACTATGTGAATGAGATTACAGGAATCATGCTTTACCTTCTTGAGAACAATGAAAAACTTACTATTTTAAAAAATGTTTAATATTTACTGCTAATTATGAGGATGATAACTTATTTGAAGAGCACTAAAACCAGTATAAGCTAGAAAACATTAGGAGTATGTTGAGTTACAGATTTGACACCAAACTACAATCAATTAAGAATTATTATAGATCTAGGGCCAGGCACAGTGGCTCATGCCTATAATCTCAGCACTTTGGGAGGCCGAGGCAGGTGGATCACGAGGTCAAGAGATCGAGACCAACCTGGTCAACATGGTGAAATCCCGTCTCTACTAAAAAAAATACAAAAATTAGCTGTGCATGGCGGCACATGCCTGTAGTCCCAGGTACTCGGGAGGCTGAGGCAGGAGAATTGCTTGAACCCAGGAGACGGAGGTTGCAGTGAGCTGAGATCATGCCATTGCACTCCAGCCTGGGTAACAAGAGCGAAACTCCGTCTCAAAAAAAAAAAAAAAAAGAATTATTATAGATCTAATCCTTCTTTAAAACCAAACATTATTGTGAATCTGAATGTGAGATTTTCAGTGACAATTGAATCTGTCTGCTTTTTTAGTATATGTTCTTTATGTTGCTTAGTCCAGATATTTACCTTTCTACATGACTGTTTGTGTTATTTTTCACTATATGCCAATAATTATGTTAATCTTATTAATATTTCTGACTTGAGTGACTCCACTGTATAACACTCACGTTTTAATTTTAAACAAGAACTACTTGTACTGTCTCATCCTATCAACAGCATGTACATATGCTTGGTTTTTCACTAAAAATTCTGCCATTTGCTGTCTCTTGCAAATTATAGCAAATAAAAAAAGTGATGTTTCCATCCTATAAAACAGCAAAAAAAAAATTCACAAAATTACAAATTTCTCAAATGAATTAAATATCTTCTCTAAGATGTTTGAACTTCAACATACAATATAGAAAGGAAGTAAATGAAAACCAGTCCCTTCCTTCTCACTCCTCTATGTTTTCTGATGTGCTGCTCTCTGCCTTGCAAGCACCCTTCCTCTGCCTCCCCACATTAACTGTGGTCATCGCCAAAACTCCCTTCAAACATTCCAGTCCCAAGAATCCTTGGTTTGATCACAGGACTTACAATGGTATATTGTAATCACTGCATTGTTTCCCACTGAAACCAAGAGTTTCTTGAGGTAAGGCCTGTATCTTTTATCTCTACAGCCCCCAAAACCTAAAACATAGTAGCAAATTCTTTAAGTTCTTTACATAAATTAGTGATCTAAATTATCTCGAGTAGTGTTTCTTAAACCATATTCCAAAGAATATTTGCTTATTGTAAACCAAGAGAAAGACTCCATGACAATCTGCATATGAGAAGTATTACAAAACTGTATTTTATATCCAATAATCAAGAAATCTCTTGAACTTTACCTAATACCCATTTGACAATACTTTTTGTGGCAACTATTAACATTTAAGGAATTAAGAGTTTCAGGATACAGTTTCCAGAGCTTCCCAATACAGTTGGAGGTTTCCTCTGGGTGGTACAAACTTGCCTGATTCACTTCTATCAATGACATTAGGATCCCAGATGCCAATGTCAGGCACTCCTGCTCCAAATGGGTCACTAAGGAAATGAGCTCTGAATTAACAGAGATTGGCTTCAAATGTACATATTTTCCATATTATTAAATAGTCTATGGGTTTCTTTTAATACAAGAGAATGGATTTTTATCTTAACTCTTACAAAACTCAGTACCATTATTACCTCAGAGGATGACAAAAAGTAAAAAACAAATTAGAAAATCTAATTTAAAATATAATAAAGAGATACAATTACCTTAAGAGAGAGAGGCTTAAAAACTTAAATATTAAAAAAACCAAAGCTCAGGAAGAAACTCTATTCTCAATTGTAGTGGTAATGCTGGGACCCTAATNAAAAAAAAAAAAAAACCAAAGCTCAGTAAGAAATTCTATTCTTAATTGTAATGGTAATGCTGGGACCCTAATACAACTCTACTTTTTAAATCCATTTTTATTGGTTTCCATTTAAAAGGCTATTTAAAGTTATTTTTTTTTATTTTAGGCTAAATATAAAGCAAATACAAATATAATGGCTTATCAATAAAAGTTCTCATACTGATCCATATGAGTTATTTCTAGCATAATGAAAGTCAATGTCACTTGAATTTTTAAGGAAGACTGCTGAGGTGAAAGATATAATGTCTGCAGTATTCATAAACTATCCAACTATAACCAGGAATGACCTAAAAAACACATCTAGGCCTTCCTATGGGAAGATGATTATTTGTGGTATAAAGAAAAAGAGATTTAAACTAAATTCTAAAATTCAACCCCATAACTGAGGGATTTATATGATCTATAGACAATATGTTATAAACAAATACACAATGACTTAAAAGTCTTGAAATCTTTATCAAAATATACTACAACATAAGCGTTGTAAACTCAAATACTTAAGGACAAAGGAAGGTTATCTGAGTAAGGAAAGTACTGATGTGGGCACAGGAGCAAACTGGAGAATATATGCCTTTTATAAAGAAGCATCCTCTACACAGCAGGCCAACACTGATAGAAACTCAGGGGACACCATATTTTATTTTTTAAGGCAAGTCTGAAGTCCAGATTTCTGCATAAGTCTTCTAAGTTTTACGTGTTGGCCCAATTTAAAGAGGCAAACAAATCCGTGAACATTTAGAATATAGCCCTTTTGTTTTTATATTTGCTATGAATGTGTAACTAAATGTTTGTGTATAATCCAAGTATTGGCATGTAAAATATTTTCTTTCTCTAGTATCATATGTTTTACCAAAAAAATCAGGCCCTCATATATAATAAAAATTGCTATTATGAATCATAGTACCCACTTCAAGAATTTTTCCAACATGTATTCATTTACAATCTATTTGTATATAATTTTTCCAGATTGATAGCCAAATAGATAGTTTATATGACTGCCAACACTAAATTATTAAAATAATTTCTATGGAAATTATTTTAATCAAAATAATTTTGATTTATATCAAACTTATATCAACTTCATGGATTTCAGTGTGTAAAGCTGACATCCTGGTTATGCTAAAGATCTATAAACTTAACAGACATACTCGGATAATTCCTAAAAAAATTTAGGATTGGCTATTATTTTAATTGAGAAAATCCAACTTGTAATGAACATTTGTTGACACATAATCATCTGTATGGTGACAAAGGGACATGAAATCATTAAAAAGTCAGCTTCTACTTATTGAAAGATTACCCATAAGCAAATTTTTAACAACTCTGAATGGCAGTGAATGATTAATGGTGGGAAAATATGGTGTTATTCTGTAAGCTGAGAGATACTGCCAATAATATTCCCTTTCACTCCCCATTCACAGACAGAAAAAGACAGGTAAATCAGGCTAATCTTATTGAAAAGGAGAATTTTGAAGAAAGTAGCACCTAGCAAATGCCAACTCTTCTAGAGATTTTTTACATTTTTTCAGATACAGAATGCATATATTGCACTTCTCTATTCTGGGGTTCTTAAACAGGAGTGTATGCACAGCTGGAGGGTTTGTTTGTTTGCTTGCTGTTATTGTGGTTAGAGATAAGAGTCTTCCTATGTTGCTCAAGCTGGACTCAAACTCTTCAGCTCAAGCTGGGACTAACGGAACATGCCACTGTGCCTAGCTTCAGGAAAACATTTTTAAACATACACATTCAGGCCTTATTAGATCTATTACATCCAAAGCTTCAGGGTAAAGCCTAAAATTTTAGATTTTTAACAAAATTTGCTCAGGTCACTATAACGCACAATTCTGAGAATTAGTGCACCAGGCAATCCCTTCAGTCTCATCCCCCACCCACGTGGCTAATTCCCTTTATCAGTTGTAGATGTGGCCAAAAAAGGAAAAGAGTCAGAGATAGAGTCATTTATTAAATCTACATTTAATTTTCATGGGTATGAGTAGAACAGGGACAAATAAATAACTTGATTTTGCTATTAATAAGCTCCTTATCTCCCACCTTTTCATCAAGACATTCTACATTTGAGAGGAAAGTTTAGACTCTAGGATCTAAGTGGCTGCTTCTGCCTGGATGGGTAATAAGTCAGTTAATAATTTGTTTCATCTTCTGTTGAAGTGTTTCTCATTTCATCACCACATATTCGCTGCCAATATGGTTTCCCCAGAGCCCTCCTAACATTAATCTCTAGGCAAATTTCAACTCACTCTCTTTTTCAAACCAAAATTTATTAGCCCCAAAGCTAAAAAGCATCTTGTCTCAACACATAAACTGGAAGAACAGCAAACTAAAAAAAACCTCTTCTTGGCATTTTCACTTATTACCTAATTTCCAAGTGACCTGCGTATTCCTGATGGCTCTCCTTTTCCCTTCCCATTTTTCCCTCGTAAGCCTCGCCACTGAGAGATGATACATCAGGTTTTTAGAAAATTGTCAGCAGCAGCAAGATGTCTATTTATTCTAAGTTGCTTTAGTTTTGTTTGAGTTTTAAGATAAATCCTATTTTCAGGGCATATTTCCTTTCCTGTGTTATTTTACATTAATTAATTGGTGGGGGGAGAAACCCTGCATTTAAAAAAAAAATGGAAAAGGTTTTATCTTTAAGAAATTCAAATATTTTCCAAAGTGTATTTTAAAAAGTTGTGCCCTTTAATGCTTCTTTCAAAGTATCATTATTTGAAATACAATTTTAGATAATTAAGTTATTTCAAAATAACTTAATTTGCTTGCACTCAGCGAATGCTTGAGCTTCCAAATATAAAAAAATTGAACCTTACCTATGTCAAGGTTAAAACAAATATTTTGAAAAGAAAGTTAATTGATCTACACCTTGTCCATTGCTTCAATATTTGCATCATAAGAAAGCAGTTTTTCTGCTAGTAACATACTATCATTATATCCAACATAATGGAGAGCAGTGATGCCACAGTTATCCTTAAGATGTGGGTTGGTGCCATGTCTCAGCAGAATGATGGCACAAGTCTCTTCCTGGTAATGTACAGCCTGTCCATATTAGATCAAGAAAAGATTGTAAATTCTAAGAATTCAAAATACACATTCCACAGGTTTCACCAACTAGTTGTACTTCAATAAGACAAATTTATTTTAATTATATACAGGTATTGATCGACTTACGACCTATGCAACTTACGATCATTCGACTTTACCACCACAATCGCTAGCCATGACTGCTCCGCGTCTGGTAGTGCAAACGTTGCCCAGCTGGGCGTACCGCAGTGCGGACCAGCTTCCGGCAGCACTACCATCTCCACATGCACCATTTCTACTGTTATCCCAGACTCGGTACAGCAATTTGTGTTTTGTGTCTTGGATATTTTTCATCAAACCCCTCCCAATAAACTTCTTATACATTTCGAAGCAATGGACCCAAACGTTGAACGATTTGCAAGGATTGAACGGATGGAGCATGATGTGTTTCGTCCGTATCGTGAAATTTATGAAGAAAAAAAGAAACATACAATTCAGACAAGGCTCACCATGTTTATGAAAAAACCAACTCCGGTAACCCCAACTGCTGCCTCAGATGACAACATCAACGATCCGCAGCCAAGCACCAGCTGCCAATAAAATGTTTCGTACATGTTTATATATTTTGATATGTTTTGCAATAGGGAAAATGTTTCCTACGGTATTTTTTACACCTGTATTTTGTATTTTTGTATGCACCTGTATTTTGTAATTCTGTATGTTTTGCAAATATTAAACCAGTTGTACTGGTAATTCAGTGTTTTACTTAAACCTGACGAATGTAAAAATAAGAAACAAAATGGTGTAGAGATGATACAAATGGCATAAAATGAACAAAGAAAATTATGATATATAACAATAATGAAAGAAAATTATGATAAAATATGATTTAAAGATTTTTATAACATCATTTCATAGTACTGTACATATAGCCTACTCAACTTACGACCAAATCGTGTTATGACTGGTCTGTTGGAACCAATCGTGATTGTAAATCGAGCACTAGCTGTATATATAAATCAAACCCATGTTATGCTGAAAGAGTTGACTACTATATACCTATATTAAAGGTGTTCTGTTTTGTTCGTCACAAATGTCAACCTCTTATTTTCTGTTCACCAGGAGAGTGACCACTTCCACACAGCCACTGGCACAGGCCAAATGTGGGACCTTTTAGGAAAGTGAAGTGCAATATCTCAAAACATACAGTTATTCACATAATTGTAAACATTGAATAGCATGTTTTTCCTCTTCATTATTTTTCTTGAAGAAAGTACAATACTTATTAGCTCTTATTGCTCACTACCTTAATGAAAACAGCAGCCTATTTGAATAGAAAGAGCTCAGTCTTTGGATTCAGTTCAACTACGGTTTCAGTCCTACTTAAAACTCTGTCATTTACCAGCTATTACTTAGCCTTTCTGTACCTCAACTTCCTCATTAACAAAAACAACAATAATAGCTATCTTATAGGACATCATGATGCTTAAGTGAGAAACTATGTAAAGTATTTAAAATAGTTCCTACAGCAACAACTCAAAATTGTTAGGTTTTTTGAGACAAGGTCTCACTCTTTTGCCCAGGCTGGAGTGCAATGGTGTAATCATACCTCACTGTAGCATGGAACTCCTGGCCTCAAGCGATCCTCCATATCCAGCCTCCTGAGTGGCTGGGACTACAGGTGTGCACCAGCCTGCCCAGCTACTAATTTAAAATTTTATGTAGAGCAAGAATCTCATGTTGTTGTTCAGGCTGGTCTCAAACTCCTGGCATCAAGCGATCCTCCCCACTTGGCCTCCCAGAGTTCTAGGATTATTTCTATTACCACTACTTAATCAAAAAATTTTAATTAAGTAGAATAATACAATTAAACCTACTTTGTAGGATGGCTTAAAGAGTAGGTCACATTTTAACACCTCTGATATTTGAATGTCACTTATAATTCATGATTTATTACATCTATAATTGGTAGCATTTTAAAAATTATTTTATTGAAATATATAATAATGGAGCATCACACAATCCATGAGTCCTTACATTAAGTAGCATATGGTATACTCAACAGGTCTAGGGCAGTTCTAGGGATATAACTGGCACTTAAATACATTTCGGTTCTTAAAGATATATGGGGAAAAAACACTGAAATAACAGTAACACATTTTTAAACAAATTAATTCTTGGGTTTTTCAAACAACTTGAAGCCAAAGGAAACTCATGATTCAAATGACTAGGTATGGATCATTTAATTCAATACTTATATTTAGAGGTTATATGCAAATCAGACTTTCCCATGATTAATATTAGTGTTTAAGACTGATAAACTTTGAAAGGGCAGCTAAAGGTTATCTTCTACTATTTTCTAACTTCAGAAATTCTTTTGTTTGAAAGATGGGAGATAAAGTTTAAATGAGATTAAGTCTTAATATCCCATTTCAAATCTCTTAGCTGGTGCAGACAGAGCAGGTAAACATGAAGTTTCTAAGGATAGAAGGGTCCTGAGAGATAGTAGAATACGTCTGCTACATAATAGGTACTCAGGTTATGTTTGATGAATAAATTGAATGAAAGAATGGATAAATACAGACGGGGAGTTCAATATTTTTAAATAAACTCCTATAAAGCAGTATTTTTGCAATACTAATGATTTATATTTGTTATTTTTATTTTCAAAGAATACAAGTAAAATGAAATGATTAATCTATCATTGTTTGCATATGAGATAAATCTACATGTAAGAAAAATATGTGTACATAATAAAATATATACATAAAATTTGGAGACAGATAAAAACATTCCATTTCTGAAGAGGCCAAAAGTTCAAAGATAATAACGCACAATAATAATAATAATGATAAAAAAATAGAAAGTGAGAGATTATTTTTATCTGGGCAAGATTCGTATTTCTTTTTCCAAGAGTTATTCCATTAATAATAAACTTTTACTAGAAGTGTTGTACATGCTCACTGCAGCAATCACGGATAAGAAAAACTTTGCTAAAAATGCAAATGCCCAGAACTTAGAAATGTTATCGTATTTCGTACATACTTTTTTGTTAACACAAGACCATAGTATGTTTGTGTGTATGTATAATCAAACTGATTCTTTTTTCCTTGCCGGCTGTAACAAAATACGTCTTTGTACATCAACATACTTCTGTATCTATTGTCACAATAAATGGTCACATATTATTCCATCCTATGGCTGCAACAGAAATTTACTTATAGAATTCATTCTATCTGTTCTTTTTAAAGTAAGTGCTGCAAAAAACAAAGTGCATGTATCTCTACTTCCTAAGGAGATTTTAGTATAACGGAATTGATGGGTAAAGAGTATACACATTTTTTTAAATGTAGTACTTACCACCAAATTGTCTATTTAAAAAGTTATCAGCAACTTACATTTAAGCAGCAGTACAAAACATCCTCACACATATTGTGGACGGAAAACAGTTTCATTCCTCTTTTAATTTAAATTCTTATACCAGAAACGCAAAGGATTTTTTCCTATGTACATAAGTAACTTGTAAATCTGCAAAAAGTTTCTTTGCCCACTTTTATTAGAGTTTTTATTTGATTTGAAAGAATTTCCTATAAAATGAAGATGCACTTCTCATCTAAGGCGTATATATGTAACTTTTCATCTAGTTTGTATATATAATTGATATACATATAACATTATGTATGTAATAGATATGCTATACATACCAGTACTATACATATCACATGATATATAATATAATGAATTCCCTGTAAAATGAAAACACACTTCTCATCTGAATACATATATAATATAGTAAAAACTTTTCAAGTATGTTTTCTTTCATTTCTCTTTTATTTTTCTGATACACAGGCAGTTTTAATTTTTAATTTGCTAAATCAACCTTCAGAATGCCTGCCTCTGAGATCATTCTTAGGAAGGCCTTTGTCAACATAAAATATACCTGTAAAGTAAGCATTTGTGTTTCCTTCTGATACTTTTCTCACTTGCATATGTAAAAGTTTCACTCTGTGTTCCATCAGGCACTCATGTTTGCAATATAAAATTTCATTAGTTTTCTTCAAAGAGCAGCCATTTTTTTCATTAGTAATTCATCCTTTCCTATTCATAGCTGTGAACATTATCAATCCTTACATATACCTTATATCATTTCAGTGTTTCTGGATTTCCTGTTCTGTTCTATACATTTATCTGCATTTTCAGCTGTTAGTAAAAATTAATTATAGCAATTAATAGCACATTTTAATATCTAGAGAAACCAGTATTTTTTCAGCCCATTATAAAATTTCTTAAAATGTCATCACAATAGTGAAAAACAGCAGGTGTCGTGCAAAAATGTTAAAACCTTGATATTTTCAGTTTATTTTATGTAAAATTGATACACACAGAAAGAGCTCACATTTTGAGAAAAATGTGTCTTCTCATTCAAGAACACAAAACCCACCTCTCACTTCCAAGTTTCCAAGACCCTTCAGTAAAGAACCGAGCAGTTCTGGGAAATTTGATAGAACTGCTGTAAAACAAGCAGTTTTACCTGAGAAATTTTCGCCTACTGAAAATGACTCCCGGTATTTTCGATAGGGGAATGAGTTCTCTCAGTAGGGACCTTCCGTAATGTATAAAACACCATGTTTTAAATGTGAACGTTAAAAATGACAACACTGTATATGCCTAACTTAGTGAGTTAAATCACTCACATTCTCCACCAAGTGCTCCAGTTGGGGAATTAGGAGGGATAAAGCAGCTGAGGCTCATTTGGCTCCGCTGCTCCGAGTGTGCCCGGCGCCCTCCAAGGCCCCATCCCAGGGGGGGAAGCCGGGCCGAGGGAACCCTCCTACCCCGGGCTGTGCCCTGCTACCTGTGCGGCTAGCCCCGGGCGTCCAGGTCTCCCCTCCTGCGCACCAGGCAGCTCAATCTCCGCGGGGTTGCCCCTACAGCCGCCTTGTGAATCTTCCACGGTTCCGCGTCCAGGATTCGGTGCCCAGAAGCGGTGTAGACCGGGTCTATGGAGCACAAAACCTGAGGTGCTGCTCTACCTTGGCCCCTGGCTCCCGAAGCCGAGGAACTTCTTCAAGGTGGTGACTTCTCAGATCCCCAACAACCAGCTCCTGAGCCGCGGCTCCTCCCACCCCCACCTGGCACTGACCCCCAACAGATCCCAAGTCTGCCTTCTAACCCAGAATCTGCGATCCAGCTGGGTCCACTACAGCCTTCGGCAGCAACATCGCAGCCTACGACCTCTCAGATCGAGGGAACCCCGCAAAGGCTTTAGGCGCGCGCCTGTGCCACGCTGGCCGCCAGGCTCCCGGAAGCCTCTCCCAGACATGCGCAGGCAGGTGGGGCTGCAGCTCGGGGCAGGCAGAGCTGGGCTCCGGGTTCTCCCGTGCTCGCCCGGGCTGCCGGAGGACCGCAGGTGCAGGATCTCAGGCGCGCATTTTATATCACAAACATGAGATCCTGATGGAACATTATCAGTCCTTGCATACATCTCGTATAAGGGAAGACCGGGAGGCCTGTCTGACACTGCGGCCGCCCCCCTCCTCAAAGGGAGATCGGGTCTGGCATGGGCACTCTGCAGCACTGGAGCGGCTTCCCGGATGGCCTGGCTTCAGTGCTGAAACTCTGGCCCCGGGGTCTGCCTGACAGGTGTCACGGAGCTGAAGATGATGGAAAGTCAGGGGTTGCTCCTTCTCCAACTGGCCCCCACTGCTGTCCATGTCGAATACGCAGTTTGCAGGTGCGGATCTGGTACTAGTGTGGGATGGAGGAGCTTCCCTTGGGTGGCATCAGGGTCGCCGAGGGTACAGCCCATCCGGCCTGAGGGTCCGCTCCTCTTGGACATCTCTCCGGATCCTGGGCCCCTGCGCTGGGCACTCTGCAACCACACTGATGAGACTAAGCAGCTGCTGGTGGGCCAACCACCTGACTTTGCCGCCTGGGGGCCCAGACTTCGGATTCCTGCTGCTGGGGTGTGGGCCTGGTCTGGGGTGTCCAGCCACTTGCTGTTCCCATGCCACGTCTAGGCTGCAGGAGTGACTCGGGCGCCGGCGGTGGATAGGGGACCGGGTACCTGATGTCCTCAGGGTCAAGTGCATTGCCCGCCCATCTGAGAGTCTGCTCTGCCTTGGCCTCCTCCAGGAGTGCAGGGGCCATCAGGTGGCAATTTAGGAATGCTTAAATTGAAGGAAATATTCTTTCTCTCTCTTTGAGAAATAAGTGGTGATTTGTTTTGTTTTGTTTTGTTTTTTGATACTCAGCTACAGCACAAAACAAAGGTGATGCAGAGGTGAAGGTTCACAGCCAGTTCCTCTATGGATTACCTCCAGACATGTATGTTCAACATAACTGCTTTGCTTGTCACTTTCACCTCAACACTTACCTATGCCTACTGTTCAGTAACAACTGTGGATTTAGAATTACTTAATACACAATTATTTCATAATAATTTAATACCCAAACTACTTTTAATAATTTACCATCTCTGCAATCCTGAATTATTCATTTTTTCTTTGTATATAAAACCATTGCTGTAGTAAGATCAAAATTACAAAACTCACATTTCATTCGGTCAAAAAAATTAAAACATATTATACATGAAAGATGAGAAAATGTATTTGTTTCATCATAAAAATTATGGGTTTGCAAAATTTTTATATGCTTAGCTACATTCCTGTGAATGTAGCTTATTTAACTTTGACCCCGCAAATCTTATGTCCTCACATTTCAAAACCAATTATGACTTCCCAACAGCCCCAAAAGTCTTATTTCAACATTAACTCAAAAGTCCACAGTCCATAGTCTCATCTGTGAAAAGGCAAGTCCCTTCCACCTAGGAAGCTGTAAAATTAAAAGCAAGCTAGTTACTTTACAGATACAATGGGGATACAGGCATTGGGAAAATGCAGGTGCTCCAAATGTGAGAAATAAGGGGGTTACAGGTCCCATTCAAGAGAGAAATCCAATAGGGGAGCCAAATTATAAAGTTCTAAAATAATCTCCTTTGACTCCAGGTCTCATAACACTAACCCTAACCCTAATTCTAGCCATAAACCATAACCCCTAACTTTAAGACTAACCATGAAACCTAATCCTAACCCTGCCCTAAACCCTAACCCTAACACTGACCCTAACCCTGACTCTCTAACCCTAACCCCTAAACCCTAATCTTAAACATAGCCCTAGCCCTAACCCTAACCCTAATGCTAAGCCTTGCCATAGGCATAACTCTAACCCTAACTCTTGCCCTAATCCTAACCCTAACCCCTAACCCTAACACTCACACTAACCCTAACCCTAAACCAACCAACCCTACCCCCAACCCTAATCCTAACTTTAACCCCAACCCTATTTCTAAAACTAACACTAACCCTAAAACCCTAATACTTACCCTAACCACTGCCCTAAGCCTTAACCCTAATTCCTACTCTAAACTGTAAACCTTAAGGCTAACCATTCATCCTAATCCCTAACCCTAACCTTATTCCAATTACCCTTAACTCTAAGTCTAACCTAAGCTTCACCCTCAATAATGATCCCTAATGTTACTTTCACCTGCTCTAATCCTTACCTTAAGCTAAACCTACTCTAATCTGTATATAACCCCAATCCAAAATCTCACTATAACTTTCACCCTAACCCTTCACTGTAATTCTGACCTGTCAACCTAACCCTATTAGTCAGCCTAATCTCTCCCTCTTATCTCTACTATGGAGCTCTCAACCACCAACCTGAACCTCCTATCTTGGAGCCCTTATACCATAATCTTTAACTGGTAAACGCTTAGCCTGTAAAGCCCTATGTTCTGATTGCGTCATACTTTTGCACACTAACTCTGTAAATGCTAACCACAATCTATACCCAATCCCATCCTGATCCATCCTACACAGTTTCACACCATTTCAAGGACTGAAATCTATAGCTCTATAACCTCGGAAATGCAGACTTAGTAATCCTCAACAAAATAATAATAAATTTAAACCAACAGCATTTGGAAAGGATCAAACACCATGAACAGGATTTCTTTATCCCAGAAAATCAACGCTGGTTCCACACACTAACGCCATCCGTGTAGCACACTGTATTATTAGAATGAATGGAAAACACTCCATAACTCTCTCAACTGATGCAGAAAGTGCTTCCGACAAAGTTCAACACCATGTCATGATAAAAAACACTCACAAACCTACAAATAGAAGGACATTTTTAAAAAACACTCACAAACCTACAAATAGAAGGACATTTTTTAAACACGATAAAAAGCAATTTTGTAAAACCAACAGTAAACATACTCAATTGTCATCACTGAAAGGTTTATTCCTAATAGAATAACAAGGCACAGATACCTACTTTCACTCTTGTATTCAATAGTATATTGGAAGATACAGGTAGGGCAATTATGCAAGAAAATAAAATATTCAAGGACCAATTATCACCTGATCTCATACATAGAAATTCCTAAGGAATGTTTAAAAAAGTATTAGAGATAGTAAACAAATTGGGTAAACTTACAAGCACGATACCAATACAAAAACCCATTTTATTTTATTTATTATTACTATTTCATTTTGAGATGGAGTTTTACTCATGTCACCCAGGCTGATACAATGACATGATCTTGGCTCATGGCAACCTCCATCTCCCAGTTTCAAGCAATTCTCCTGCTTCAGTCTCTGAGTACCTGGGATTACGGGCACGCGCCACCACACCCAGATAATTTTTGTATTTATAGTAGGGACGGGTTTTGTCATGTTGCCCAGACGGGTCTCATACTCTTGTCGTCAGGTGATCTGCCAGCCTTGGCTTCCCAAAGTGCTAGGATTACAAGCATGAGCCACCGTGCCTGCAGAAAAACCCATTTTATATGTATACACTAGCAGTGAATAATCTGAAAAGGAAATTGCAAAAATTTCACTTTAAATAAGACCAATAACAATAATAAGGAATAAATGTAATGAAAGGGCAAGACTTAGATGAGAAAAACTGTAAAACATTCCTTAAGGAAATTAAACAAAGCCCAGATAAATGTAAAAACCCAAACAAATGTAAAAACATGTTACATTCATGGATTTGAAGACGGTATTTGTCAAGTTTGCCAAACTACACAAAGCAAACTACAGGTTCAATGTTATTCCTAAAAAAATCCCGAAGGCCTTGGGACAGAAATGGGAAAGCTAATCCCAGTGTTCAAATAGAATTTTAATTTACCCTGAATAGCCAAACCAATCCAGAAAAATAACTCCAAATTTGGAGGTTCACACATCCCAATTTCAAATCTTACTACAAAGCAACAGTAATCAAAACAGCGTCATACTGGCACAAGATTAAACAGAAAGACCAATTGAATTGGATTGGGAGTCCAGACATAAAACAGTACCTCTGTGCTCAAATGATTTTACACAAGATCCACAACCATTAAATTGGGGAAGGAATGCTGTCCTCAACAAGTGATGTAAGGCAACTTGCTATCCACATAAAGAGACATGAAATTGTATCCTTACCTCATATCGCATTAACAAATTAACTTAAAATGGATCAAAGACCTAAAGATGGGAAAAATAAAAACTCTAGAAGAAAACACACAGTTGAACCTTCATAACCTTGGATGTAGCAATGGTTTCTCAGATCTGACACCAAAAGCACAAACCAAAAAAGGAAAAACAGGTAAGATGATTTCTTCAAAATTCAAAACTTTTATGCCTCAGAAGACATGATAAAAAAAGTTGAAAGACAAAATTGTTAGAAAAGGAAAAACAGCTATCTTCTCCTAGGACACTCTCAACACTCAACACAGAACACTTCTGTTGCCAGATGCATGGGCGTTTTTCCCCACACAGACCAAATCCTGGGTACCAGCTTGGTGTCCTACAGTGCAATCCAATTCTGACCCTACTGGAAGAAAGCATCAGACCCCACAGCTCAGTCCTAGGAAAAGAGGTCATGCAGCTTGTTGCTTGCAACACATGAGAGGATGATAATTTCTTAAAAAGTGACTTTATAACAGAGTTTAGCTAAAGGAATGTATAGGCTCCTGACTTAAGGGAACAGTATCCACTTTCGGGGCAGAAAGCAGGAGCTTTGAAAGGGGGACTTGGCAGAATGGCCCGAAGGGGATGGGGTGAGGAGGTGCAGGGTCTATGGGACTTGCTCTGATGTTTTATCCGTTAGGTGGTCTTGTTAGTACCACCATGGGCAGAGCTAGGTTGTGAATCGACTGTTGTATCCTGGCAATCTCCTGGTAGGGGAGAGTTCTGGAGGTGCCTAGTCTGTTTCAAGTTTTGGTCTCTGGAACTTTTAAGTAAACACACAGTTTTAAAAGATTGCAGTGTAGGAAGTGTCTGGTGGAGAGAAGGTAAAGCCTATAATTGCCTTCCTAAAAAGCTAAGTAGGAAGTGTGGGAAAAGGAAAAAGGTAAAAGTAATACATTTCTTCTTTAAGAAAGTAAGTCTACTCAGTTACAACACTGTAAGCACGTCAGATGCCAATCACAAATAGTAGGTTCCCAGGTTAACTTCTGTGGACTTGGCTACAGATTGGAGGCTCACACAACACCCTTATTTGGTTCAGCAATTTGCTACAGCACATTACAGAACTCATGAAAACAGTGTACTTACTACTGCTGACTTATTACCAAGGATATTTTAAAGGCTACAAACGAACAGCCAGATGAAGAGATGCACAGCGTGAGGTGTGTGGAAGAGGTGCGGGCCTCCCAAGTCCCCTCCAGAAACGATCCTCCCAGCATCTCCCCACGTTCAGCAACTCTCCCAACCCCGTCCTTTATTACGCAGGCAGGTTGGTTATGACAGCACCTTTAGGTATTCAACTCAACTATCAGCACCTCTACCTTTCACAGAGATGGGAGGGAGGCTGAAATTTCAAATCCTGTAATGACGAGGTTGGTTTCTTTGGCAACCAGCCCTGCTGAGGCTGTCCAGGTGCCCCCAGCCATCAGTCATCTCATTAGCATACAAAAGACACATCTCTTCTCTCTGCCTCAGGATACTGGGGCAGAGACCACACATAAACTCTTATTATGATCTAGTAACCCACAGAATGGAAGAAAAAATCTGCACAGTAGATACTCCATAAGTGTCTGTTATCCAGGATGTATAAATAACTTTTACAACTCAACAACAAAGACAATCCAATCTAAAAACTAACAAAGAACTTTAATACACACTTCGCCAGCAAGCACTTGAAAGATGCTTAACATCATTAATGATTATTAAAACCATAAAGAGATACCCTTTAACTCACACTGGAATAGTTATACTGAAAAAAAAAAACAAGTGTTGCAAAGATATGTGGAAACTTGAACTATTAAACACTGCTTGTGGCAGTATGAAATGGTGCAGCATATGTGTCAAATAACTTGTAGTTTCTTCAAAAATTTAGAAATAGATTTACCATATGATAGTGATTCCATTCCTAGGCATATACCCCAAAGACCTGAAAACAGGTGTTCAAACAAAAACTTGTATGCTCTTTAAATGTATCAAGACAATACATATTCAGGAAAGTCTTGGGAACAGTGCCAGGAAAACTGGATCAGAATGAAAAGACTCCCAGGTGGGGCAGGAGGTAGAAGTGAAATGAGTTTGTGAAGTGGATTATCACATAGGAACCATGCTGATTTCCTGATCTAAAGGTTATGTAGTGGTAACCTGGTAGAGTTTCCATGCTTTGGGTAAAATATACCGGAGTATTTTGTGGGACACCGTAAATCTGGTACAGCAATAACTGCTGGGGACTCTAAGAAACAGGTTATACTTTGCACTGCTACTGGAAGTTTCCTAGAAGTATGACATTATTAAAAAGTAAATTACTCTTTAAAACAGCCATATAAATCCTATTCCAGAAAAGCAGAGGCATCATCAAAATCCACTATAGAGACTGTGCTTCAACCAAAGTTGTGAACACTTATAAAAGCCTCTATGTCAACAGACTCCACTTAGTAGATATTTATCAGTAGTAGAGGCTACTGTGTGGATACATCAGTGTTATGGCACGGTGTGAATATTAGTGTTAGGGAATGGTGTACATATTATATTGGTGTTGGAGAACAGTGCAGATATTACATTAGCATTAGGGCACCTTGTGGATAATATTACATTAGTATTAGAAGCCACGGTGTGGATATTAGATTAGCGTTAGAGTATGGTATGGATATTATATTGGTGTTAGTGCACGGTATGGATATCATAGTAATGTTAGGGCACAGTGTGATTATTATATTAGAGGCCACTGTGAGAAGACATCTTAGCAGCCACTGTGTCTGGGACGTTGACAATGACATCAGGGTGTAGTCGTAAGGATGGAATTTGGGGATTTCATTTTTCTAGATAAATTTCTTCCTTTGTTGAATACTCTAAAGACTCTCTTCTCTGCACTCAGGGCCATGGAAAGGAAGCCTTTTCTTCACCAATGAACAACACTTAGTTGACATGACCCTCGTGCTGCCCTGAGGAAGTCGAAGCTCCTCAATGCTTCTGGCACCTCAGAGGGAAGTTGGTCAGCGGTGGGTTCGTGCTCCCTCTGGTGGCGCTAGAGCTCAGCACAGACACTGTTGCTCAGTTTCTCGGCTGACGTGCACCCCTTCCTGGCTGTCCTGAAATACCTATAAAATTCAATATTCAGTTTATTCGATGTAATAATTTTGGTAATTCAAATTAAAATGAAGCCCACTGTAGCCATATCATTCCCAAAATGATGATGGAAGACTTTGGAAGCCATGTAGAATGAAATGAATGTATATACAAAATAAGAAAAACAAAAACCTACTCAAAATAGTTGAGAGACTATAATTTGAAATGCAAAACTATAAAAAAATCTAAAAGAAAATCTATATGACATTAGGATTGGTGTTGAGTTTTAACACACAACATCAAATGCCAATTCATGAAAATATTGATAACAGACTTTATAAAACTAAGTATTTTACTGTGAAAAACTGTATTCAGAGAACAAAAAGACAAGACAGATGTGAGAAGATATTTACAAACTGGGTAAATGTCTGAACAGATACTCAACCACAGCAAATATACAGATAGTAGGCTGGGTATGGTAGATCCCCATCCCTACTAAAAATACAAAAATTACCCAGCTACTTGGGAGGCTGAGGCAAGACAGTGGCTTGAACCCAGGAGGCGGAGGTTGTGGTGGGCCAAGATCACACCATTCCTCTGCCCTACTGTATATGTAAAAATGCAGAGGTTGTTGATCGTCCAGGAAAGCAGTCCAAGAGTCCTGTGCAGGGAATTTTATTTTGGACTGCACATTCCTGCCACTGTCTCGAGTGTCCTCCTCTTTTCTTTGTCTGGTTTCTCTGCTCCTACCTTAGGTCCCCGACTTGCCCCTCTTTGGCTTGTGAGACCTCCTCACTGTTGGTTAAGGCACACGTGTGGAGATCAATCCAAATCCACTGTTGGGGCTGGCTTCTTCCTGCCTCCCAGGAAGGCCCTACAGTGGTCACGTCTGTACCTCCTGTGCCTGCCTATCTCTTTTGAATGTCCTTCTCTGCCCTAATCTGTACTTATGATGCCAGGTTTCTCTTGAGAATGTCCCCTTCGTCTTTCTTATCAGCATGTAGCTAGCAATTTTCTGACATTTTAACTGTAGAGTGAATGATAATTGGGGCATCTTAAGAGGTATTCTAGGGTGTTTCTTTCTGCATAGGTACCCTTCTTCCTCCTACCCACAACTGACAAGTGCCCATCCACTCCAGCATTAGAGATGCTACTAATATATAAATTTTTGATGGTCCCTTCAGGTAAGCCATCCCATTACGTTCATGTCTAGCTATCTACTGACTTTAATGGAGCTCACTATCCTGTGTCTTTCCCAAAAGTAGGGAAGGAATGATTCACTGGAAACCATAGGGAATGAAATGAATGTAGAGGAAAACTTTACAATTTATACAAATAATCACTGAAAATCATCCTTACACTAAAAATGCAAAACTATACAATTTCTAGAAGAAAAGAGAATAAAAGCTATGTGCCCTTGGGTTGGGTAATGAATTTTAACAAACAATACACACAGAACAAAGAATTAATCGGATTTTGAAAATATTTAAAGTGTATACTCTGGAAAAGACTCTGTTAAGAGAATGAAAAGACAAGCCATATATTGAAAGAAATTATTTGCGAAATACAGATCTGAGAAAGAATTTGTATTCAATATACAAAGATATCTTAAAACTAAGTAAAACAGCCCAATTAAAGATGCACACAAATCTGAACAGACACCTTACCAAAGGATTTAAGAGAAACCAGTCCTTTCAAAAGGACTGCCTGAAGCTGCCTCTCCTTTCTTGCCTGATAAGAGACCACCCATGACAGACAGGTTCTGGCCAGTATATAGAGGATGCACAGAGCAAGTTTTCATGCCCTCTGCTTCACCTTTTAATGTCAGAGGGCTGAAAACGTCACCCTGGGATCATGCTAACACTGAAATTATTTGAACATGGGACCTATGAAGGAGTAAGAAATTCAACTGTGATTGCACACATTTCTCCTTTCATAAATATTCATGAATCCCCCTAGAGCTTATTCAATGTGTGTATTTGGCCATGCCACACAGCATAAATTACTGTTTCCTTTACCTCTCCCTTGAAGTGTCTGCTTCTGGTTTCTGGCTTCTGGCTGGAGTCTATGCTTCCCAGCCTGTTAGAAGGACTACCCTGCAGGCTGCAACACTTTATAGGAAATAAATCTCTCACTGGGTGCAGTGGCTCATGCCTGTAATCCCAGCTATGCCCACGGCCCCTAGCCAGAGGGCTCGTAATATCCAGGGGGGACCAGGGTGATACTACTCACCCTCTGGTGGGGGCTGTGGGCACAGCCCCCTAACCAGAGGGTTCGTAGCAGCCGGGGGGGCCAGAGTGCTGCTGCTTGCAGAGTGTGCACTCACTGTGATAGTAGGAGAAATATCTTTCTAGAATATTATGAATAATATTACTGTACGTAAACTCAGTTTGATAACAGGAGTAATATCTCCCTAGGATGTTACAGGTAATATCAATGGATGTACATTTATTGTGATATTACAGTAAGTGTACATAATGTGTACATATGTGTACACATGTACATAGTATATTTATTCACATAATATGTACATATATATATAGGTGTACATTATTGTACATATGCACATAATGTGCACATTATGTACACGTGTACATATTGTACATGTGTTTACATCCTGAGTGTACATCCTGTAATATTATTCATAATATCCTAGAAAGATATTTCTTCTAATATCACAACGAATGCACACAATGCAAGTATACCATGTGCACACACTTCCTGACATTATTGGTAATATAGATAATATCACAATAAATGTACACATTATGTACATTTGTGGTACATTTATTGTGATATTATAATAAATGTACATAATGAGTACCATGTACATTACGTGTACATATACGTATATGTGTACATACTTTACTTATGTATATAATGTGCACATTATGTACAGATGTACAATATGTACACGTGTACATATATGCGTATATTATGTATACATAATATACACATATATGTGTATATTATGTACGCGTGTACATATAGTACATCTGTACATAATGTGCACATATATGTACGCGTGTACATATAGTACACGTGTACATAATGTGTGCATTATGAACATGTGTACATATTGTAATATCACAATAAATGTATATGTACATAATGTGTACACAATATATATGTACATGAGTACAGTATGTACATTTACTGTAATATCACAATGATATAATCAATAACATATATAATCACAATAATATAGTACATATCACAATAAATGTACATACCGTACCTATTATGTACATATGTGTTGTGTACACATTATGTACATATAAATGTACCTCTTGTACACATTATGTACATTTATTGTACATATGTATTGTGTACACATATGTATATCACAATAAATGTACATATTGTATACATTTATTGTAATATCCCAATAAATGTACACATTATGAGTCCATTCTGGCATATTATTTTTTGTATATTAGATAAAAATTACTCCTAATATCAAAGTGAGTATACACCCATGTGTGTACCTTTTGTGATATTATCCATCATGTCCTAAGGAGATATTACTCTCAATGTGAAAGCAAGTGTACACTCTGTCATTGTTCCAATATCACAGGCGGTATACAACGCTTCTGTGACATAGTTCCTAGTATCTCTGGAGAGAGGATGATTATATCCTGAATATCACAGGAAGTGTATACCACCACCGTAATAGTGTTTTAGATATACAAAAACAGAGAGGATATTACTCCAAATATCTCAGGAAGTGCACAAAACCCCAGTGATATGGTTTCTAATATCTAAGAAATGAAAGATGATATTACTCACAATGTGGCAGGGGCTGTACACCCATCCTGTGATATTATTCCTAATATCCATGGAAGGAGAGGATGATATTACTGCCCATATGGTAATACTCTCAATATGGCAAGAGGTGTACACCACGCTCTGATATTGTAACTAACGTCCACAAAAAAATAATTATATTGAATTAAATATTGCAAGGGGTGAAACCCCCATGTAATTTCAATTCTAATGTCAAGGGGGGCGAGGATGATGTTTTTGTCAATATCACAGAGGTGGAACTAGAACTAGTGTTATTGTGCCTAATATCAAAAAAGAAACACAATAACATTATCTTCTCCCTATGATATGGTTCCCAGTATCATATTACTCCAAATTTTCCAAATAGCCGCTGTGGGCACAGCCCCCTAGCCAGAGGGTTCATAGCAGCAGGGGGTGCTGGGGTGCTGCTACTCACTCTCTGGTGGGGGCTGCGGGTGCAGCCTGGTGGCCAGAGTGTTTGTAGAAGCCGGGGTGGGGGGCGGCTGGAGTGCTGCTACTCACCCTCTGGCTCGGGCTGTGGGTGCAGCCCCCTAGCCAGGGGGTTTGTGATAATGGGGGGGTGGGGGGGCTGGGGGAAATATCACTCACCCTCTGGCAGGGCCTGTGGGCAGCCCCCTAGCCAGAGGGTTCATCATATCAAGGGGGGGCCGGGGTGGTATTACTCACCTTCTGGTGGGGTGTATATTTTACTCACCTTCTGGGTGTATATTTTAAAGAGATATGTCTCCTAGTATCAATGTCGAGTTGATACGGGTGTATATTTCAACTGCTAATACTTCAGTTGTTGTAGAGTATGTTTGAACACTTTGTGATCTTGTTTGTAATATTCAGCATATTTTTGCATTAATATAAAGAAATATCTGAAACTGGGTAATGTGTAAAGAAAGAGGTTTAATTGGCTTACTTTCTGCAGGCTGTACAGGAAGCATACAAGTTTCTGGGGAGGACTTGGGAAACTTTCAGTCATGACAGAAGGCATAGTGGGAGCAGGCATGGCCCTAGCAGAAATGAGGAGGAGAGAGGTGCTGCACACGTGTTTTTTTTGTTGTTTCTTTTTTTGGTTTTTGGTTTTTGTTTTTGAGGCAGGGTCTCGCTGTGTCACCCAGGCTGGAGTGCAGAAGGCTGATCATGGCTCACTGAACCCTCAACTTCCTATGTTTGAGACACCCTTCCCCCCCAGACTCCCAAGTAGCTGTGACCACAGGTACGTGCCACCATGCCCAGATAATTTTTAATTTTTTGGTAGAGACAGAGCCTTACCATATTATTCAGGCTCATCTCACACTCCTGTGCTCATGTGATCTTCCCACCTCAGCCTCCCAAAATGCTGGGATGGCAGGCGTGAGCTATGAGCCTCAATGCACAGCCAAAATTTTTATTTTTTTAATTGTTATATTAGTTTTTATATTTTTTCTTGATTATTGGCCTATAGACCCTACGGATAACTGAACCTACGGATGCAGAGAGCCCACAGTATATAGGGAGACATGGGCACATGAAGCTGTCACAGAAGTTACCTGAGAAGAGGAGAGAAGACAGTGACAGGAGACAGTTTTTGGCATTGTCTGAAATCTTTGTCACGGGGATATATTCACGTATGACTTACCTGGAAAAGATAAATAAGTGATGAAAAAGAAGACCGCTCTGTGGAGTACAAAGGAGTGTGGCACATGAACATGACTTGTCAGGTCGAAATGCTGTCCCTGAGGCTCCGTGCATCAGCCACAGTGGCCATCAGAAGCTGCAGACTCAAAGCATAAGAAAGTCAGAGGCCCGGGCAGATGGGAAATAATGAAGGCAGGCAGGCACCTGGTCGGGATGTGGTGTGCAGCACAGGGTTGCCCCAGTCTGCAGGACATGCCCCAGGGAAGCAAAGCCTTTCTCCAAGGCCACGCCTCACCTCTCCTCCACTTCAAGTGCTGAAATATGCCTCCCTCATGTCTGCACAAACTGCTTCTGCAAAGAAGCTCAGCCGTATTTTTGAAAGAGAAAAGTGGGAAAGAACCCCAAATACTCAACGGAGTAGAGTAACCAATTAATCTCTCCGCTCATCTGATAACCTCCAAATAGCCACTTACTGTGCTTGAAGTGGATGGTGTCACAAGGTATAAAGAGAGAAGTGAAAAAACTAGCCACGCAGCTCTAAACCTACACACATTATGAATCAATGCCACACGAACAAGGAAAGCCTTCATACTCATGAATTTTAAAGAACCAGTGCCAAGAGGCACCCTCACGAAGCCTGTTCCTTGGGGGCATCAATGCAAACACCCAGCTGCTAACATGGGCTTCCCTGGGATCTCTATCTTAGAGAGAAAGGGATGACTGTGAACTTCAGATGATAGTGAACTCCAACTCTGTTCAACAGCTTCATATCCTGATTTTTATTTAGGAGGAAGAAAAGCCTCTGGGAGCTCTGGGGCAGTGGAAAAGGGAAAGCCACATTTTGGCAAGACAGCCACTGCATAGCAGCAGCAGAAACCTGGAAGTGCAGGGTGGTTCTAGACAGGTACCACCTGGTCAGCCTGGAATCCTGCTCAAGGGAGAGCCACAGGAGCACAAGAGGGCCTTGTCTGGGGTCCTCTGACATCAGCATTACTGAGCTCTGACATTACACCAGAAAGTGCCAAGAATATTACTGATGGGCAGTAGGACACTGAGATAGTGGAAGGACAGTGTGTAACCACGCCTGAGTCAGGATCTCCAGTCCTGGTGATGCAGAAGGCAGCCAAACTCAGAGTCCAGGAAGGTGCCCTTCAGCTGGGTGTGAGGTCAGCCTTCTGCTTCTTCCCAGTCCCAGAAGACAATGGAATCCTAAGCCAGGGTGGTTTCCCCAGGAAACAAGAGGAGCCCTGAGATAGCTGAGGTTTCTTTCTAAACCCTGCATGAAGACAAGGAGAGCTGACTTTGCTTCCTGAGGCAACAGAGTTCTGCCTGGAGATGCCATTATCACACGATGTGCTGGGGCTTCTGTCCTGGTCAGCAGACCGGACTCTACCATCAAACTGGGGCCACCCTGCTGTCCACTGGTGGTCACATTTGTGTTCTGTGTGTTCCTTTAAAAGTATGTCTTGTGATTGTGAATAGAGGCTTTAAGCAAAAGATGCATTAAAAATTGGAAAACCCATCACTGGATCCCTTTGGAGAAGAGTGTGTCAGTTTGAAATCACTGGCTCTGGATTCTTGAATGAGACTGACTTGGTTCTAACCAGGCTTCACTTACTAGCTGCACAACCTTCAATGACTTTACCTCACCGACTTCAGTTTCCTCATCTACAAGTTGGGAACAACAGTACCTCCCTGATAGGATAAGATCACCAATGCACATATGTCTGGCATATAGCTGATATTCAATAACTATTGCTAATTACTAGCATCTTCTGGTTCTCAGAGAAGTTAGGTCTATATCATGCCAATTCAGTAGCTGTTGACAACACATTCTCCCCCCAGGACTGTCCCAATCTTTAGGATAAATACACTTCATGTCTGACAATGGTTATCATGAGGAAAAATTACTAAGAACAAAATGGACTTACAACTCATATCAGCCTTTCTCTTCTACTAATAGGATTGTTTTTCATCAATATTTAAATTTTTCAAAATTTTAGCCTGGCATAGTGGCATGCATCTGTAGTCCCAGCTACTCTGGAGGCTGAGGCAGGAGGATCGCTTGAGACCAGGAGTTAGAGTCCAGCCTGGACAACATAGTGACACCCTGTGTCTAAGCAATTTTTTAAATTCAGAACTCTTCCTGGTGTGCTCATTGTTTCTCTCCAACTCCCACAGGAAGCGCTTACTTCTTATGCATAACCATCACAACTCTAAATTTTTCCTGCAATAACATAACAAATGGCAGGGTGGGGTGCTCTGGTTCAACCTGGCATCTCTAACACAGGGATAAACAATCAGGGCACGAAGCCCCAAGTCGTTAAGTGTAGGGGTGAGTGGGAGTGGCCACAAGGGTGTCCACCCACCTCCTTCTACCCTACCCAGGAGCTTCCTTGGCGGAGGGAACCCCAGGTTTGCCCCTCTCACTCCTAAGGTACTGTGAGTGCATGTGGCAGTACAGCCAGTCAGAACTCTGTCCCCTCCCCCCAAACACTCAGCCACACTGTTAAAATAGGGGGCAGCTTTGGAGGTCCTCCAGTGCACTGAACAACCTCCAAAGCTCCCAAATGCTCCTGGAGAAAAAACACCTACTGTGCCACTCAGGCCAGCTCATTAGCATCTCAGAGAAATACTTTTATGTTACCTAGGTGTGTAGTCTAAAATCACACCTACGGTCCAACTCAAAGTAGCATACAGCAATTTACACTCCATGAGGCACTTTAACTTATATTATCTTTACTGCAATATTTCTACCCTCTTGTGAAGTCACCATCAATTTCCTCAACTTAAAGGAGGAGAAACTGACTCAAAGAGTTTATGTGAGTTGCCCAAAGTCATTTATTTGACTTTGAACTGATGAGGAAGCTCATCAGTTAAAGGCTGAGAACCCCGAGCAAACTAATGAAGAGCAGAGGCCAGCTTCCAGAACCATGTTTCCCACCCCCGATTTTCAACAGCTTGGCTTTCAGAGTGAGGAGCACTGGATTTCTCTGACATTTAGGAAAATAATCCCCTCTCATTTCCCCTGCACCTCCATGCTTCCTTTAAACCCTCTTCACTAACACTGGCCCCAGCTAAAGGAACGTGTGGTTGCTACTTCTACACCAAGAGTGCTGTCCACCTCTTCATAAAGAAAGCTTCTCCATCCATGTCAGCTCCTTCCACACAAGAGCTTATCAGATGGGTCCCAGCACGCTAGCATCAAATGTTCACCAGGAGCATAGGCAGAGCTGCCCAGATTCTCCTGGGTAACCCATTTCTTGTTTCAGAGTCTTCCCAAGGGCCAGAGTTTGGAGACAGAAAAGCGAATAGAATTAGGGAGTAGGGGGCAGGGTAATCACTTGCGTGTCCAGTTACACAATCCTAGGTTTTTCAAAGGGGAAATTAAAGCACTTTAGTCTATCTTTAGTCTCACCATTTCTCCATCTTTCACTTCTCAGTTCCTGTTTTCCATCCAAAGGCTTGGCCCCTATTCTCCTATGATGGAATGGGAAGCAGAGAGGAGAGAGACCCAGAATGGGTAAGGGAGAAGAGAGGCGGGCAAGAACCACCCGTCTTGCTGAGAAGCCACACAAAGCCATTCTGCGTGCAGCACAAAGATGCAAACAAGATCACGTGACTTTTAGAGCCTACAATCCCAGCAACATCACTGAAGAGCATGAGGACCCCAGTTCATAATCAGCAGGTACAATGAGCACGGACCTACACACTCCAAAATGCTGAGTCCTAGAAACAAAGACCGCATTTTATGCTGCTGTGTGTTTAGTTTGAGAAGTGAAGGGAAGAAGACAGAGAAATAAAGATATAAGGAATAAACCACAAAAGTGAAGCCTGTCTGTTTCTCAACCAGAATGTTGTTGGTATGGCTCCAATGACTGGAGGAGCACTAGGGTCCTTGGTCTCACGCCAATAAGATAAACAACATGGACACACGTGGAGTGGTTTTAAGGAGCAAAAAGTTTAATAGGCAAGATAAAAGGAATAAAGAAGAAAACAGCTTCCCCGTACGGAGGCAGAGGGAGGGGCATTCAAAGAGAAAACCCCCTGTGGGGCAGAGAAGTGCTTGCTTATATTGGGATACTGGAGGAGACAGTGTCTGGTTTGCATAGGACTAAGGGGATTGGTTTGAACATATGTCATTTATGTAGCCCCTGAATAACTTGGCCCTCCCACCTTAGTTCTTTAACATACAAATGTGAGTCACCATGTCCTGAATACATGGTGTTATCTGGAGGTGGCCATGACGCTTGGTACACTCAGGTGACAAGACGATGGTGGCAATCACCATATTGAGTGAGCCCAGTTTCAAATGGCCAGAATTTGCATATCAAAGCTTGCTGGCCTGGCCCTTCAAGCCACCTTTTCTGTTATGAAAGATGGTTCGGGGGTTGTTTCTTATTATAGGAGAATTTCCACCGAGGATCTTTACCCTTATTTTCTGCTTAAAATAATTTAATAGCTCCTGTATGATTTTCCCCCTCAAGAGAAGTGAACCTAACTGCTGTCATGGGGTGTTTGATGGTGATTCTTTCTGGCTCCTTCCTGCTGAAACGGGGTGTCATGTGGGGGAACAGCAGTTGAACCTTCTCTTGAGGTTAGTCTAAGAGTTCTCGAAGGAATGGCATGTCCATGTGTGGCTCTGCTCAAAGCTTCACTTGGTGTTTGATTGCTTCTAGGTGAAAAAACAAATTTTATAAAAAGATTTAAAATATAAGGTTAGAGGCCAGGCGCGGTGGCTCACGCCTGTAATCCCAGCACTTTGGGAGGCCGAGGCGGGTGGATCACGAGGTCAAGAGATCGAGACCATCCTGGTCAACATGGTTAAACCTCGTCTCTACTAAAAATACAAAAAATTAGCTGGGCATGGTGGTGCATACCTGTAATCCCGGCTACTCAGGAGGCTGAGGCAGGAGAATTGCCTGAACCCAGAAGGTGGAGGTTGCAGTGAGCTGAGATCATGCCATTGCACTCCAGCCTGGGTAACAAGAGCGAAACTCCGTCTCATAAATAAATAAATAAATAAATAAATAAATAAATAAATAAATAAATAAATAAATAAATAAATAAATGAAATATAGGGTTAGAATAGGAGCATTAAGATTATCACCATTTGTAGGGACCTTATAGACCAAAACCGAGTTTGATACCTGTTACACCAGTGGATTGCAATACCAACTTGACTTCACTAGATGTCGCTGTACGCTACCAGAAAAGTAAATATAAAGTTACTTTTTCCAGAGACAAGCATACATTTCCCCCTTGACTTGCCATTAGAGAGTAACTGTAGACTTAGGCCATTTTTATAACCTGCAATATTATTGGCAGAAATACGCTATTGGGTGGCTAAAATAACTTTAGTGTAATTTTGACAAGTCATTTTCTTTAATTATTAAATTTTTTCATGACTTCCACAGAACCTCTTACAAAAAAATTTCTGACTTGTCCTAAACATTCCTCCTTTAAACAGCCAGTCATTTCCTTTTAGAAAAAGTATTTCATACAAAATCCTTTTTTATATAAAATTTATTTATTTATAAGTTTGTTATAGCTTAGAGTACATTGTATTACCAATCTTTAGCAAAAAGTCCCATTAAACTTAATGATAGTAAAACTTTTATGCTTACTTCTTATCCATAACTATCACTCCTGCTGTAAGCAAAACAACCTTAACTATATTTTTTCTGCAACAATTAATCCTGTTATAAGGATGATAGTTAAGCAAACTATTACAGCAATTAGAATTTTACAACCACAATTCCACATTGTGGGTGCCACAGTGTTTAGTTCTATTACAAATAGTACCGTGACTATAGCAATTTCCCCAAGAGTGGCATAGTAAAAAATATTTAAAACTTTGCTTGCCAAGATATACCATTTCCCTTTAGGGATTTACTAAGTTACAAATGCAATACCATGTGCAATTAAAGTTGCCCTGAAAATACACATTAAAAAGCAATTCTATTATTTGGTGGCAAGTTTTGAGAGGAAAGGGCAGAAATGACAAAAATTATTTGTTGAGGAAAGGTGGAACTGGGTCAGATGAGTAGCCCTCATTTATCTTTTTTGATTTTTAACTTAATCTTTTTTTTCTCCACACTGATATTCAGTTTGTTCCTCTGGGCTGTCAGGGGTTTCTCCCTCAGCTCTTCAGGCTTTGACTTGAGTGTGATGTATTCAGGAATTGATTCCTGTAACTTTCACTGCTGAGAGGGTTGAATGAAGAATAGTGTAGGGCCCTTCCCAGCTTGGCTTTGGGAAGGACAGAGAGAAGAGTTTTTACTAATACTAAATTTCCTGGGTTAAATAAAGGCAGTTTTATTTTTGGGGGTTGGTCTTTTGCTTTGTACTTCTTGTTGGAAGTGAGCTACAGAGGTTACATGCTTAATTTAGAGGGTATCTGCCTGAAAACAATGTCTGAGCACATTGACAAGTTTTATCCTTTTCCAAGTGAAAATATTGGTGAAAGATTAGTGAAACCTTTATTGGCTGCAGGCTGGTAAATACAGTTTGCCATCCTGACTGTAGCCATTCTGAGGGCTGAAGAGTACGTCCCTGAGAAGTGGCCTATTCTGTTTTTGCAGGGAAATACTGAGGTTTAATTTCTTTTATGGAACCTTTTTAGATTAGAAGGGGCTTGAAATGTGTTAATGCCTTGAAGCTTTCATATCTTAGACTTAGCTGCCTGATTAGCTGTTTCCTTCACCTACCTTATTGTTGCTACTTTTGATGTTCCTTACAATGCATCCCAGCTCTTTGTGGGAGAAAAAGTGAGGATAATAATCTGCTAATTTCCAGGTGATATTTTATAGGAGATTCATTAGTGGTAAGAAATGCCTATTCTTTTAAATGGCAGCATGAACATGGAAAACCAGGAAAGCATATCCGGGGTATTTATGTTAGCTACCTTTCCCTTTCTTAAGTGCTCTTGTAAAAGCTATTAGCTCAACTAATTGAGCGCTTGTGTTTGGCAGAGTGACTACTGCTTATCCTGCCTTACGTACTTCTTGCTTTACCAGCTGTTTGCTAGCTAAGAGGACAGTGATCTTGCCAGATTATGTGGGCTGTAAACAGTTGAATTATTTCCTAGGGTTAACTTGGAGGCTTTTTTGACTAGTAGATCTGTAATGACAATGGCTTGGAAGCATGTGTAAATAGATTCTCCTAACTAATGCTAAGTTGAGAAAAATATTGAATTAGTCTTTCCTGAGATGCCCCTTATGATTGTGCTATGGGAAGAAGGGAGGCTTGGATTATAGAGAAATGAGAAATGAGAAGGAGGATTGGATTATAGGAGAAATGAGAGAGACTGGCTCTAGTGTTTAGAAGGAGGTTTTCTTTTCTTCCTTTAATTTCCAGAATCATCTGGGAGCTCCTTGCTAAAATGGCCGTTTGAGCCACTGGAGCCAAGTTTGGTGACCCAGGACTCATCAGTCCTGCTGGACCATCTGTGAGACTAGTCCTGAACCCAT
>NW_016107386.1:7331083-7339555 GCF_001604975.1 Cebus imitator | reverse complement strand
GATCATTCTTTCTTAAAATGCCCTGGCCTGCCACACCAATAGGAACTAGTGGATGCAACCTGGGGATTCTGGACTTTATAAGCCTGCAAAGCTGCTGCTAGAGGCTCTGTCCTTCTCCTGTGCTTCCTTTCCTTTGAGCCTCCTCCTGGTCCCTATTATAAAAGACTAAAGTGGCCACCTTCGAAGTGGTCTCTAGGATGCTATCTGGTCCCATGGATCGCTTTTATAGTTGCCTTCTAATATCAGGAGCTGCCTGTGTAATACAATTGTCCTTCAGGATAACCTGCTCCTCAGCTGAATTAGGGGATAAGGAGGTGTTCTTTATTAGTGCCTCTCTTAACCTTTCCAGAAAGGCTGCAGGATTCTTATCTGGCTTTTAGTTCATTATAGAGAGTTTAGAGTACTTGAGAGGTTTGGCCTTGGTTTTCCATAGGCCTTCTAAAAATGCGTATTTAAAAATGTTTTCTTTCCATTTATTTCCTGAGCTATTGAGTTTCTAGTTAGGGTTGTTTACCAGAACTGCTTCCCTCCCTGTTGGGACTGGTGTTTTTGCTATTTCTTCACTTTCCCTATTTGCTTTATTGTCTTTTGGTGTATTATGGAAGATATATTGCTCATCTCCAAAATTATCTGCTGCTTACAGAACTATTAGCTTTTTTAGCTGCGGTGAGAGTGTGATTTAGGAGCAGCATAACATTCCTGCATGTGTGGTTAAACTCCCAAGTTAAACTTTGAAAGGTTTCTATATACCTATTAGTTTTTAGGAAATTAGACTAAGTTTTTCTTTATTTGCCCAAGGTTTTGTAAAGAGAAGGGAACTTGAGGGGGCCTTAACTAAGGAGAATCCTCAGATGCTTCCCCTGAAAGTGGCTTTTTTTAATTTTGGGAAACTATTTTTCTGGACCTGCCTGATACAATCACTGAAAGAGCTGAGTCGATCTTACAATGCTTGCAAAGGTTTAGTGAAAATGTCATTCCCTTGTGTGAAAGAAAGTGAGTTGCTTTTTTAAGGTTTTGAGGTTAAGGAAATTCCAGTGTTTCAGAGTGCACTGCAGAGGTGTGCAAGCTGGAGACAATTTATCATCCATTTAGAAAAAGAAATGAGAATAAAGGCATCCTCTTAGTCTTCTTCCTTTCTGGATGATCCAGAGCAGAGCAGAAGACAGGGGGTGTCCTCTCAGTGTCTGCCTTGCTGGCTTCTGGATCCTGGTATCATGTTAAATGTGCATCCCGTGGTTGTGGGGGAACATCCTCTCTTCCCATATCTGGATGCCTTTCCTTTATCTTGCCCAATTGCCCTGGCCAGGACTTCCAATACTATGTTAAACAGAATGTTTTCATATACTTGCAAATATTGAGGGATAAATGTCAAAATACTTCAGACTTGTACTATGTATATACAAAGTTTTGTATGTGTTTATTTTGTTCAGTAAAAGCCTGTGGCTTTTTAAAATATGTGGTTTGGAGGACTTAACTCTTATTTGTGGATTTTATGTTTTTTCAAATTTTTGCTACAAGTTCTGCTGTCATTGTTTAAGCAGATTATTCGGGACATGGAAATATTAGAAATTAAGAGAAAAACGTACAGAGTAAGGTCATATAAAATACTCTATTTTTTGAGACAATCTTGCACCGTCACTCAGGCTGGAGGGCAGTGGTGCATTCTCAGCTCATTGCAATCTCTGCCTCCTGCGTTCAAGAGATTCTTCTGCCTCAGCCTCCCAAGTAGCTGAGATTGAAGGCATGCACTGCCACACCTGATAATGAGACCTTGTCCAGCCTAAAAATCCTCTTTAAATCATACAGTGGAGATGCTTGGAAGATTAGGGTAACAAATCTGATTTTCCATCTGCCAATGACTTAAAAGTTTAGTGCCAATACTGAGTGTTTAAGAACATTTATTTCATTGAATGAAAACATATCTCATTTTAATTAGCTATTTGCCCACTTTAATTTTACCTTTTAGGACTCAGCTTCCTCACATGTAACTTTAAACTTTTATATAACATTTCTAAGTCCAAGAGGAAAGAAGGGTGTGTTTTGAAAAAGTATTTAAAGTCTGAGAAAATCCACGTTCTCAGTCAATCATGTAACCGCTTTTTCTTTACTAGCTACAGGCCAGGCCACTGGTTCTCAAAGTTGGCTGAACACTGAAATCACCGGGGAGTCTTAAGCCAGAATCCAGGAGATCTGGACATTAGAATGTTTTAACTGGCCTTGAGTGTGGCCCGTGGATTGGGAGTTTAAGGAGATCCCCAGGTGATTCAAATGTGTAGCAAAATTTGAGAACCACAAGTCTAGGTCATGGATTAGAATCATCTAGGTTGCTTCTTAAGGGTACAGCTGCTTTCTCCCTCTCAGGACCTTCCTGCCACCACGTTTGCACCTCACTGCTCCAGCCTCTGGGGTGCATTCCAGCCTGTGACCAGCAGAGAAAAAAGTTACATATTTTCTTGTACTATGCATAGGTTGAGGCGAGCAAAAAAGCTAAATTTTAACCATGAGGGAAATCATGCACATCGAGGCCAGTCACTGTGACAACCAGATCAGTGCCAAGTTGTGGGAATAATTAGTGATGAATGTGGCATCAACCCCACTGGCACCTACCATGGGGGCAGCTACCTACAGTGGGACCACATTTTCCAAATTCTACCCTCATGTGGTATGGAGGGAGGCAGACAGCTGTTCCTGCCTGCAGGCTTTCAGCTGACCCACTCCCTGGGCGGTGGGGCTCAGGCCCTGGAGTACCCTCCTAAGATGAAAGCAGAGTACCCTGATAGCATGATGAACACCTTCAGTGTGGTGCCTTCACCCAACATGTCCGACATCATGGTTCAGCCCTACAATGCCACCCTCTCTGTCCTTCAGTTGGTAGAGAACACTGATGAGACCTTTTGTATTGACTATAAGGCTCCCTGCAACATCTGCTTCCACACTCTGAAGTGGATCACATTTCCAGGTATTAAAAAGAAGCCACATGTGGCAAATATGTTCCTCGTGCCATCCTGGTGGATCTGGAACCTGGGACCATGGACTGTGTTCACTCAGGTCCTTTTTGCCAGATCTTCAGTAGAGCAGGCAACTTTGTTTTGGGTCATTGTGGAGTGGGCAACAGCTGGCCAAATGCCAGTACACAGAAGGAGCTGAGGTGGTTGATTCTGTCCTCATGTGGTATGGAAGGTGGCAGAGTTGTGACTGTCTGCAGGCTTCCAGCTGACCCACTCACTGGGTGGGGGCACAGACTCTGGAATGGGTACTTTTGTCCTCAGTAAGATTAAAGAGTACCCTGATCGCATCACCAATGCCTTCAGTGTGGTGCCTTCACCCAAAGTGTCTGACACCATGGTTGAGCCCTACAATGCCACCCTCTCCATCCTTCAGTTGGCAGAGAACACTGATGAGACCTTTTGCATCAACAATGAGGCTCTCTACATCTGCTTCCAAACTCTGAAGCTGAACACACCAACCTATGGGCATCTGCACCTCCCGGTCTCAGCCAACATGGCAGTAAACGTCCCCTTCCCACATCTCCATTTCTTTATGCCTGGGTTTGCTCCTCTCACCAGCAGCAGCAGCCAGCAGTATCGAGCTCTCATAGTGCCACAACTCACCCAGCATATCTTCCATGTAAAAAACATGATGATCGATTGCGACCCCCACCATGGCCAATACCTCACTGTCGGATGTCCATAGAGGTCAATGAACAAATGGTTAGCTATGCATAACAATAACAGCAGCTGCTTTGTGGAATGGATTCCACACAACATAAATACAGCAATTTGTAACATACTACCTTGTGGTCTTAAGATGGCCAACATCTTCATCGGCAACAGAGTGGCCATCCAGGAGCTCTTCAAGAGCATCTTGGAGCAATTCACTGCCATGTTTCAGACAGAAGACATGTCTGCACTGCTACATAAACAAGAACATGGATGAGATGGAGTTCACTGCGGCTGACAGCGACATGAATGACCTCATCTCTAAGTATTAGCAGTAGCAGGATGCACCATAGAAAAGGAGGCCTAAGGCATAGCCCCATTAACCTCAGGATTCTCAGTTCCCTTAGCTGTCTTGCTCAACTGTCCCTTTCCTGGCCCTCAAAATTTGTGTTTGCTGTGCATATCTTTGTTTTCTTCTTCTGAGGGCTAGAACAGTGCCTGGCACATAGTAGGCACTTGATAAATTCTTGTTTGTTGAATGTATCTTCTCCTTCTGGTCGGGGACGCCCAGGTTTCTGCCTTCTGGCGCCCATCCTTTCCATCTGTCCAGTTACTATTTCCCTCTCAAAAATCTCCAAGAAGCTCTGTCTCATCCAGATCCCACTTAGAACCAACCAGGTGACAAAAACCCATGTAGAAGATGGCCACCATCCTAAGCCCAAAGCAGAAAAGGGTATGAGGTTGTGGGTAAAAGCCAGTATAAGGAAGGGGATAGGATTTTCCATTCTAAAAGTTTTAGAGGGAAATCCACCCCACTCTGTCAGGTGGAATTTTTCCCTGTCCAGCTCTACCTCCCTCACTCATTGAACTCCTTTCCCCTGATCTGAGAACGGTATCAAGGAGGGGAAGAGCAGCTCTTCTCCAAGCCTCCAGAAATGTCCTAATCCCACCTTTTCTTAGCCTGAAAAGGAATTAACATCCCTGACTATGTGGAATAATATATACTGCCACATCAGTGTGTGAATCAACCTCCAGAGAACGGAACCCTCCTCCACTGTCATTGCGACATCTCATATCTTCCTTTTGCTACTGGTTTCCCCCCACTACACCTGGTTATTCTATCCTACATTGGAGGTTGCTATTTTGTGTTAAACTTGCTTTTTTTTATGTTGAAAAGATGACATTTCCCCAAGAGACAAAAGTAAATGGGAATTGAGAAAAAAAGACACGGCCATCATTCTCTGAGATTCAATTCAATGGGTATGGAATGGAGTCCCCAAATGTACCTTTTAAACAAGTTCGTCCAACTCTTGGGGCAGGGGATCTCAGAACTACACTTTGAGAAGCATTGTTTGGATGTCTATCTTTGGGCATTCATTTAAGGCTGGTTTCAGTTACTTGCACCACAATAAACAGCTTATCTAAATTAGAATCCAGCATTGGGAAATCGGGAGAGAGTGAAGCGCATAAGGAGCTAAGAGGCCCTTCCTTGTCAATATTACAGATTGAGGTTTGCTTGAGAAATTAGGACACTACTATTAAACAGCCTTAGAGAGAGAGAGAATCCTTCCAAACACATAAAATCCCCTGTAAAAGAGACACTCCGGTCTGAACTGTTTAGACCTGAACACAGGAAACCAGGCTCAGACCAGACTGTCTAGGACCCTAGTTTTTTGTTTCTTCATAATGCTAGGTTCTTACATTTGAACATAAGTAAGGCTCTTAGTAACGTCCTGCTGTAAAGTCTCTAGCACAGTGTCCTTGGCTCCTATCAGATGCTCAGTGGGTTATGCCTTCCTGCTGGTCTGGTCCAGCCTTATCAGCCAGTGCCCTTCTGTGCCATCCAGGGCACTCATTCCATCCAGGCCCTCTAAATAATGGTAGAGGAGGCCAAATGTCTGCGGTTGGGTGTAGCAGACACTGCTGTTGCCCTGCCCTGGGCTCCTTCAGCTCCTTCCACCTCAGGGCATGCTGGCCTGACTCCCATTCACCAGCACCTGCTTCTCAGCCTGAGGACTTCCCCTATCATCCAACAGTTAATTAACATGTACAGTAGGAGCCCTCAATTGGTGACTAATGGGAGTTGGCATTGGCTCCCTTGTTTCTTGGGTGGGATAAATCTGAGGCTTGTTTCCTACTGTAGCTCCTAGAATCCCTCAACAGGACTAAGCTCCAGAAGCTACAATGGTGAGTAAGGTAGCCTTTGTCAGCTTCTCCCTTTGTCTCACTTCCGTTTCCTGGAATCACATCCAAAATAAACTATGTGCACTCAGACCATAGTCTGAGTTCCTTCACAAAAAGATGCTAAGACAAAGACATTGGGATTGCCAGCTTCTTGTAACTAATCACCAATGTTTATATCTCAGCTACTTCTGCTTATTTAAATGAGATGCTTTTGGATCAGAAATACACATCTTTCATTACAGAGAAGGTTCTTGTGCTCAGATATCTGAACTAAACATCTTTGTCAATAATACTCAAAGGGGTTCCTGACCTTTAGACTTTATAAAGAGAATGGTTGTTACAAATTGCAAATAATTTATAGTATGTATCCTCAATCAGTTTTGGAACAAGTAGGCATGGATAAAATTAAAGTGGCTAGTAGGCTATTAAGCTCAGCTTACAAACTATTTCAGGCTACAGATGCATGGCACGAACTTTGTATTGTCAAGTGCTGCAGCCCTTATTGGACTTCTTTCTCCATTCTGGTCTGCATTATTTGATCTTCCTGTGGGCCCATGCTGTTCCATAGCCCATACAGATCTGTATTAGAACCTCTCTATTGTAGTAAACAGGTATAAGGTAAACTTTGCATATCCAAGTGATTACGGACACAAATATGTATTTAACAGCTGTTTTTATGATTCTAATCATATATAATTTTGTAACCACACACCCCTCTGGATTGGAGCACAACCATTTCCCTTCAATACACTTCATGAAAAGAGTAGCAAGCCCCCAGTAACATAGCTCTCCTTTTTGGATAAAAAGGAAGCTTCCCGACTACCATTTAGAAGTCTTAGGTATTGTGCAGGACATTAGTGAACATTTGCTGATTGAACAACCAGGAACATATGCTGGGGTCTTTGGAGGTATTTTCTCTTATCTCACAACTAATTGAAAGGTAAACAACAGGAATATCTCAGTCGAGATCAAGCTATGAACTTTATTGGTGGTGGTGGGCTGAAAATGTAACTTGGGTCTAAACCATGATCAAGTTCCCAAACATCCTCCCCTGCTACAACCCTGAAAGTCTAACCTTATGCCCTTAGAGGGGAGATCTGGCCTTTAGGGCAGAAGCACATGCCCAGGATCACTGGGTAAGACATATGGCCCGAGCATAGGAGGGGCCCTGACTCAGCTGACTAATTCTACCCATGGTCAAGGCCATCATAAGTTGTGGATGCTGGTTGTGAAAAAGTGAGGAAAAGCCTTGCTGTGCAAGAGCACTGACACATCTCTCTATCCACTACGGAAGCATGGCACTGTGAATGTCAGATTCTGACCTACTGCATTAACCATTTCTCTCCTAGGGAGGAGTAAGTTTGCTAAAGGGTGGTAGTTATGCCTGAGCCCTCCTCTTCCCACATGGAGGGGGAAAGGAGGTCCCTTCTGTGGACCACATCTGTAGTGCTTCTGTGCCTATGACCACTTGGACACAAGTTCTCTAGTTGGATGGACTCACTAAATCTCATTCAAATCTTACCATTTATCTGCAATGCCATGTCCCTAGTTCAAGCCCACCGTAATGCTGGAATTATCACTAGACCTTTGTCTTCATCATGATTGGCTGGCATAACAAAATAATATAGGTTGGGTAGCTTAAACAATGGACATTTATGTCGCAGTTCTGGAGGCTTGGAAGTCCAAAGCCAAGGTGCTAGCAGATTTTGTTCCTGGTGAGGGCCCTTTTCCTAATTTACAGACACAGTTGCTTTTTCCTCACATGTGAGGAAGAGACTCATCTCTGTTGCTCTTTGTAAGGTTATTACTCCCATTGTGGGCTCTACCCTCATGACCTCATCTAAATCCGGTTACCTCTGAGTACCATTACACTGGGGGTTAGGGCTTCAACAAACTGGGAAGTGGAGGATGCAATCATTCAGTCTGTAACAGGCCTCCTGTGCATGTTTTCTCCTCTACATCCTTCTGTATCCAGAAGGCTGACCACAGATTGCATTACATGGGCTTCTATACTATCAGTCTTCTGGTAGGGTTAGGCCAATGGGAGGCACAGGCAGAAAAGTCAAGGGTTAGAAGGACATGGCAATCAGGGTATCCCTCCCTCTTCCTTCCAGGCATGGTTTTTGCAGTGGCATTCCTCTGGAGCCACAGCTTGTTAGGTGGTCACTTTCCTGGCTCCAGGTGCCACCAAGCCCTGGTACACAGCTGTGCTACCTTGACCCTCTTGGCTTGGTGTGTGGTGAAGGCTCTGCTCTTGCTACTTCCTGGGTGCTGTACTGTCTCCTTCATGGTTGCCTTGATCTGCCTACACTTCTGTAAGTAGCTCTTCCTTAAACTTTCTTCTATGTAACCCCATGAGTGTGCTGCTTCCTGTGGGAACTCTCATCCACCCTCTAAGTCATCTCCCTGCACACAGCAGCCCAGAGACACTTTTCTGAAATGCAAATCTGACATCACATCTCTGATTAACACACACCAGTGTGATTAACTGCCCTCAGGCTAAAATCCAACTCCTGCAAGGCCCTGCGTGATCTGTTTATTCTTCACATTTCCTCTTGTCATTCTCCCCTTTGTTTTCTGTCCAGCCAGACTAAACTTTAGAGTTGACCAAAACCACCTTCACTTGAGT
>NW_016107386.1:7320690-7330578 GCF_001604975.1 Cebus imitator | reverse complement strand
ATGTAGGTGATGGGGAGGAAGGCAGCAAATCACACTGCCACGTGTGTACCTATGCAACAATCTTGCATGTTCTTCACATGTACCCCAAAACCTAAAATGCAATAAAATAAATAAATGGGGAAAAAAGAAGAATGGTCAACAGGTAATCACTGCATCATTCATTTTTTTGTTTCATGCAGAAACTACCTCCTGCTCAGCCTTTAAGCATTTATATAACTAAGAACCTTATAGAAGAAATATATGAATGTTCAGGCTGGCCGATTTGGATCCTACCAAAAAGATACTTTTGGTCACAGATCACCCTACTCTCAGAACTTGGTGCCAGTAAAAGGTGCACATTTGTATTTAACTGAGCCCTGGGTGACTGAGAACCCAACCACATATATGCTCCTCTTTCTGCAAAGATAGAAACAATAGGACCATTTCTTTATGTGTAACAATCTCAGGTCCACAGATTTAGATTATGAATTAGCTATGATTCTAGTTTCTAAAGTGTTAAATCATGAATAAACTGCCATTTAGCTAGTCTTAATAATATTGTACTTATAGTATACTTATTCCCCTGCTACTCCTCAGAAATCGAGATCTTGATAATAGCCTACATATAACGATGCAGTTTTCATCCTGCTCCTTGGCCCTACCTACTTCAGCTAACTACTTCTGAGTCCTGTGGTTGTCACTTTTCTGCTTTTTTCTATGATTTTATGATGTCTATGTGTATTCTTAGCAAATATTTGATTTTTAGTTTTCTAAAAGGGTATCTTGTTACATATATGAAAATATGTGTTATATTTATAAATTATCCTTTGGATTTACTGTTACTTTATTTACATTGCTAAAGCTCATACATATTGTTACATGTCACCAGTTATTTTACTTTCACTGCTGAATAACCTACTGAGTAAGTACACCACAGTTTAGTCATCCTCCTTCAGGGGACAGGTATTTGGGTTGTTTCCAAAGCCATTGTGAACACTGGTACTATTAAACAGCCTTGTCCATGTCTCCTGTTGTGTATGTATCAGTCAGAATAGGTTACGGTATTCTGAAGTGAAAACCAATCATCAAAATCTCAGCAGCTTAAACCTACAATGACTTATTTCTCCCATATGCTGTATGTCCTTTGTATTCAACAGGGAAGAGCATGTATTATGCTCAATCAAGGACCTAGGGCTGACAGAGCAGTCACTACCTCAAAGGTTGACAGTAGCTGCCAGAGGGAAAAAAGCTCTGAAGAATCTGGAATCAACATTTCTGTGCCCTGGCATGGAAGAGACACGTCACTTCTACATCCAAATCATTAGCCAAAGTTAGACCTATGGCTCCAACTAAGCAAAAGGGGCAAGGATATACATTTGGCCAGGAGAGAGGAGATCATCAGATATATCGGGAAAAGAATTTGATGGCAAATTCCACCAAATGACCATTCACTGGTCATTCAGAAGTGTATTTAATTTCTATGTATTTGTATACCTTCTCAAATTTCTTTATTAAATTCTACTTTTATTCCATTATGGTTAGAGAAAATATTTTTCTAAAAAAATGTTTTAAGACTTTTGTGGCTTAACGTATGATCTATCCTGAGAAGGATCCATCTGCTGTCAAGAATGTATTCTCTAGCTATTAGATAAAATGTTCTGCAAATATCTACTAGGTCCATTTGGTCCATAGTGCAGATGAATTCTGATGGTTGTTGGATTTTTGTCTGGGTTATCTGTTCATTACTGTAAGTGGGGTGAAGTCTCCTGCTATCATGGTATTGCAGTCTCTCTCTTTAGGTCTAGTACCATTTGCCTTATATCTAGGTGCTCCAGTGGTGAGTGCATATACCTTTACAGTTTTTATGTCCTCCGACTGAATTGACCCCTTTATTATATAACGCCCATCATCTCTTTAATTCTTGCCTTGAAATCTATTTTGTCTAATGCAAGTGTAGCTACTCTTGCTTTTTTGTTTCCATTTACATGGAATGTCATTTTCTATCCCTTCATTTTCAGTCTATGTGTGTCTTTATAGGTGAAGAGTGTTTCTTGTTGACAATGGATCATTGAGTCATGTGTAGGTGTGTCTTGAGGCAGTCTCACTCTGTCACCCAGGCTGGGGTGCAATGGTGAGATATCGGGCTCATTGCAACCTCCACCTCCCAGGTTCAAGCGATTTTCATGCCTCAGCCTCCTGAGTAGCTGGGATTACGGGTGTGTGCCACCATGCCTGGCTAATTTTTCTATTTTTGGTAGAGATGAGATTTCATCATGTTGGCCAGGCTGGTCTTGAACTCGTGACCTCAACTGATCCACCCGCCTTGGCCTTCCAAAGTGCTGGAATTACGGGCATGAGCCACTGTGCCCAGCCGGGTCTTGGGTTTGTAATTCCCTCACTCTGTCCTTTGATTGGAGAGTTTAGTCCATTTACATTCAATGTTTTTGGTAAGGACTTACTCCCACCAGTTTTGATTTTGGAGTCTTCCTTCCTGTTTTCTACCTGATTTTCTTTGGTGGTATGTTTTAATTTTTTGTTCTACTTTTTATGGACCCGTTTTCAGATTTGAGACTAATACTATGAGGCCTGCAAATATAACCCATTAAACTGATGACAACACCAACTTCATAAAACAACGAAAACTACAAAAAACTTTGTCTCCTTGCTTTTTTGTTTCTATTTTTTGTTGTACTATCTGTCTTGAAAAGTTTGATATTTGATCTGTTCATCTTTTCATCTTTCTACTTAAAATATTAGTTTACACACCACAATTAGTGTTCCAATGTTTTGCTTCTGTGTACTTATTACCACTGAGTTTTGTACCTTCAGATGATTTCTTGCTGCTCATTGTTCTTTTATTTCAGATTGAAGAACTCTCTTTTTTTTTTTTTTTTGAGATGGAGTTTCGCCCTTGTTACCCAGGCTGGAGTGCAATGGCGCGATCTCGGCTCACCGCAACCTCCGCATCCCGGGTTCAGGCAATTCTCCTGCCTCAGCCTCCTGAGTCGCTGGGATTACAGGCACGTGCCACCATGCCCAGCTAATTTTTTGTAGTTTTAGTAGAGACGGGGTTTCACCATGTTGACCAGGATGGTCTCGATCTCTTGACCTCGTGATCCACCCGCCTCGGCCTCCCAAAGTGCTGGGATTACAGGCTTGAGCCACCGCGCCCAGCCTGAAGAACTCTCTTTAGCATTTCTTGTAGAACAAGTCCTCTGTTAATAAATTCCCTGAGCATTTGTCTGCAAAATTGTTTCTCCTTTATGTTTAAAGGATACTGTCAACCAGATATAATACTCTAGGGTAAGTTTTTTTCTTCAGCACTTTACGTCATGGCATTCTTTCCTGGCATGTAATGTTTCCATGCCAAGTTTGTTGCCAGATGTATTGGATGGAGCTCCATTGTATGTTTCTTTTATTCTTGCTGCTCTTAAGATTCTTATTCTTTCTATGACCTTTAAGAGCATGATTATTAAATGCGTTGAGGTAGTATTCTTTGGGTTAAATCTGCTTGGTGTTCTACAACCTTCTTGTACATGAATGCTGCATCTTTCTCTAGATTTACAAAGTTCTCTTATCCCTTTGAATAAATTTTCCAGCCCCATCTCTTTCTCTACCTCCTCTTTAAAGCCAGTAACTCTTAGATTTGCCCTTGAGTCTATGTTCTACACCTTGTAGGCATACTTCATTCTTTGTTTTTATCTCCTCTGACTGTATTTTCAAATAGCCCATCTTCAAGCTCACTAATCCTTTATTCTGCTTGATCCTTTCTGCTATTAAGAAACACACACATTCTTCAGTATGCCAATTCCATTTTTCAACTCTAGAATATCTGATTCTTTATGTCTACTTGTTTGTTAAATTTACTGATAGGATTCTGAATTCCTTATATCTTGTATTTCTTTGGGTTTTCTCAAAATAGCTATTTTGACTTCTGTCTGAATTTTCTCTAGGATTGCTACCTAGCACCTTAGTTTGTTTAGTGGGGTCATGTTTTCTTGGATGGTTTTGATGTTTGGGGATGTTCATTGGTATCTGGGCATTGAAGGGTTAGGTATTTATTATAGTCTTTGCTGTCTGGGCTTGTATATACCCATCCTTCTAGGGAAGGCATTCCAGGTATTTGAAGGGCTATGATTATAGTGATCTAATTTTTTTGGTTACTGCAGCCATATCTGCATTAGAGTGCAACCCAAGCCCAATAATACCGTGGCTCTTGTAGACTTGTAGAGGTACTGCCTTGGTGGTCTTGGGTAAGATCTGGAAGAATTATCTGGGTTACCTGGCAGAGATGCTTTTTCCTTTACTTTCTCCCAGAGTAATGGAGTTTCTTTCTCTGTGCTGAGCTGCCTGGATCTGTGGGATCCACCTCCATGGCCACCACCACCACTGGGACAGCACTGGGTCAGACCTAAAGCCAGCACAGCACCATGTTTTGCCCTAAGCCCCCTGTAACCACTGCCTGGTTACTGCCTATCTTATCTCAAGGCCATAGAGCTCTATAATCAGCAAGTGGCAAAGCCAGTCAGCCTTGTGTTCTTCTCTTCAGAGCAGTGATTTCCTCCCTGGATTCCAGGCAGGTCCAGAGATGCTGTCTGGAAACCAGTCCCTGGAGTCAGAAACTGTAGAAATCTACTTGGTGTTCTATTTTGCTGCAGCAGAGCTGGCACTGAAACCACAAGACAAAGTCCTTCCCACTCCCAAGACAGAGTCTCTGTGTCTACCACCAACACAGGCCCATGGGGAGTACTTCCAGTGTACTATTGATGTTCACTTAAGGCACAATGGCTCTTTAATAAGCTTGGGTGAACACTACCAGACTTAGGACTCACTCTTCAGTGCAGTGGGCTTCCTTCTGGCCCAGGGTATATATGGAAATGCTATCCAAGAGCTAAGACCTGGAATCAGAAATTCCAAAAGCCTACTATGTGCTTTTCCCCACTGTAGATGAGCTGGTACCTATGTTGCAAGACAAAGTCCCTATTACTCTTCCCTCTGCTTTTTTCAAGCAGGAGCTTCTCCTCATAGCCAGCACAGCTGTGAATGTACTAGGTCACACCTGAAACCAGCATGTCTCAGTCTCACCCAAGGCCCATAGCATGTACTACTTGGTTACTGTTGCTGATTATTCAGGGCCTAAGGGCTCTTTAGTCAGCACATAATTAATCCTGCCAGGATTGGGTCCTTCTCTTCAAGGCAGTGTATTCTTTTCTGGCCCAGGGTATATCTAGTAATGTCACCTGGGAGCTAAGGCCTGGAATGGTGGGCGGTGGCGGGGGGGGGGGTGCATGACTGCCTTGTGCCCTATTCTACTGTTGCTGAGCTGTATTCAGGTTGCATGACGAAATCCTCTTTACTCTTGCTTCTCAAGAGAAAGGAGTCTCTTGGAGCATGTTCATGCCATCAATGTCAATGTCACAAACTCCCTTTCACTCTAGTACTGCCCCCTCCCCACCCCACATCATGGGACCTTGCCAGTATCATCCTGTATCTTTTTTTTAAAGACATTTCCAATGGGAGAACCCGAAAAAGGTGGGGAGGGAAACTTTTTGATAACAATTGTGGTTTTATTGTGTCCAATGAATGCATCAATAAATGAACTTGAAGCCCCCCCCCAAAAAAAAAAAAAAAAAAAAACCAGGTCACACGCTCCCCAAGTGCACTGGCGCTGAGCCCAGCACAGCACTAGGAATTGCAGTCCTTGTGACCCAGGCTGCCTTTCAGGTTTATTTATAACTCTGAAACTCAAGTCCCAATCACTGCAGTAAGTAATTCCAGTGTGGTTAGTGTTAGTAAATGTTCCCTCTGTGGGCACCACCTGAGTTCTGCCTGGTGTCAGCAGTACTGAGTCCCAATGTAAAGTGCCACAATCACCTGCATTCTCCTTCCCCCAAGTGCACCAATTCTCTCTCCATGCCATGTGGCTGCTGCCAGGGTAGAGGGATGGGGTGCTATGTGCTCTTCCCCATTGTGGCTGAGCTGGTACCTATGTTGCAAGACAAATTTCCTTTTACTCTTGGCAATTCAAGGCTGTCTTTCCTATTCCCTTCAGTGCCTGTTTTCAGGTATAGAAAGTTAAAACCAGGTGCTGTGATCTCTCATTTGATTTTTGATTCTTATGAAGGTGCATTTTTGCGTAGATGTTACATTTGCTGTTTCTATAGGGAGGATGATTAGTGGAGACTTATTTGACCATCTTGCTCTGCCTGTTACTTCTTTTGATCAGTCATATCAGAGGTGTCCACTGTATTATTCATTTCAACAGTCCCACTTTGGCTTTGTTGGCTTATCTTTTTGAAGATTTTTTGGTTTTATTGTATGTTTAATTTGAGTTTATTCTCTAATTTTGTAACTTTTTGACATTTTAAACATTCCTGTTTTTAAGAGGTATCTACCCAATGCAAATAAACTAAGAACCTTGAAAAAAAGTTTTGATGAAATGCTAAGAAGAATAAACAGCTTAGAGAGGAATATAAGTGAATTGATGGAGCTGAAAAACACAACACGAGAACTTCACGAAGCATACACAAGTTTTAACAGCCGAATTGACCAAGCAGAAGGATAGCAGAGGTCGAAGATCAACTCAATGAAATAAAACGAGAAGGCAAGATAAGAGAAAAAAGGGTAAAAGGAAACGTACAAAGTCTCCAAGAAATATGGGACTATGTGAAAAGACGTAATCTATGTTTGATAGGCGTATCTGAATGTGACAGAGAGAACGAATCCAAGCTGGAAAAATACTCTTCAGGATGTTATCCAGGAAAACTTCCCCAACCTAGTAAGGCAGGCCAATATTCAAGTCCAGGAAATACAGAGAACACCACAAAGATATTCCTCAAGAAGAGCAACCCCAAGGCACATAATTGTCAGATTCACCAGGGTTGAAATGAGGGAGAAAATGCTAAGGGCAGCCAGAGAGAAAGGTTGGATTACCCACAGAGGAAGCCCATCAGACTCACAGTGGACCTCTAAGCAGAAATCCTACAAGCCAGAAGAGTGAGGGCCAATATTCAACATCCTTAAAGAAAAGAACTTTCAACCCAGAATTTCACATCTAGCCAAAGTAAGCTTCATAAGTGAAGGAGAAATAAAATCCTTTACAAACGAGCAATTACTCAGAAGATTTCATCACCACCAGGCCTGCTTTACAAGAGCTCCTGAAAGAAGCACTAAACATAGAAAGGAACAACCAGTACCAGCCACCTCCAAAAACATACCAAATGGTAAAGAGCATTGACACAATGAAGAAACTGCATCAACTAACAAGCAAAACAGCCAGCTAACATCAAAATGGCAGGATCAAATTCACACATAACAATATTAACCCTAAATGCAAATGGGCTAAATGCCCCAATCAAAAGACACAGACTGGCAAATTGGATAAAAAGCCAAAACCCATCGGTGTACTGTATCTAGGAAATCCATCTCACGTGCAAGGATACACAAAGGCTCAAAATAAAGGGATGGAGGAAGATTTACCAAGCAAATGGAGAGCAAAAAAAAAAACAGGAGTTGCAATTCCAGTCTCTGATAAAAGAGACTTTAAACCAACAAAGATCAAAAGAGACAACGAAGGACATTACGTAATGGTAAAAGGATCAATGCAGCAAGAAGAGCTAACAATCCTAAATATATATGCACCCAATACAGGAGCACCCAGATACATAAAGCAAGTTCTTAATGACTTACAAAGAGACTTAGTCTCCCATACAATAATAGTGGGAGACTTTAACACCCCCCCTGCCAATATTAGACAGATCAACGAGGCAGAAAATTAACAAGGATATCCAGGACTTGAACTCAAACCTGGATCAAGCAAACCTGATAGACATTTACAGAACTCTCCACCCCAAATCCACAGAATATACTTTCTTCTCATCACACCTACTCTAAAATTGACCACATAATTGGAAATAAATTACTCCTCAGTAAATGCAAAAGAACAGAAATCATAATAGTCCCTCAGACCACAGGGCAATCAGGTTAGAACTCAGAATTCAGAAACTAACTCAGAACTGCACAGCTTCATGGACTGGCTGAACAACTGGCTCTTGAATGTTGACTAGATAAACAATGAAATAAAGGCAGAAATAAAGATATACTTTGAAACCAATGAGAACGAAGACACAACATACCAGAATCTTTGGGACATCTTTAAAGCAATGTCTAGAGGAAAATATATAACAATAAATGCCCACATGAGAAGAAAGGAAAGATCTAAAATCGACACCCTATCATCAAAATTGAAAGAGCTAGAGGAGGAAGATCAAAAAAACTCAAAATCTAGCAAAAGACAAGAAATAACTAAGATCAGAGCAGAACTGAAGGAGATAGAGACACAAAAAACCCTTCAAAAAAATCAATAATTCCGCGAGCTGTTTTTTTTTCAAAAAGAGCAGCAAAATAGACAGACAACTAGCCAGATTAATAAAAAAGAAAAGAGAAAATAATCAAATAGATACAATAAAAATCGATAAAGGGTATATCACCGCAGATTCCACGGAAATACAAACCATCACCAAAGATTATTACAAACATCTCTATGCACAAAAACTAGTAAACCTGAAAGAAATGGATAAATTCCTGGACACTTGCCTCCTCCCAAGCCTAAACCAGGAAGAAGTCAAAACCCTGAATAGACCAATAACAAGGGCTGAAGTTGAGGCAGATTTTAATAGCCTACCACCCAAAAAAAGCCCAGGTCCAGATGGGTTCACAGCCAAATTCTACCAGACATACAAAGAGGAGCTGGTACCATTCCTTCTGAAACTATTCCAAACAATCAAAAAAGAGGGAATCTATCCCAAATCATTTTATGAGAACAATATCATCCTGATACCAAAACCCAGCAGAGACTCAACAAGAAAAGAAAACTTCAGGCCAATATCCATGATGAACATAGATGCAAAAATCTTCAATAAAATACTGGCAAGCCGATTGCAACAGCATATCAAAAAGCTTATCCACCATGATCAAGTAGGCTTCATCCCGGGGATGCAAGGCTGGTTCAACATACGCAAGTCTATAAACGCAATTCACCACAAAAACAGAACCAAAGACAAAACCACATGATTATCTCAATAGATTCAGAGAAGGCCTCTGACAAAATTCAACAGCATTTTATGCTAAAAACCCTCAATAAACTAGGTATTGACGGAACGTATCTCAAAATAATAAAAGCTATTTATGACAAACCTACAGCCAAAATCATACTGAATGGGCAAAAAATGGAAGCATTCCCTTTGAAATCTCGCACTAGACAAGGATGCCCTCTCTCACCACCCCTATTCAGTATGGTATTGGAAGTTCTAGCCAGAGCAATCAGGCAAGAAAAAGAAATAAAGGGTATTCAATTAGGAAAGGAGAAAGTCAAATTGTCTCTATTTGCAGATGATTGTATATTTAGAAGACCCCATCATCTCAGCCCCAAATCTCTGGAAATTGATAAGCAACTTCAGCAAAGTCTCAGGATACAAAACCAATGTGCAAAACTCACAAGCATTCCTATATACCAATAAAAGACTTAAAGAGAGCCAAATCAAGTATGAACTGTCATTCACAATTGCCACAAAGGGAATAAAATACCCAGGAATACAACTGACAAGGAACGTAAAGGACCTCTTCACGGAGTACTACAAACCAATGCTCAACAAAATAAGAGAGGACACAAACAAATGGAGAAACATTCCATGCTCATGGTTAGAAAGAATCAATATTGTGAAAATGGCCATACTGCCCAAAGTAATTTATGATTCAATGCTATCCCCATCAAGTTACCAAGGACCTTCTTCACAGAACTGGAAAAAACCATCTTAAACTTCATATGGAACCAAAAGAGAGCCCACATAGCCAAGTCAATTCTAAGCAAAAAGAACAAAGCTGGAGGCATCACACTACCTGACTTCAAAC
>NW_016107386.1:7304709-7319891 GCF_001604975.1 Cebus imitator | reverse complement strand
AACCATTGTGGAAGACAGTGTGGCAATTCCTCAAGGACCTAAAAATAGAAATTCCATTTGACCCAGCATTCCCATTACTGGGTATATATCCAAAGGCTTATAAAACATTCTATTATAAGGACACATGCACATGAATGTTCATTGTGGCACTGTTTACAATAGCAAAGACTTGGAAGCAACCAAAATGCCCATCGATGACAGACTGGACAGGGAAAATGTGGCGTGTATACACCATGGAATACTAGGCAGCCATAAAAAACGATGAGTTTGTGTCCTTTGTAGGGACTTGGATGAACCTGGAAACCATCATTCTCAGCAACAAACTGACACAAGAACAGAAAATCAAAGACCGTATGTTCTCACTCATAGGCGGGTGTTGAACAATGAGAACACATGGACATAGGGAGTGGAGCATCACACAATGGTGTCTGTGGAGGGGGGGAATAGGGGTGGGACAGTGAGGGGTGGGGAGCTGGGGAGGGATAACATGGGGAGAAATACCAGATATAGATAATGGGGAGGAAGGCAGCAAACCACACTGCCATGTGTGTACCTATGCAAGAATCTTACACGTTCTTCACGTGTATGCCAAAACCTAAAATGCAATAAAAAAAAATAAAAAATAAAAAAAGGGGTTGAAAAATTACGTGTTGGGTACAAGGTTCACTATTCGGGAGATGGGCACACTGAAAGACCAGACTTTACCACTATGCAATATATGCATGTAAGAAACCTACACTTGTACCCTCTAAATCTATTAAAAATAAAAATAAAAAATGAAATCTATATTTTTAACAAGTGTCTGTAAGAGCCTGAAGGCTGCTGAGAGCCAAGATGAAAGTTCCTTAAAGTCAGGAATCATGTTTAGTTCTTAACTGTGGAAGCCCTTGGTACCCGGCATGTAATGGCCACATGAAGAACAAAGAGGACAATAGTTGCAAGCATGGGCTCTGAAGCGAAGCTACCAGCGTTGAGCTATGTGACCTTCAATGCACATCTTCACATTTATGAGCTTTGGTTTCCCCATCTGTGAAAAACAGAGGGGTGATAGAGGAATCTACCTCCTAGAATTGTAAGGTAGGATCAAATGAGATCACTTGGGTTAAGTCCGTACCTAGTCTAGTGTCAGCCATAGGATCAGAGCTCAACACAATGGTAAAGACGGTTGTTTATTTTTAGACCTCGGTAAGTCTTTGTCAGGAAAATGAATAAATGCTGTTGGTGTGATTTATTAGAAGGCAGCAAGAATTTCAATACAACTACAAAGGGTGAGAGACAAGTAGGGCAAGATAAAGCCGATGCCAAATTGGGCATCCTTACTTTGCCTTCTGTCTTTTCCTTATATTCCGTGATCCTAATGGTGATGGTGATGAGGAGAAGAAAGATACTGCTTTCTATTTACACTTAAATTTGCACTTCATAGCATATTTCCATGGTAATTATTTTATTTAATCTTCCAAGCAAATATATGCACCATATAATGTTTTGTTCAACAATTAACCACATACAGGATGGTGTTTTTTTAAGCTTACAATGCCATATTTTTACTGTGTCTTTTTCATGTTTAGATACACGATTATTTGCCATAGTGTTATAATTGCCTGCAATGTTCAGTGCTGTAGCAAGCTGTACAGGTTTGCAGCCTAAGAGCAAAAGCCATGCTATATAGCCTATGTGTGTAGCAGGCTCTCCCATCCAAGTGTGTGTAAGTACATTCTATCACGTTTGCACAACAACGAAGTCAAGTGACATATGTCAGTATATGACAAATATACAAGATGTGTATCTTGTCCCCATTTTGTGTAAACCTATTGAAACCTGGAGAGCAAAAGTGCCTGTAAAAAGCTGACAGATTGATAAGTAACAGAAAAACTCAGACCAGTTATTCTGACCCCAGCTCTTTACCACTCTACATGGATAACAGAGTTAGTATAGAAATGCTTAGGGAATTTCTTCCACACCAGAGAATCAGTGTGACAGACTTGCTGCCTAATCACAAAACCTGTTTCTTTTTTTTTTTTTCCTGAAACATACCTTTACTACATTTTCTTTACTACATTCACTATTTTTTATGGTACCTTAAAATGGTTGTTTTTGTCAGAATAGCGTAGAATTTCTGTAAATATTTTGGTTTATTATAATAAGCATGTTCCTCCCTTAAAAATTATTCAAAATAATTACTTAAGATAAAGTACTTTAACTTTAAAATAATTATGATCTTTTAAAAGAAAAAAAGGTGACTAAGCTCCCTTTAACTTGATAAATAGGAATGATCTCTTCTGGTCGCACTCCAGTGAACATCAGTACACTTCATATGCTCGTTGATTATGTTACTACATTTCCCTTGCAGCTAGGTGTGATCATGTGACTGAGCTCTGGTCAAAGGATTGTGGGCACATCCGGGCTTGACCCATGAGATCTTCCTCTCTTTCTCCTTGAGAAGCAACGTTACAAGTTGAATACTGCAGACTTGCAAACTGGAAGAAATCTGAATTCCTAAATCACAGCTTTGGATAGCTTTGATCATTGGGAATTGCCAAATGATCTGGAACCCCATTTGGAAATTACATAAATGAGAAATATATCTCTATTATGCTAATCTGCTGAGGTTTATCTGTTTCAGAAGGTAGCCTTCATTACCTTAACTAAATACAAGCAAGGAAAGCAATATCAATATTACAAACCCAGACATTCAAATAAGAGCAATCTTCAGAATGTCCAGGCCCTATACTCTAATGAAGCTCAGATTCTTTTTGAGAATTGCATTAGGTGGCAATCCTGACAGTGGGTAGTAATAGATGAGAATTGCAAGACGGTAAATTATTTTAGGGCAGGGGTCCTATCTACCTTTGTGTCCTCAGCACCTCACATAATACCAGACACAGGGTTGATGTTTAATAAAAAGTGATATGTAAATGGTTAATAACTATTCTAACATCCATCACCTAAGGAGATGATAGCTGAATGGATCTTGAATGTTTACGTTCTTCAAATGGAAAAGAGCAATTTCCTACAGGAAACCTCTTACAGAACAGATCTTCCATGACTTGATGATAGTTAAGGTGGTAAGGGACTTGATTCATTCATTCCTTCAAACATATTTATTGAGCACCAATTATATGCCTGGCATTGTTATAACAGTACAGCAGATGTAAAAAGCAGTGCACAGGATAAGACGACGGTAAAAAAAAATTAAAAAATAAAACAAATAAAGCCTTTGTTTTCTTGGCTAGTCCACTCTAGTGAATTCGAATTTGTACATACACATTGAAACCCTCATAAACAAAAACCTAGATTCAAATCAGCTAGGTAGTCAGTAGTCTGAGTGCATGTTATAACAATAAGTGTGTTTCAGGCTAGCAATGTTTTGATGAGAGACACATTATAATAATAGTCCATTCTTCCAAAGCATAAGAACACCTTATCCAAAGATATGAATAAAGAAAATCATCAACTGAAATCTGGACAACAATTAACCAGACTCATGCTCAAGAAGTTAAATTATGCAGGAAAAAATCACAGTAACAAATGGCTGGTAAAGATAATCCTCTCTGGCTGGTCATACAGTTGCCACTGATGATAGTATCAATCCATTCTGTTTCTAAGCTCCTGTTTTTTTAAAGAGTTAATCATATAATTTGGCTACAGAAACACTAGCAATGGCAGATGTGCTGTCCAGCTGGCCAGGTTAAGAAAAATGAAGGCAGATGGTTTTAGATTAAAGTCTGGATGGCAACGCTGTCATTAGAGAATTGACGTTCTGTCACCAGGCCAAGATTCTTCTATTCTATTTACTTTACTGTCTAAACGATCTGCCACCTGGTGGTCCAGGGAATAATTTATCGATTTAGTCATGAGCAGCTAATAAAGATTCATTAGTTTGGATTCAATAATTTATTCAACAAATATTTATTGCATGCCTACTATGTGTGCAACATCATCGCAGGTGCTGGGGAACACAGCAACCATCAAAACAGTAAGCATATAAGGTGGTTTTAGTTTCTTCTAAGTTCTCACAAGAGAATAAATCAAGGTCATGGGAATAAAGGAGACAGAACATTAGAGGGCTCAAGGAAAGACTATCAGGAAATAATAAGAGCTGAGACGTGAAAGATGAGGCACCAGGCAGGAGGGGAGGAGGTAGGAGGCATCAGCAGCGTCGGCCCACTTGGTTGCCATGATAACGAGTCTGGATTTCATTTTAGGTGTGAAGGGAAGCCCCTAACGTTGAGTCCCCCTCCTACGATCTTAGACTTGTCCATGGCAGATCAATGGATCCTAAGTCAAGAGAAATGAGAGACAACTGGCTGGGGCTTCTTCTCACTTTGCAAAATGAGTCCTGTGCTAAACATTCTTTAAAGGTTTGACATTCCAATTTTTTTTTTCTAGGTTCTATTTAAAAGACTATTCAGGGCCGGGCACGGTGGCTCATGCCTATAATCCCAGCACTTTGGGAGGCCAAGGCAGGTGGATCATGAGGTCAAGAGATCGAGACCATCCTGGCCAACATGGTGAAACCCCATCTGTACTAAAAATACAAAAATTAGCTGGCCATGGTGGTGTGTGCCTGTAGTCGCAGCTACTCGGGAGGCTGAGGCAGGAGAATTGCTTGAACCCAGGAGGCGGAGGTTGCAGTGAGCCGAGATCACGCCACTGCACCCCAGCCTGGCCACTGGCGATGGAGCAAGACTCTGTCTCAAAAAAAAAAAAAAAAAAAAAGACTATTCAGGTGAAAGCAGAAATAATATGAATGTAATCACTTTCTGGCCTTGGCTGACCTAATTAGAAAGGAATCTGGTCTTCTGCTTCTTCCATATATCTTCCAGCACCCATGAATGCACCCTTGAGTCACATCATAAATTTTACAAATAACAATAATAACATTAATATTATAGAGGCGTTTCCAAGGGCAAATGCAATTTGTCCTTTGGTCAGGGAAGAATTCATAATTACTGTTTTTAAAAATTTCTAGCAATGCAGATTTTCAAAATAATACTGAGACAAAAGTTTATTGTTTAGAAATGCTAGCTCATCACAGTCATTTTTTCTTCTTCCTAAGCTGAGGCTAAAAGGGAAAACCAAGTCTGAATTAAACAACCTATGGAAATGTCACTACATCCTAATCTACTCAGAAGTCAGAGGCATAAACTGCTTTTTCAGTATCTTTGATTGAAGTACTAGCAGGGTTTACTGGAGGCTTTCCTTTGAGGCTCTGATTAGCAGTGATATGTACAATGACTGCTTTGCACACATCACAGACAACCCCGAGCTGGAATCACTGGGCAGTATTAACAGCGAGCTCAGGGCTGAGTCAGCAAACACTGCCCACAGTCAGCACCTTTATCTTAGGGCTGCAGGAAGGCAGAAATACTAGTCTTTTCCATACAACTACTTACAAGTAAACATAATAAAGATGAAATCTGTTAGTGTTTAGGGAGATGATGTTCTGAACACCTGCTATTTAGATTGGCTGCAGGTAACCCCATGAAAGAAATGGACTCTGATCCCTGAAGTTGCTACACTAAACATTATCTGTGTGTAATGGAGGGAATATTGACTGAAAGGGATGAGGCTTTTGTTGAGAGAGCAATTGATTTTCTAAAAAATAAACACAGTTATTGGCAGACAGCCTGTGGTGGTTAATTTGAAAGGGAATTTTAAAAATTACTTTTAAACAATAGCTTAACTTTCCTAGAGTGAATGTGACTGAATTTGGTGTGAAATGGTAGAAGACCTCAACATGGGTTTACGCAAAAACCAAGACGGATATTCTCAGTCAAGAAGTATGTTTAACCCAAAAACCTAAAATGCAATTAAATAAATAAATAAAATAAAATAAAAAGTATATTTAGCTTAATTCAGGGGCCCTCTCACTCTAGGTGAGTTTAGTCCTTCAAAATATGAAGAACCTCAGGCTGTAGGCCATAGAAAGGAGCCCCTGTTGCCACCTCTGGATGCATTGATGTGACTCAGGCATGAAAGTTGAGCTATATGAAGAAGCCACTGCAGCCAAAACCACCAATCCCAACCAGACCTACCAAATTAGAATTTGGATCTGAAATTCCTGTTGCCAAGTTCTGGGGCACAGCACTTAGGGCAAAACCTCTTGAGAGCAGGGACCGCATCTTGGTCTTCTTACTGGTTACCTCTTGTGCTTACCACTTCCTCATATATGATAGATGGCCAGAAAGGCGTGCAATGGGTGAGTAAATACATGACGTGTGATATAGACCATGAAAGGCTGAGGATACAGAGACAGAGAGAGTTGGTGCTGTTTTTCTTCCTATGCAAAGGTATTTTCTGAATTTAGAAAAAAAAATGCCACCAGAATTCCAAGCAAAGTACATTTGCTTTTTAAAAAAAAAGAGAGAGAGACAGTAATATCGCAATCTACAGGACATTTATAAAGAGTCATAGGCTAGGGTCCAAGCAGCCTCTTGGGTTCCCTTTGAGTTGGTTGAATGGGACAGGCAGCAGAGGATGAGAGGAGAGCTGCCTTCTCTCCCACTGAGACACAGTTGGAAGGCTTTCATCTGGAGAGTACTACTGCAGAGCTTAAGAAGATCTCTTTGGTTGAAATTTATAAATAGAAGTAATACTATTTTGTAATAGTCAAAGCACATTTACATACGTTGTTTTCTCCTAAGTTCATAAAATTATTTCTCACCTGTAAAATGAGATGAGAATTCCTACCTGATAGGACAGTTTCACAGAGTAAACAAAATGATGTTTATACGAGACCTGGTATTTTGCCTGACTTATGGTCAGTATGCAATAAATGGTAACCGCTGTTATGATGACTAATATTATTATTATTGCTGTCCTATATTGGGTTTCTTGGGACAGATATTTGCACATGAGGCATTTACTAGGGAGTGCTCTCAAAATCAACACTTGTGGAAGGAAGGAAGAAGGAAGCAGCATTGGGCAGAGGGAGAAGCTGAATTGAGGCAGTCATAACAAAGGCCTCAGTCAGGGCCACAGGGAGATCTGGTCCAGACTGGCTCTTCAGAATTGTCACCGGATGGGGCAGGGAGGCTGGGCCTTTCTACCCTGACATGGATAAGTTAGTATTATAGGTTGATCTACAAGGAGGCAGACCTGGGAAAAGGCAGTTTTCTTCAGCTGAGGCCATCCCTAAAGAGGGCTCCAAGCTGAGGGCCATCTTTCAGGAGAACTTCTAGAAGCTAGGGGAGTAAATAATTCATTTCTGAGAGGATTTCTGAGTGCATCACAGAGTACATCCCAATTAGTAAGTAAGAAGAGTGTTTCAGAGGGCTCATATGACTTGTCCAAGACCACAGCACAGAGCTAGCAGTGCTAGGAACAAAAGTTATGTCTTCTGACTTCGAATTCAGTCCTCTTCAAGGGCCCAGGACTCTTCCAAGTCAGCTGGCATTTCTACCCATTATTATGCCAGCAACTCCTGCACCTCATCTGATCCTACAGAAATCAAGGAACATCTGCTTAAAGTAGTTGCTGGGTCTTTTCCTGAGGATCAGGCAGTTAAATTTATTCAAGAAAAAGAAAAAAGAACGTGGAAAAGGTAGTTTTTTTCAAATAATGCTTACCCCATGAAGGTTCTCATATTTGTACCATGTTCCCTATCATTAGAAATACACACACACACACACACACACACACACACACACGCACAATCCCAAAAGGATCTATTTTTATTTATTTATTTATTTATTTATTTATTTTTGAGATGGAGTCTCTGTTGCCCAGGCTGGAATGTAGTGGCACAATCTTGGCTTGCTGCAACCTCTGCCTCCCGGGTTCAAGCGATTCTCCTGACTCAGCATCCTGAGTAGCTGGGTTTATAGGCACACATCACCACGCCTGGCTAATTCCTGTATTTTTAGAAGAGACGTGGTTTCACCACATTGGCCAGGCTGGTCTCGAACTCCTGACCTCGTGATCTATTCGCCTTGGCCTCCCAAAGTGCTGGGATTATAGGTGTGAGCCACTGTGCCTGGCCAAAGGATCTGTTTAAATGAAGATTTTGTCCATAGGCCTACCAAATTAGAATATCTATGGATGGGGAACAGCTCAGGGCTCAGGGCTAGGAGGTCCGGATGCCGAGGGCGGTCCCTGAGGGGCGGGCGGAGCCCGACTGCCGCTCTGTGCGGCCGCCGCCTCGAAGCCGCAGCCTCCAGGCTAGGCCCCGGGCAGCTGTAGCCCAGCGTGGCCCGCGTGGCGCTGGGCCTGGCTCCCGGCTCCGGTTTCCGGGCCGGCGGGTGGCCGCTCACCATGCCCGGCAAGCGCCAGCACTTCCAGGAACCCGAGATCGGCTGCTGCGGGAAATGCTTCCTGTTTGGCTTCAACATTGTCTTCTGGGTGCTGGGTTCCTGGCTATCGGCCTCTGGGCCTGGGGTGAGAAAGGCGATCTCTCCAACATCTTGGCGCTGACAGATCTGCGAGGCCTTGACCCCGTGTGGCTGTTTGTGGTAGTTGGAGGCGTCATGTCGGTGTTGGGCTTTGCTGGCTGCATCGGCGCCCCCGGGGAGAACTCCCTCCTGCTCAAGTTGGTTTGCATGGAGGATGGTTTTTCAGAGAGAGCAGGGTGTGAATACCAGACAAAGGGGAATGGATGCACAGTTCTCCGTGTTCCTCGGCCTCGTCTTCTTCCTGGAGCTGGCAACAGAGATCCTGGCCTTTGTCTTCAAGGGCTGGATTCGAGTCCAGCTCGACCTCTTCATCAACAGCAACGTCAAGGCCTATCGGGACGACATTGACCTCCAGAACCTCATTGACTTTGCTCAGGAATACTGGTCTTGCTACAGAGCCCCAGGCCCCAACGACTGGAACCTCAATATCTACTTCAACTTCACTGACTTGAACCCTAGCTGGGAGCACTGTGGGGTGCCCTTCTCCTGCTGCGTCAGGGACCCTGCGTGAGATGGAAATGGCGGGACCTTAGGGCACAGGCATGGGGACTTGCCTGGAGGTCTCCCTGCACCCTGTACATCCAGATAAATACAGCTTCAGCCAATGTCTGCTTCTAGGCAGCTTGAAGGTTGGCCGGGTGTCACTCTCAGTTACAGTTGCATGTGGAAGATGTCCTCAACACCCAGTGTGGTTACAACGTCCGGCTCAAACTGGAGCTGGAGCAGCAGGGCTTCATCCACGCCAAAGGCTGCGTGGGCCAGTTTGAGAAGTGGCTGCAGGACAACCTGATTGTCACGGCCAGGGTCTTCCTGGGCATCGCCCTCCTCCAGATCTTTGGCATCTGCCTGGCCCAGAAACTGATGAGTGACATCAAAGCAGTGAAAGCCAACTGGTGAGGCCGCCACAGGCCATGGCCATATGCCTGGCTTACCCAGCCTCGGGGGCCCCACAGGACCCTCCGACCACACTCTTGATGGGCAAGGCTGCAGGAGGCGTTCCTGCTGGGACTGAGCCCTGAGAGGTTCGCCTGAGCCACTGTGCTGTCCACCCACGGAGAAAGCTGCTGTGCTTCTGCCTGGGCCACTTGTCCTGTGTGCGCACGCACATACACAGGCAGGCACACGTGTGCACAGGGAGCCACTGTCTCGGCGGCACTTGGGGTAGGGGATCTCCAGGGAACTAGGAAGGGCGCAGCTCAGAGGGTGCGGGCCAGGTGGGGTGGGAGGCGCTGTGTGAAGGGCCCGCCCCTGTTTCCCGCCCCCCAGTGCTGGGATGCACTTTTCTGTGCGTGGCTGTATGGGATGTGTTCCTGGAGCCACTGCCTCAAGCAGCTTCAGAGTGTTCTTCTCCATGAACTGTGACTTTGAGCCTGCCAGGAACCCACCTCAGCCTCAGTGTTTCAGACTCTGAAATGGGGCCAAGAATTTTCTCTCTCTTGCTTGCCTCTCAGGAGGAAATGGAATGATGACTTTGAAAACCACTGGCTTATGCCCACCATTTTCGAGGTCCTGTCCACGTGGGGCCTCAGCAGAACTCTCTGGTTGGGGCCCCTGGCCTGGCGCCACCCTGCTGACATGTTTTCTTTGGCCTGGGTGGTTTATATCCTTGAGCCAACCTTTAAAAATTGGTAGATTTCACATAAGTGTCCAGATCCACAGCTTCTTTTGAAGAATGACCACCTGGCTACGCCAGCTCTTCAGTGGCAATACTACCTGGGACACTGCCTCCCCTGTCATCAGGGGCCGGCCCCAGGTGGTCTGTTCTACTCACCTAAGTGCCATCTGACCCTGGTACACTAGGAGTTGGCCTCTCTCACCTCTGCGGGGTTATTCCCTGCACCTCGAGGCCGCTGCGGGCCAACCTGGAATGCAACACAGGGACCTGAAGGATCGGGAGGCTGGACCCCGCTCTGAAGAGAGTGTAGCCTGGGAGAGGTGGCCTTGCTGGGGACTCCGGTGGGAGTAGAGTGCCCAGGAGAGGGTGAGAGGGGTGGGATGGGGTCAGGACAATTTTGCAAAGAAGTAGCTGGAAGCCAGGGGACTGGGGTGAGCCTGGCTCAGGGGGGTCTGGATGGTTGACTCCTAGGAATCAGGTTCAGTATCTTAGCCGTGGCTGCAGAGCTCCCTGATGTGCACTAGAGGGCGCGCCGGCCCCACACTCCCTGGGTCTGGCTTCCTCCCGCAACCTCTCGCCAGTACAGCCTGTGCCTGCCTGCTAGCCCTTCCAGATTCCCGGAGTTCGGGAACTTCTCAAGAGCCAACTGGCTCAGGCTTAGGAAGGGTGGCTGCTGCCCTCAGCTCCGCCTCATCAGCTATGCAAGGGGTATGTGTGCAGTTACCCTGCCGCCCCCTCCCTGGGCTTGTCCAGAGATCTCAACCTCGGATGCCCCTGCAGTCACGTAGATCATTATAAGTGGATGAAGCAGGCCCTGGAATTGGGAGCCTGCTTCACTTTGACTTTCCCACTGTTGCTGGAGACAAAGACATCGTGATGAGAGAAAATTCGCACAATCTAGTGGGTAACTGCCACTTGCCTTGAGAGCAATAGAGTGTGGTGGGTCCCCCTCTGACGGTGGTCACTGCCATGTTCAGGTGTAGCTAATTGCTCTGATTGCTCTGATGTGGGAATGCAGGCCTAATTCCAGAAATCTGGAGAAGCCAGAATACAGATTTCTATGTGAGGTGTCCTGATTTTTAAATTGTTGGCAGAAACTAAACTAATTCAGAAATTAAATCTGCAGGCCAAACAAGGTGCAGGGCCCAGCTTTGGCCCCATGCCCCGTAGGTCCCTCTAGGACAGTCACCACTGGGGCCCTGGCTACTCTGCCATTCAGGGATGCTGGGCACTGCTGCCTGGTGGCCAGGGTGCGGGCTATGTGCCCAGCATTGTGGTTCCTTGGTCCCGCCAGACAGTGTCCTGGGCCCCTGACAGGTGCTGGCTGTGAGTGGTTTATACATGCTATAGTAAATGAAGATCACAGTGAAAAAAAAAAAAAAAAAGAATATCTATGGATGAGGCCCTGGAGCTGCCTTTCTCACAATCACCTCAAATGAATCTTAAGCAGATTAAAGTCTGTGGACTGCTATAAATGACCCATATCACTTGTCCAAATTTATGATCACATTTTTACTTTGTGCCTATAAACTGACTTTGGAAGCAATCTGTAGAATCAAAGAATTCTCAAGTTAAAAGGCATTGTGGTTACTATTGAGTCTTCATGTTTGTGAATAAAACACTCAAGGCCAAAGAGGAAGAGTAACTTGCCCAGGTTAGAAGAAGAGATTAAGGACCAGAGCCAGGCTCTCACTCTGAGTCAAGTCCTCTTATCACTCTAACAGACTTCTTCAAAGAAGAGTTTTAAACCACTTTCCAGCAGTAGAAACAACTTTAAAAAATGTTCCAGGGCTGTTCTCAAAGACACAAGATATTGAAATTTATAATATCTCATTTGTCTAGGTCTGTTACAAATACCCTATAATATCACCTGGAACTGCTCCCATTCATGTATCTTGTGACTAGAAATGCTAGAAGCCTAGTTATTTGAATATGGTTGACCCAACAGGAAGAGAAGACTTTAAAGCCATCCATACCAAAAGAAATAGTATTTCCTTCTGTATCAGTCCATTCTCACACTGCTATAAAGATAGTACCTGAGACTGGGTAATTTATAAGGGAAAGAGGTTTAATTAATTGGCTCACAGTTCCATATGGCTGGGGAGGTCTGAGGAAACTTACAGGTGTGGCAGAAGGCACAAGGGAAGCAAAGCGTGTTTTACACGGTGGCAGGAAAGAAAGAGAGAGAGCAAAGGAGGAACTGCCAAGCACTTTTAAAACCATAGCTCTCGTGAGAACTCATTCACTATTAAAAGAACCCCATGGGGTGAACCATCACCATTTTCCAGTCACCTCCCGCCAGGCCCCTCCTTCACATCTGGGGATTACAATTCAAGATGGGATTTGGGTGGGGACACAGAGTCCAACCATATCACCTTCTAAAGTTTGCTGGAAATGAACTTTAAAATCTAACTTATTTTTATTTAGACATGAGCCTGGGTTTTCAAATCTATTCCTTAGAGAAGGAGAGGGCAAGAAGAGGGACACTTCAGGGTACAATCACATTTCAGATTTGTTTTTCCACTTGAAATCTCTCAGCTTTGATTAATAGCAACTATAATAACAACAACAATGACAATGATGATGTGGAAATCATCACCTATACTTTTCCCTTCAATGGTCCCCACACTAAGTGACTCAAATAAGCATAAAATATGAAAGATGTGATTGCTTCTGTTGGCATCTGTGGTTTTTCAGGTCTACAAATGGCCTGTTGTTAATTCCATTTATAGCAAATTGAGGAAATAAATAAATTCTTAACTTGGGTACCTATGAAAATGTTGCAGGCTGGCATGTCAGCAGTCAAAAATCTACTTTAACTGATGTTCCTGCCCATTAATTCCATTAAAATTTCTAAACTCAAAACCCAGCTTTTTATGGCTGCATCGTATTCCATGGTGTATATGTGCCACATTTCCCTTGTCCATTCTATCGTTGATGGGCATTTGGGTTGGTTCCAGGTCTTTGCTCTTGTAAACAGTGCTGCTGTGAACATACATGTATGTGTGTGTGTCTTTATAATAGAAAGATTTATAATCCTTTGGGTATATACCCAGTAATAGGATTGCTGGGTCAAATGGAATTTCCATTTCTAGGTCCTTGAGGAATCACCACACTGTCTTCCACAATGGTTGAGCTAATTTACACTCCCACCAACAGTGTAAAAGTGTTCCTATTTCTCCTCATCCTCTCCACCACTTGTTGTCACCTGATTTTTTAATGATCGCCATTCTAACTGGCAAGAGATGGTATCTCAATGTGGTTTTGATTTGCATTTCTCTAATGACCAGTGATGATGAGCATTTTTCATATGTTTCTTGGCCTCATATATGTCTTCTTTTGTAAAGCGCCTGTTCATATCCTTCTCCCACTTTTGGATGGGTATGTTTCTTTTTCTTGTATATCTTCTTTAGTTCTTTGTAGATTCTGGATATTAGCCCTTTGACAGATGGATAGACTGCAAAAAATTTTTCCCATTCTGTTGGTTGCCGGTTCACTCTAATGATTGTTTCTTTTGCTGTACAGAAGCTCTGGAGTTTAATTAGGTCTCATTTGTCTATTTTGGCTTTTGTTGCCAATGCTTTCAGTGTTTTAGTCATGAAATCCTTGCCTATGCCTATGTCCTGAGTGGTTTTGCCTAGGTTTTCTTCTAGGGTTTTTATGGTGTTAGGGAGTTCATGTCCTTTGTAGGAACATGGATGAATCTGGAAACCATCATTCTCAGCAAACTGACACAAGAACAGAAAATCAAACACCTCAAAAACCTCACTCATAGGTGGGTGTTGAACAATGAGAACACATGGACACAGGGAGGGGAGCATCGCACACTAGGTTCTGTTGGGGGGGTCCAAGGGAGGGATAGCGGGATCATAGGGAGGTTGGGGAGGGATAACATGGTGAGAAATGTCAAATGCAGGTGACGGGCGGATGGTGGCAGCAAACTACACTGCCATGTGTGTACCTATGCAATAATCCTGCATGATCTGCACATGTACCCCAGAACCTAAAGGACAATTAAAAAAAATAAAAAACCAGCTTAAAGTGAGATGCCGAACGTTTTTGATTCTGTTCAGGGAGGTGATGTGGGATAGTGGGGAACCCAGCCGAGAAGTCAGGATAAAGTCTCCATCTCTGGCTTCCACCAACACATGGCATATGTTTTAAAAACATTTCTTCTTGATGCCTCAGGCACTGTGTCTACTGCTGGGTGTTTTTCATGCCTGAGTCTTGTTTCCTGAAGCTGTTCACAACATCTAAGGCTACAGGAACTTCAGGTTGTCACATGGACCATATCCATGTTTCAAAGCTAACCTGACTTTTCATTATCCCAAGGGGGAAGAGAGAGCTAATTTCTTTTTTAACTAAAAGAAGGAAGGGTGGGGTGGGGACAGGCACAGTGGCTGTAATCCTAGCCTTTGGGAGGCTGAGGTGAACAGATCTTTTGAGTGCAGGAGTTCAAGATCAGCCTGGGCAACATGATGAAACCCCTCTCCACAAAAAGTACAAAACTTAGCCAGGCATGGTGGCACACACCTGTAGTCTTAGCTACTTGGGAGGCTGAGCAGGGAGGATCACTTGAGTCTGGGAGGCAGAGGTTGCACTGAGCCAAGATTAAGCCACTGCACTCCAGCCTGGGCAACAGAGTGAGACCTCATCTCAAGAAAAGAAAAAAAAAAAGACTACAGACACAACCTTAGCAGTGCTGTAACCACAGATATGTCCTCAGAATACAGAGATCAAAGATAAAAAACTTGGTAATCTCAGACACTCACTAATCATTTATTGACCATAAGCCCTTGTCCTCCCAGAATCAGTCGACTGGAGTAGTCTAGATATTACGACAGGATATTTTTCAGTAGCCACTTTAAGCAGAAATGGCTTCTCCTGAAACTGATAAGCAACTTCAACAAAGTCTCAGTATACAAAATCAATGTGCAAAAATCACATGCATTCCTATACACCAATAACAGACTTAAAAAGAGCCAAATCAAGAACAAACTTCCGTTCACAATTGCCACAAAGAGTATAAAATACCTAGGAATACAACTAACAAGGAACGTAAAGGACCTCTTCAAGGAGAACTACAAGCCACTGCTCAACGAAATAAGAGAGGACACAAACAGATGGAGAAACATTCCATGTTCATGGTTAGAAATAATCAATATCGTGAAAAT
>NW_016107386.1:7243283-7303454 GCF_001604975.1 Cebus imitator | reverse complement strand
CATGTTCTCACTCATAGGCTGGTGTTGAACAATGAGAACACATGGACACAGGGAGGGGAGCACTACATACTGGGGTCAGTTGGGGGGAAATAGGGGAGGGATGGTGGGGAGTGGAAAGCTGGGGAGAGATAGCAAGGGGAGAAATGCCAGATCTAGGTGATTCGGAGGAAGGCAGCAAATCACACTGCCACATGTGTACCTATGCAACAATTTTGCATGTTCTTCGCATGTACCCCAAAACCTAAAATGCAATAAAATAAAGAAATGGGAAAAAAAAGAAATGGCTTCTCCTTCATCATTGAAACCTTTCCCATTTAGAAATGTACTGGGTTCAAATCAGATGTTTCTGGAGAAGTAGGAAAGGACCAACAGTCATGTACACTGCAGTGCAGGTTTCAGAGTACCATTCATATCAAGAGTTCTTTGTATGCCTTCAACAGGAATTAACGCTGACTTCACGTAAGGGAAAAAGTAAAACTTAACCAGAGGATCGGGGATTACTCATAAACCTGAGGGAAGAGCCAATTGAAGAAACCTGAAGGAGGAACCAACCAGAAACTGATGTGCACTGACAGCAGGGTTGCTCCAAGATTCCAACCCCCAGGAGACAGAACCTGAGTCATCCGTGTTGGCTCATTGCTTGCCCACTGCCTGCTCTACCCTCGGCCAGGCGCAGGGACCATATCAGCTGTATAGCACTATATAACATATATTATTTAGAGTAACACAAAAAAAGGTGTGGGTAGTAGCTGAGGGAACCCCACCCTGGGCCACACCCACTTCCTCTTCTCTGCTGGTTGGGTACTTACAGAAGGTATACACGTTGGAGCTCTCAGTGCATTCTTCTGATAAATAAGGTGACAAAGAAATGAGCCATAGCCATTCCACATTTGCAGGTGAACTTCTAAAAACGTTAATAGAATAAAATAGATCACTGATGGAAATGCTAAAATAAAGACATAAATTACATAACAATTATTTATTGAGTACCTACTTTGTTCCAATAGATAATAACTCTTCCATTGTATTGAAGTGTCTGAGGATGACTAAGACATATTGTATGTGGTTCTTTCTCTTAGGGAATTTTTAATCTACTTGGAGTTTAATTATGAATTCATTCATCAGTGCAAGACACCAGACATACTGGTAAATGAAAAAGCATGGTCCTGCTCCTCAATACAGCTCACTATCTGGTGCAGAAGATGTCAGACTGTAAAATAAATATTAAATTCCACATCATGATGCAAAACAATTGAGAAGTATATCACCAGAGAACTATAACTAATATAGAGAGACGAACATTTGTTAAAGGGAACACATTCAAGATTATCCCTGTAACTTTGCATAGAAAAAAAGGTTTGGGCTTATTTATAGATACAAAAACAATAAACAAAATAATAATGTTGATTGTGGTGGGTTTTCTTTGTGTAAAACACTTTTCCAAATGATGTTTTTTAATCCTCATAACATAGTTAAGTATTAGTATTTTCTTTTACCCAGTAGAAAAACAGAGCTCATAGAGGTGTTTGTTTGAGATTCTATAGCAACTATCTGGGGGAGTCACTATTTCAACCCAAGTCTGCCCAACTCCAGAGCCCAGCCATCTGAACCACTCCAATCACAATGCCATGTAAATTTCATCCATCATGTGTGACATAGTGGAAAATCAGCGAGAACGCTGCTGTTGGAACTCAGTGAGGTCTGAGTGTGAAGAAATGCAGTGATTCCCCATCTGGATTCATCCTATTAGACTCCTGGCTCCCTTCCCACTGAATCTTGGCTAGAGAGTTTCAGATGTGCTAGGGGAAGCAATTGAACTCCTGGGGCGTGCTGTCAGGGCTAAGAAAAATCTGTTCCAAAAACCAAATGACTTCAGCATCTAGGTAGAGTTAGAGGACTTCCTTCCTGACATAAGAAGACCCCTGCCCCCAGCCCAGTGACCAGTTGGGGTCAATTACAGTGAATTTCAAGATATGTGCAGGGCTTGTGGAAAAAGACATGCAGAAAAGACAAAGGCCAGAGCTGCTGCAGCCATCTTATCACAGGGGAAAACTGGTACTAGAATAGAGCCAACAGAGAGAATAGGCCAAGAGACAGAAAAGAGAAACTGAATCCAGGTGAGTTGTTTACACTGCTGTATCCATCCAGGCCAGAAGCACCTGTGCCATTAACACTGCTCAGTTCTGTGAGCCAATTAAGACTCTTTTCACCTAAAAAACTTAAGTCACATCTTTAGTCACTTCTGAACAAAAGAGTTCTAACTGTTCAATGTAAAAGTGGTTTACAAGAAGGCTGAGAGTCTTGCCCAAGGTCATGGAGTCTTTTTAATGAATGAGTGGGTCCATGGGCACAGATCCCCAATACCCAACTCAGAGTATATTCTACTACACCCCAGGCTTCTTGCTTTTGGCATCAATAAAAATGCCTTCCTCCCTTTTAGAAAGAAGGATTTAAATACTTTCTGACCTGGAATCACCTGTCAATGACCCAGACCTTAACTCATTGTGTTCTCCTCTGCTCAGGACAAGAGGGCCACTGGACATAATTTCCAAATGTGCAGTCATAGTGTCTTTAATTACCTCTCTGACATGCAAGAATGGCCCTCAGAGCAAGGGCTGTGCAACCAACTGTTCCCCTCAGTGTGATTTCTATGGCATGGCCACAGCCAGCTTCTAAATTTAAGTTCATACTGACTTTTAATTGCGTGGTTAAGTATTGTTTCCTCCCACTCTTGCTACTAGCTTAGCCTCAGGCTACTAATTACCAGCAGGACAGGTCACTTGTCACATCTGCACCAATTCCATCATTTCTGACATCCTCACACAATGACAGTTTCGCCCTTTTCCTTTTAGCAAAACTGGGTTAGCCAGTGTTTGGCTTCATTTTCATGAATGCAGGATACCCAGTATTTCTATCAGTTACTTAAATTATTTAGTTGAAATGTTCTGCAGCTAAAATGTGTCTGTCTACTCAACAAATATTTATTTATTCAGGGTCTTCTCTGTGCCCAGCCCTCTGCTAGCCCCTGAGCATGCACAAGAGAATTAAATAGATAAGGTGTTGCCTTCATGGAGCCTTTTGTCCAGTGAGAGAGATGGACAGTGACCTAGCAAAGAATCAAATAAACATAGACATAAGGCCGGGAGTGGTGTCTCACGCCGGTGATCCAAGCACTTTGGAGGCCAAGGCGGGTGGATCACCTGAGGTCGGGAGTTCAAGACCAGCCTGACCAACATGGTGAAACCCCGTCTTTAGAAAAAAAAAATATAGACATAAATACAAATTGTGTTCAGAGCCTAAAAAAGCAGAAGGAAAAAATGCTATGAGGAAAAACAAACAAACAAACAACAACAACAACAAAACAGGATAATCTAATTCAGATAGTGAAGAGAAGGCAGGGAAGGCCTCTGTTAAGGAAGTGACAATCAAGCTGAGACCCAAATGATGAGAAGGTGCTTGTGGGTGAAAGTGGAGAGCAAGCCACTGCACACACATGGAACAGCAGTGGAGAAACCCAGAGGCAGAAAGGCTCAGGATGGATTCAAGGAACCAAAAGAAGGATAGACTATGTAACAAGCAGGGAGAGAGAGCTGAAGGTGAAGTTGAAACCTCAAAAGGGTCTTGTGGGTCATATTAAGAAATCTGGATTTTATTCTAAGTATGACAAAAGGCAGTGGAGAGAGTTCATATGTGCATTCATTTAGTCAGCCAGTCAGTAATTTGCTAAGCACCTGCTGTGTACTGGGCTCCATTCTAGGAACCAAGAATACATCATTACAGAAAAACAAACAATTCCCTGTCTTCCTGGAGCTTACATTCTAGATGGGGACTCTAACAGAAGGAGGTTACAGTTCTTCCACATTTGGAAAAAGATCACTTTGGTCTTCTATGAAGAGTGGAAGAGGGAGGCCAGGCAGTTGTTCTTGGGCATCTGCAGGAAAGATGGGAAACAATGGAGGCTTCCTGTTTTTCCGAATAGAGGGTTATGCCTGACACCCACTTTAAAGTAGCATTTTATGCTGCGTTGGTTGTTTCTTTTTGAGGGGGGTTCTGGGGGGATTTGGTTTGGTTTTGGCTAAAATAGTACTGGCTTTGCATGGCTTCATTACTTCATCTTCCCAGTGGTCAAAAGAAATATTTTGAGAAGATGGATAAAGCTGAATTGCAATCTATGGCTTAGAAATGACCAGTGTTAGTCAATGCCTTTGGGACTTTTTGAAGCAAGAAGCTATGTACACCTAGCATGCATGTTGAACACAGCCCTTGGGCTAAAAGAAAAATATATAGCCTATTCTTCAGTCCTCCTGATAACCTTGCTATCTTTTCATGGTTTTCCTTCTCTTTCCATCTCTTCACCTTACACACACACACACACACACACACACACACACACACACACAGAGACACACACACACACAGACACACACACACACACACACACACACACAGGCTTTTAAGGCAAAACCAATAAAAATTGGGACCTACAGAGAATAAATTCAGAACCACAACCACATAGTCAAAACAAGAGAATCTAGCTTTTCTTAAGATGTGATCCAACAATCATCTGTATCACGAGTTCTGAGGAGTAAATAAATGTCCAGATTCCTGTGTAACCACCACCCTCTCCACCAACTTTCAGAGTAAATCCAGGAATCCTTATATCTCACGTCTTCCCCAGGCATTTCTGCATCACTTCTCTCACAAGAACTAACTCATTCAACTGAAGGTAAACTACACAATTTAAGAGTCTGCTCATTTCTCTACAATTAGGGGTTGATGAGAACCAGGAACTATGACATGATTTCTAAAAGCCTTTCCTTCACTGAGAGGCAGGATTTTGTAGGGGGTAAGAGGCTTTGGGATGAGCCACGTCTAGGTTCAAATGCTAGCTGTCACAATAACTAGCTATATAGACATAACATGTTATTTAATGTCTTCAGATCTTAGTTTTTCTCAGCTGGAATATGGAGACAGCACCACTTCATGTATTTGTTGTGAAGATTAAATGAAGCAAGAATAGAACAGAACAGAAACATGTTAGGTGTTTAATATATGACCATAATGATGATCATTGTTCTATGATTTTTTTCCTCTCCTTTACCTTTGCTACTTACTATTAGGACCTGGGAGGGGTATTAGAGAAGTAAAACATGGGAAAAGATTACAGAACAACAGATACCTGCTTTTTCCTCTCTAGAAGTGAATTATTCACCTTCATCACCATTCAGGGAATTATTCTTTAGCTGAGGACACACAGAATTCCAGCCTGAATCCTTTATGCAAGTGTAGAAATAGTTGTTCCCACAAGGAATAGAAGCAGAACTCCCACAGTCTAGCTCTCCTATGCTCACTCAAGGCTGCAAAAGCTGGGCTTATTGGAAAACACCTCTTTGATTCACCCTAGAGATCTTTCTAACATAAAGTTAATTTTATGCCACTAAGAGGAGAAGGCATGGAAGAGAGAGGAAAGGAAGGGGGCATCTCATGCCATCACCAGAATTAAGTTCTGTTTTAAACTTGAAACCTAATAAAGATAGGGACCTCTTGAGGAATAAGTTGCAAAAAATATACTATTCCCAAATAGCAGAAGGGAAACCAAAGGCTTAGAGAAGCAAAATACACTATTCAGGATTATCAATCACGATAAACAAAAGGGTGCTTCCCTCGTCACTTCTCCCTATTCTAGTGGCTATCTCCTTGCTGTAACTCATCTTTTTCTTTTTTGGATGTGACCCTCTGATATTGTTTGGATGTTTTGTCCCCTCCAAATCTCCTGTTGAAATGTGACCTCCAGTGTTGGAGGTGGGACTGATGGGAGATAGTTGGCTCATGTAGGTTGATCCTTTATGAATGGCTTGGTGCCTTCCCCATGATAATGAATGAGTTCTCACTCTGTGAGTTTATTTGAGAACTGGTTGTTTAAAAGAACCTAAAATCTCTCTTGCTTCCTCTCACTTGCCATGTGACATGCTTGCTCCCTCTTTGCCTTCTGCCATGATTGTAAGCTTCCTGAGGCCTCTCCAAAAGCCAAACAGATGCTAGTGCCATGCCTTTACAGCCTGCAAAACAATGAGCTAAATAAACCTTTTTTAAAAATAAATTGCCCAGATTAAGGTATTCATTTATGGCAACACAAATGAACTAAAACAGAAAATTGGTACCGAGAAGTGGGGCACTGCTATAAAGATATCTGAAGCTGTGAAAGTGGCTTTAGAACTGGATAATGGCCAGAGAATGGAAGATTTTGGAGGGGGCAGAAGAAGAAAGGAAGACAAAGGAAAGCTTGGAACTTCTTATAAATTGATCAAATGGTTGTGACCAAATGCTGATAAAAATATGGACAGTAAAGGCCAGGCTGATGAGATCTCAGATGAAAATGAGAAAGTTATTGGGAGCTGGAGAAAAGGTCACCCTTGTTACACCTTAGCAAAAAATGGGCTGCATTAAGTCCATATGCTAGGGATTTGTGGAAGATTGAACTTAAGAATAATGACCTAGGGTATCTTGCAGAAGAAATTACTAAGCAGCAAGTATTCAACATGTGGTATGGCTACTTCTAACAATCTATAATGGGATACGGAAACAAGAAAATGGCTTAAAGTTGGACTTAATATTTAATAGAGAAGCAGAGCATTAAAATTTGGGAAATTTTCTGCCTGGCCATGTGGAAAAAGAATTTCCAGGAGAGGAATCCAAGAAGGCTGTCAAACAACTAGTTGCTAGAGAGATTCACATGACAAAAAGGGGGCCAGGTGCTAATGGCCACAACCATGGGAAGAAGGTCTCTAAGACATTTTTGAAGCCTTCAAGACAGCCTCTTCCATCACAGACCCAGAGGCCTAAAAGGAAAGAATGGTTCTGGGCCAAGCCCAGGGCTCCCACTGTCCTGTGCAGCTCTAAGAGGCTGCTCTGCTCCCTGCATCCCCATTGCTCCAGCTCCAGCTGCAGCTCAAAGGGCCCTAGGTACAGCTTGAGCCACTGTAAGCCATAAGCCTTGGTGGCTTCTATGTGGTGTTAAGCTTGCAGATGCACAGAATGCAAACATGAAAGAGGCCTGGAAGGTTCTCCCTAGATTTTAGAGGATGTATGAGAAAGCCTCCTCATGAGAGGATCATCAGCATAAAGTTTACATGAGCAAAGAAATTAGAGACAAAGGAATATGGGGTAAACAGACTTAAACTGGAAAAGCCTTTTAGCATCCCTATCTTTTCCCTGAACTTCTGGCCCTTCAAAAGGTTGGAGACTATGATCTATAACTTTCCCTAATATTTCCCTAATATTTTGCCAGCCACCCTGAGTGAACCCCAACACAAACTTAGAGTATTAACAAAATAAATTGAACATCATAATAATCCATATTAGAATCAGTTTGATACATTTAATGCAGTAATCGCAGAAAAATTCATAATCATAAGTACCTATATCAACAAAAATGGAAAAGAGGAAAAAGTGAATTAAATTTCCAATTAGAAAAGTAGAAATGAACAAATAATTTAAACAACAGAAACACAAAAAATAATTAAAAGATAAAGCTACAGATGAATAAATAGTAAGTCAAAATCTAGATTTTTTAATAAAATAGCAAAATTTTAAAAATCTAAAATAACAATGCAGTGTAAAATTGGAATGGTGTTAAAATATAGTAAATTAGCAAACCTATAAAAGACTACTTCGCATATTTTATTACAAATAAACTTGAAATTCCAGAAAAAATAAAGAAGTTTCATTTTTTTAAAAGAAAAAAAACATTGTACCAAACTTAATCCCAATAGATGTAGAAAACTTAAACAGCTGAAGTGTCTGTTTAAAAAGCGTAAACATTCATTAAGGGAGAAATCATGCAGAAAAAAGAAAACAATAAAGCCAAAGGATTTCAAAAGAGAATTTATCTTTCAAACTCCAACACCCTCCCTATGTCATATAAACTACTTTACAGAATCAAAAAAATGAAGGAAAACTTCCATGTTTTAATGAAGCAAGTTTTATAGAATGAACATACCTAAACTTGATAAAAGCAATACAGCATTATAATTTTTCAGGATAATAGTACATACACTATTAAGTACAATATTAGTAAACAAAATCAAACATCAATTAAAAAAATAAGCGATGTCCAAATGGAATTTATTCCCATCATACAAAGTTGATTCAGTATTAGAAAGTCATTAACATAACACAGCATATTGGTAGTTCAGGCAGAAAATAGAATAATCATTTCTACAAGTGCTGTAAAGACAGTTGACAAATTCAACACAAATTTCCAATAAAAATATTTTAAAATATAGTGGACAATTTCCAAACACACACACACACACACACCTCCTGATGTCAGCATCTTACTAGAGGCATTTTTGCTAAATAGAAACAGAAATGTAAAAGGTGAATGATGTACATATCTCCAATGTTATTTACTATGGTATTAGGTATTAGCCAGGGTGGGAAGCAAGGGAATTCAATTAGAGGCATAAGAAAGGGAAACAAAAAAAGTAAAATTGGAAATTATGCCTATTTGCAGATAATATGACAGTGCACAGAAATGTTCAGACAGAAATTGACCGTAAAAGGGTGGAAGAGATATTCCACGTTACTGAAAACCAAAGAATAGCAGGAGTACTTACACTTAGATAAAATAGTCAAAAATGAAAGATCATGAAAATAGACAAGGAGGGTAACTATATAGTGATAAAAGGTGTGGTAAGTCATGCTTGTAATTCTAACTACTTGGGAAATTGAGTTGGTAGGATCACTTGAGACCAGGAGTTTGAGACCAGCCTGGGCAACATAAGAACACATCATCTTACAAAGAAAACAATACTTAAACTGAGTGATAATAAAAATTAATCTACATATTTACAACTAACTCAAAACAATTCATTTTCCACTAAGGTGCCAAGAATACACAATGTGAAAAGAATACACAATATGAAAACCATAGTTGTTTAAACAAATGGTGCTGAGAAAACTAGGAAACTACATGCAGAATAAAACTAGACCCTTAGCTCTCACAATACACAAAAATCAAAGTAAAATAGATGAAAGTCTAAAACCAGAAACTATAAAACTACTAAAAGAAAATATTAGGAAAATGCTGCAGGACATCGATTCAGGAAAAGACGTTTAAAATAAGACCTCAAAAGCACAGGCAACAAAAACAGCAAATAAAAATGGAAGAAAAAAGACAACTGCTGTTACATCAAACTAAAAAGCTCCTTCACATCAAAGAAAACAAGCAGCACTGTAAAGAGACAACACACAGAAAAGGAGAAAATACTTCCACCCTATTCATGTGAAAAGGAATTAATAGCCGGAATATATAAGAACTCAAATAACTCAATAGCAAAAATAATAATAATCTAATTAACAAATGAGCAAAAGATCCAAAAAGCCATTTCTCAAAATAAGATATACAAATGGCCAACAGGTTTATGATATAATGCTCAGCATCACTAATCATCCAAAAAATGTAAACCAATAGCACAGTGTGATACCATCTCACCGAGGTAAAAATGGTTTGTATGAAAAATAGAGTTAATAAGAAATGCTGGTGAGAATGTGGAGAAAGGAAAAACTTCATAGGCTTTTGGGGTGAAAGTAAGTTACTATACCCACTATGGAGTACAGTATGGATGTTCCTCTGAAAAGTAAATATAGTATTATCTTATGTTCCAGCAACTCCATTAGTTGGTATGTTTCCAAAAGGAAGGATATAAATATATTAGAGGCATTTGCACTCCCATGTTTATGGCAACACCATTCACAGTACCTTTAATATGGAATCAACCTGTGTGCCTTTCCATGGATGAAGGAATAAAGAAAATTTGGTATTTGAAACTACACAATGAAATACTATTCAGCCATAAAAAGAATTCAATCTAAGCCTTTGCTGCAACATAGATGGAAATACAAGTCATCATGTTAAGTGAAAAAAGCAAAGCACAAAAAGACAAATATTAAATGTTCTCACTCAAATGTGGAAGATAAATAAGTGAATCTCATGAAGATAGAGAGTAGACTGGTGGCTAGCAGAGGCTGACAATGAGAAGATGAAGGGAGGAGCATAAGAAAAAAAGGCTATAAATATTTTATTACTACTGAACTGTACACTTAAAAATGGTAGAGATGGTAAATAACACATGCATAATTTACTTCAATTAAAATATGTAATAGATAATATTTACATAAATATATATAATATACAAATTATATTATAATTTTATATAATTATAATTTTTATAATTTTACTATACATTTCTATATAATTTTATATAATTTATAATATTCATAAACATTTTATAATTATGAAATAAAAATACATTATAAATTATAATATACATTACAATTTAATTATAAATTATATATAAAATTTTGTATGTTATAAGTTATATATAAATATTTTATAGAGCGAGAGATGGAGTTTAACTTTGTTGTCCAGGCTGGAGAGAAATGGCATGATCTGGGGTCACTGCGATCTCCACCTCCCAGGTTCAAATGATTCTCCTGCCCTAGCCTCCCGAGTAGCTAGGATTACACATGCCCGCCACCACACCTGGCTAATTTTTGTGTTTTTAGTGGAGACATGATTTCACCATGTTGGCTGGGCTGGTTTTGAACTCCTGACCTCGAGCGATCCTCCCAAAGTGCTGGGATTACAGGTGTGAGACACCAGGCCTAGCCTTAATTTTTATATATATGTTGTATAACTAATATGGTGGCTTAGCCTGTACCGGAACAAATACAGTGAAATTTTCCTGAAATATGTATGGAAGCTGGATTGCTGTAAATATTAAACTATTTTTAAGACTAAAAGTTTCTGTCAATGCTTGCCTCACCTAGGGTGCTGATTAAAATTTAGACACTAGACTTTTGTCCTGAAGATTTAGATTTATTATAATCTGGAGCGTCTTAGATATCTATACTTTTTTATATATTAAAAAACAAGTTTGTGCAACATTTTTTTAGGTAGCATTAGTTATATTATACATTATGTGCAATCACAAAAGTAAAAGTGATTTTAATAAAGTAAATATCGTGCAACAAGTTCATTGAGCAAAGTATTTATTGATTGAGAAATATCTTTGTTTCATCATTAAAATACACAATTACATTTCTGTGTTTTCAGAGCTTCCTCAAATATTTGAATACTGATAGATAATTCTAATTTTTAAATTATAGTGCTTTGGAATTATAAGAGTATTCCAATTTTTATAATCTATACTCCCTCTAAAATAGCATCCGTCTACTTTTGTAGGAATTTAAAGCACTACATACTACATTCCATAGAATCCAACAATGGAGTAGGATTACAAGAAATGTCATAGGAATGTATAGCACCGCATCAACAAAGGTCAACATTCATCCCAGTGTTGAAAAGTAAGAGAAGGTTTATTTTTTCTGTAAAGAGAGAGAGAAAAAAAAATATGTCATATTCCTTCGTAAGGTCTAAAGTGCTTCTCAGTGACTAAGCGTTTAAATAAAATGTAAGTTGGAAAGCTTGGACTATACTTTTTCAAACAGCTGTACCCTGCTATTTCCCAGCCCCTGCAAATGTACTCTGCCCTGTGTGGGGCTATTGACTCAGTTCTGATTCAGTACGAGTACCCACCATGAGTCAAGGAAGGAGAGAATGAGAAAGGTACAGTTTAACTCCTGAGTCTCCCACTTTACAGCATGTTGATCAAGTTCTAGTTCTTTTTAATGATTATGTAATTTTGGTATGGTTAACTAATTTGAGTATTTGAAAACCAGCCAGCATCATTACAAGTATTAACCTCCCTTTAGGACTGGGGATTCCTAGTTAAAGTTTAAGAGTGTTTCAAGTTATAGTAGAAAATATAAGCTATTTACTGTGTGTATGTTTGTAGATTAAGAGGAAGCAAGTAGTCCGTAGCATATTGACACTATTATTTTAATAAGCAAGAAGAGAAAATATTTACCATTGTGCCCTTACCTAACGTCCAGACAAAACATGCATTCGTTACCATAGGAGATTCCATCAGATGCACAGAGAGGATCATACTCCCTTCTGCAAGGAAATGGTGGTTGTCCATATGCCTTACAGTCTGGCTGTAAAATGGAGACAGAATATAAAATATCAGAGAGTATGCACTTGAAAATAATATTTTGTTATGTTATTATGAAATACCATACATAGAAAAGACAAAGAATCTACGTTTTTATTATAGTGTCATAAGAAAACAAACATCCTGTAAACAAACAAAATTTAAAAATAGAAAATTTTCATAATCTTTGTAGACTACTCCTACAATTGTTCTCCTCAAATCCCATTCCACTTCCATCTCAGAGGCAAACATTAAACTCGATTATTTATTTATCATTTAATTGTCTTTTTCTTAGTTTTACCACATATGCAGTAATTCAAAAAATTGGGCATTACTTAATTTTGGAAGTTTTTGAAATTTATATGCACAAACAATATAACCTATTCTTGTTTTCTAAACGTATACTAGCAAAAATAGATTATTTTCACTGAAAGCTTTGATAATTGTTTGTTGGAATCACATATTTTTTAATGTTTAACACATTAATGCGGCATATTATTATATCCTTATTTGAATCAATGATAGATTGCTAGTAGAAGAAATCTTGTCATATTTTATGAACATTTTTATACATTGCTATATGTTAAGATTTTATTTAAGATTTTTGGATCTATATTGAAGATTAACATGGTCTTCCATAAAGTTGAGGAGTCGGCTGACGATTTAGTTGCAATCTCTTTCTAAATGATTGGTTTTCTCTGTAGCACTCTTAAGATTGCCTCTTTGTATTCATTGACTTACTCTTTTGTTTCAATGGGTTTAGACATAAATCCTTAAATTTTTGTTGTTATTGTTGTTAGAATTCATTGAGACCTTTAGATCCATTCATGATAGCCAAAACATTAAAAGAACCTAAATGTTCATCATCTCATAAATAAATAAAAAATAAATAAAAGTGGCATATCTTCAATCAATGGGATATTATCCATGGATAAAAAGAATTAAGTACTGACTCATACTACAGTATAAATGAACCTTGAAATAATGATACCAAATTACAGAAGCCATTAACAAAACACACATATTATACAGTTCCACTTGTATGAAATGACTTAAAGTAAATCTATAGAGATAGAAATTACAGTAGTGGTTCCCTGGAATAGGAGGTACAGGGAATGGTGACTAACAGTAAAATGGCATACATAACCTAATCATAGTGATAAAAAGATTGTCCTAAAACTGAATTACGATAGTGATTTTAACACTTGGTAATTTTTTAAAAGATATTGTTATTTATTTAATTGGGTAAATTATATGGTGTATTAGTATGCCTCACTAAATTTATTTAGAGAGAAAAAAAAAAAAACACTGAAAAGAGAGGTGGAGCCAGGGAGCCAAATAGAACCCTCCAACAACGGTCCCCCACTGCAAAACCCTCAAATTGAACAATTTTCTACACATACACACACAAATACCTTCATAATAACCCCAAATTATATGAGTATCCATAGTACCCGGTTTTAACATTGCATCAAAGAAAGAGGTGTTGAAGAACATGGGAGAGACTGTTCTGAATCCTCAGCACCATGCCTCTCTAACCCCCTTGTCATGGTCATATGGCATAGAGAGAAAATCTGTGTGCTTGTTGAAGAGAAAGTACAGTGATAGAGGGACTTTGTGTTGGAGCTCAGTGTTGCCCTGTCATAGCAAAAAGCAAACCAGTACAGAATTCAGCCAACACTCATTATGTCAGCATTTAGGTCAGCCCTTGCAAGAAAGAAATAGTCTATTCCAGTAGTCATAACTTGTCTTATGGTTAGTTCCACCACCATGGGCTAAAGTGGTCTTTGGTCCTAAAGAAATGTAAAAGGCTGTACAGGCCACAAGAACTGCAATTCATGGGCAAGTACTGGTGCAGTTCTGGGCTCGGAGCCAGGGGACTTGGAGTGCATGTGATCTAGTGAGATACCAGCTGGTACAGCCAAGGGAATGTTTGTATCAGTCCCAGGCAGTGTAGCTCACAGCTCCAGGAGAGACTCCTTTTTTCTGCTAGAAGAGAGGAAAGGAAAGAGTAAAGAGGATTTTGTCTTGCAATATGGGTACCAGTTTAGGCACAGCAGAATAGAGCACCAGGCAGAGGTCTTGGGCCACCATTTAAGTCCTAGCTTTCGGATGACATTTCTAGGCACAGCTGAGCCAAGGAAATCTGCTGCCTTGAAAAGAAGAACCTAGTCCTGGCAAGATTCATCACCTTTTGACTAAGGAGCACTGGGTCTCAAAATAATGATCAGTGGTAACCAGGTAGTACTTGCCATGGGCCTTTGTTGAGAACAAGGGCCATGCTGGCTGCAGATGGGACCCAGAATATTCCCAGTTTAGTGGCCATAGTGAGAAACTCCTGCTGTAGGAAAGAAGATGGAAAATTAGGAGAAACCAGCTTGGCCACAGTGGGCTAGAGCACCAAGAGAAACTTTGGAAACTATATAAACACTTGGAAAAGTTTGTATAATTTCTTCAGTGATCCACCCAGTGCTAGTGGCTGTGTGGCACACAGAGAAAATCTGAATGCTTTGTAAGGAGAGAGTACAATGATAGTGGGACTTCGACCCACCAAGAGTATCAATGAAGAAATTAAGAAAAAAATTAAAAATTTCTGGTAAACAAATAAAAATGGAAACACAACATAATCAAATCTATGGGGTAAAGCAAAAGAAGTAACAAGAGGAAAGTTTATAACAGTAAGTGCCCACATAAAAAAATTAGAAAAACTTCAAATAAACAACCTAAATATGCATCCTAAAGAACTACAAAAGAGTCAACCAAACCCTGAATTAACAGAAGAAAATATGTAACAAAGATTAGAGCAGAAATAAATGAAATTCAAACAAAAAAGTACAAAATAACAAAGAAATAAAAAGTTGGCTTTTTGAAAAGATAAACAAAATCAACAAATATTTAGTAGGATTAAGAAGAAATGAGAGAAGACCCAAATAAATAAAATCAGGGATGAAAAAAAGAGACATGACAACTGATTCCACAGGCATTCAATGGATACTTAGAAACTACTTTGACATTTATCAACAATCTGCTGATAAATGGGAAAACCTAAAAGAAATGGACAAATTCTTAGAAACACACAATCTACCCAGATTAAACCATGAAGAAATGCAAACCTTGAATAGCCCATAAGATAAAAGAGTTAGAAGCTGTAATAAAAAACCTCCCAGCAAAGAAAAACCACAGACTCATAGGCTTTACTGCTAAATCTTACCAAACTTTTAAAGAACTGACACCAATTTTACTTAAAGTGTTCTGAAAAATAAAAAAGAGAATACTTCCAAACTTGTTCTATGAGGCCAGTATTACCCTAATACCAAAATCAGACAGACACATTAAAAAAAGAAAAAAGAAGAAAGAAAACCACAGGTCAATATCTCTGATGAGCATTGATGCATAAATCTTAAACAAATACTGGCAAACTGAATTCAACACCACATTAAAAAGATTTTTCATCATGACCAAGTAGGATTCATCTCAGGGATGCAAGGATGTTTCAAAATATACAAATTAGGTAATGTGATACATTATAACAATAGAATTAAGAACAAAAAACAAGATCATTTCAACTGATCCTGAAAAATCATTTGATAAAATTCAACATCCCTTCATGATAGAAAACCTTAAACCCTCAGAAAACTTGGTCAGAAGAAACATACATCAACATAATAAAAGCCATGTACTACAGGCCCACAGCAAGTGTCACACTGAATGGGGAAACACTGAACCATTTCCTCCTAGATATTGGATAGGACAAGGATGCCCACTTTCACCGCTGTTACTCAACATAGTACTGGAAGTCCTAGCTAGAGAAATCAGACATTAGAGAAGAAATAAAAACACATCCAAATTGGAAAGAAAGAAGTTAAATTATCTTTGTTTGCAGATGATATAATCTTATATTTGAAAAACCCTAAAGATGCAACTGCAAACCATTAGAACTGATAAATTCAGTAATGTTTCAGGATAAAAAATTAATATGCAAAAATCAGTAGTATTTCTATATGCCAACAGTGAACAATCAAAAAGAAATCAAGAAGGTAATCTTATTTAAAATAGCTACAAATAAAATAAAATAACTAGGAATAAACTTAACCAAACAAATGAAATATTTTCACAGTTAAAAATATAAAACAATGATGCAGGACACTAAAAGAAACACAAAAAAATGAAGAGGTATTCTACATTCATGAATGTGAAAAATCAGTATTGTTAAAATGTCCATACTATTGAAAGCAATTTATGGATTCAATGGAATCCCTATCAAAATACCAATGACATTCTTCACAAAAATAAAAATAAATTAAAATGCACAAGGAACCATAAAGGCCTGGAACATTCAAAGTTATCCTGAGGGAAAAACAAAACAAAACAAAACCAGAGAAACCACATTATCAGATTTCAAATTATACTGTAGAAAATCTATAGCAATTAAAACAGCATGACAGTGGTATAAAAACAGACATATACACCAATGGAACAAGATAGAGAACCCAGAAGTAAATCCATCCATCCATACAAAATAAACTCATTTTGACAAAGGTACCAAAAGCATGCATTGGGGAAAGGAGAGTCTCTTCAATAAATGGTGCATGAAAAATTGGGTATCCATATTGCAGAAGAATGAAACTTGACCCCTATCTCTTACCATCACAAAAATCAAATCAAAATAACTTAAATATAAGATTTCAAACTATGAAAACACTAAAAGGAAATGTTGGGAGAAATTTTCCAGAACATTGGTCTGGGTAAATATTTCTTGAAATAACATCCCACAGCACAGGAACCAAAGCAAAAACAGAATCATATCAAGTTAAAAAGTTTCTGCACTGCAAAGGAAACTATCAACAAAATGAAGAGACAACACACAGAATGGGGGAAAACATTTGCAGACTATTCATCTGAAAAGGGGTTAATAGCCAAAATATGAAGAGCTTAACTCAACGGTAAAAAAAAAAAAAAAAATCTTGTAATTTGAGTAAAAACTGGATAAAACATCTGAATAGACATTTCTCAAAAGGAGACATACAGATTGCAATCAGGTATATGAAAAGGTTCTCAACATCATTCATCAGAGAAATACAAATCAAAAGTACAATAAAATATCACCTCGATCCAGTTTAAATGGCTTGTGTCTAAAAGACAGGCAGTAACAAATGCTATTGAGAATATGGAGAAAAGGGAGCCCTCATACACTGTTGGTGAAAATGTAAATTAGTACAGTCACTATGGAGAATATTATTGATGTTTTTCAGAAAACTAAAAGTAGAACTGCCATATGATTCAACAGCATCACTGTTAGGTACATACTCAAAAGAAAGGAAATAAGTATATTGAAGTGATATCTGCATTATAATATTTATTGCAGCACTATTTACAATAACTAAGATTTGAAAGCAACCTAAAGTGTTCATCAATAGATGAATGAAGGAATACAATGTGGCACATATGCACAGTGGACTACTATCAGCCATTAAAAAGAATGAGATCCTCCCATTGTCAACAACATGGATGAAACTGTAGGTCATTCTCTGAACTAAAAGTAGGCAGGCACGTAAGGATGAAATTTACATTTTCTCACTTATTGTGGTAACTAAAAATTAAAACAATCGAACTCATGAAGATAGAAAGTATAATGATGTTTATCTGAGTCTGGGAAGTGTAGTGAGGGTAAGAGGAGAGTGGGGATGGTTAATGGCTATAAAACATAGAGTTAGAATGAATAAGATCTGGCATTTAATAGCACAACAAGGGGACGACAGACAACGATAATGTATTGTTCATTTAAAATAACTAAAAGAGCTATTTGATTTCCTGTAACACAAAGGATAAATGCTTGAGATGGATGCTCCATTTATTCTGATATGAAAATTACACCATTGCATGCCACATCAAAATATTTAATGTAGCTTATATGTATATACACCTACTATGTACCCACAAAAAATTTTTGAAATACAAAAAAACCACTGACAGCAGAAATTTAAATGATATGTTAAAAAATGTATTGAACTTTCATATAGCCCAAAGCTAATGGGGACCACCTAAATCTCTAGTAGAATTATCCCAAAACTCTTAGTTAATAAGAATAACAAATAAAACCACATAAATTACTTGTACTCAGCATACTAGAAGACAGAATAAACAAAATAAAACCACATAAATTACTTGTACTCAGCAAACTAGAAGACAGAATAAAACTCCATTTATTACTTAGGTGTATAAAACAATGACCACATTTTGAAATAATTATTACTTGAACTCCCAGTGCAAGCAAGCTTCTTGCAAAGCACAGCGGATGGTGAAACAGGGCTGAAGGGAGGCCACTGAGGAAAAAAAATATCCTGTAATAAATTACCAAGAGAAGAGGGGAGCTGAAGACCTAAGATGCAGTTAAAATCAATTAGTGAAAGCCCATCATTCACTAAAATTTGTAATGAAAACCTGGTAGTCAAGACCATGTTTAGAGGGAAGGATATACAAAGTAAGTGAGATTAAATGTAGAACTCTGAGAAAGCCATTATCTCTCCATGAGAAGAAAAAAAAAGTTGGGAAGTGGTGGTGAGGGGAGAAAGATACCCTTAAGAGAAAGTTTGGTAAAAGTAAAAGGAATACGTGGAGGACTTTTAGAATAATGCAATATAAAAGAGAAGTAAATAATGCGAAATGATAACAACACACATACACACTCACTTACCTGTCATTACCTTACTGAAGTAACTACATTTTGCTGTACTGACTGAAAAAGGCTCTTTTTCACTAGGAACTATGTAAACCAACTCACATTGACAGCCACTGTGTAAACAATATAGGAAACGAATATATTCTTAATCTACATCAAACATTTATAAGAAAATAAACAAGAAAAAAATTGAGAGTCACATAGCTGCAGCCAAAATTCCTAGCCTCAAAACTAGAAATCCATGAAGCAGAAGAAAAGTTTAATGAAACAATCAAAAATCAATTAAATAATCTCCAGCAAATAATTGAGTATGTTAAAACAAACTCCTTGAATTTAAAGTTGAGGTTCAGAATAGAAATTGGCTTGATGAAAAATATGTGAAATAATACTTGATTGAAATCAAGAAAGAAATACAAGTTAAAAATAAATATCGTGAAAAGTACTGCAATGAACCTACATGTGCACATATATTTATAATAGCTGTGCATGTATCTCTGAACTTAAAAGTTAAAAAAAGAAATAAATATTAAAGTAAAATGTGCCCAATGAAAAACAGATCTCAATGAATATTGAGGAAAAAAGGAACCTACATTTACTTAAACAATATTGAACTTTGCATCTTACTAATGGGAAAGCTTTATCTAAAAAGATATTATTGGCTACCATTTTTCAAATGAATGATCATGGGCATTTAATATATTTAATTTTTGTTTAATACTAAATCACAAGTGATAAAATGTGAAATAATATATAAAGTTTACACTTTCTGAAAAAGTTACATCTTACAATTTTTAAGAAGAGAAAGAATGGAAGGATAAAGAGAGTCTAATTAAATCATTGCTTGTGTATAGGAAATAGGCAAGAGGGAAGAAATACCATAAAACCTAGGCAAACAAACAAGACACATTCAATAAATAAATAAATATTTCAAAAAGCAGAGAACTACATGCATTTAAAAGATATAAATACAAGACTAATTACTAGAACAATAATGAAAGCTTTCTTAATGTGAAATGCATTATTGAACACAAAAACAAAAAAGAATCACACAGGACATAAGTAACAACAATATAGCATAAAAACATAGCAATTTTAACAAAACCTTATGTACAATTATTGAGGCCAAATTTATGTCATATCAATATGTGAGAATGAACATGTCAATAAGTGGGAATGAACATGTCAATAAGTGACAGTCACTAATTAAAATAAACACATTTTTAATTTGGCACACATACAAATACCCAATGTATGGAATATATACAATATACACCCAAGATTAAGGGAACTTAAAAATTAAAAATAAAAAGATATACAAATATATGCCAAACGTAAAGATAGAATCTGAAATCATGTATTCAATTTCCACTATAAAACAGAGTAGAATTCAAATTAAAAGTCATTAAATATTACAACAAATGATACTTTATAATGCTAGAAGCTACAATTCATAAGAAACATACAACAGTTGAGAATATCTATATATTACATAACTGAGTAGGCACAAATATGTAATAAAAACTCATAGAGGTAACAGAAGTAGATATACACACAATAATTGAAGGAGACTGCAACACACCACCTACAGTGTAAGACAGATCAGTGCATAATAAACAAACTAGAATAGTAAGAGTAAACAATATAAACATAACAAAGATTTATGGATATATATCATATGATATACTCTGATAATAGTCATATACCTTCCTCTCAAGTACACAACTGACATTCGTAAAAATTGTTCTATATTAGATTATAATGAATAATCAGTAAGCTCTATTCAGTAAAAGTAATATAAGTAGCATTCTAATCACAATTGAATACAATAAAAAAATCGATAAAATCAGAAAACAAAACTCCCATCACACTGGGAAAAAAATAAAAATATTTTCAACAACATTTGAGAGAAAGGGAAAATAAATGATGAAATTAGAGTTTATCAAAATAAAATTAATTTGATGCATTTGGATCAATTTGATGCATTTCAAAGCAGTGATCAAAGGAAAACTCACAGCTTTAAATATGTTTATCAACAAAAAATGAAAGAAGATAAAAATGTTTTATAATTAAAAGCTCTAAATAACCAAATTAAACAAAAAGTTTAAAAAATTGTTTAATTTTTGCACTTAACAAGCACAAAGAATATACTTACAAACAAAGCCATGTGTGAATACGGCAAACTTAATAAGTAGTATGTCAAAGTTTAGGTTTCCGGAGAAAATAATAAACAAGAAGCTAAAATAATTAAGAAAAATGTGACAGGCACACTGATGCAAGGCAAAATAGGAAGAGTTATAGAAGACTAATATTGAGAATTTAAAAAGAACTCAAAAAACTGAACAAAATTACTGTTCATCTTACTAAAAATTGGGTAAAGGACAAAAATAGACGTTTTTCAAAGGAAGGTATACAAATGCTCCGGCACACTTATACCAAAATAACAGATGTTGGTGAAGCTGTGGCAAAAGGGAAACTCTTAAACACTGTGGATCACAAAGTAAATTAATAAAACCTCTATGAAAAACAGAATGGAGATTTCTCACAACACTGAAAGTAGAACTATCATTCACTACAGCTGTCTTACCACTGGGTATCTATGCAATGAAAAGAAATTATTATATCAAAAACATACCTGTATTCACGTTTATTAGAGCACTATTTAAAATAACAAAGGTATCATATCAACCCATGTGTTCATCAGCATGCTTAGTCAAAGAAAATACATATATACACAATGGGATACGAATTGTCATTTAAAAAAAAAGAATGAAATCAGATCTTTTGCAGGAACATAGATAAAACTGGAGGCTATTATCAAATGAAACAAATCAGGCAAAAAAAAAAAAAGACAAATACTACATGTTCACACTTGTAAGTGGGAGCAAAACAGTGTGTACACATGGATATAGATAGACGATGGAGGGAGACTCAGCAGAGTGGGGGAGTGGAAAGGATGATGCAAAATCATTTAATGGATCCAATGTACTGTATTTGGGTGATGGATGCCCTAAAAGTTCTGACTTCACCACTACACAATCTATGAATGTAACAAAATTACACATATAACCCACAAATTTATGCAAATAAAAAATCCTTGACAGGACACTCTGGTCACAAACCTGTGAAGTCCAAGGCACTCTCATTTTTAATAATAATGAAAACTAGAGAATTTTTTTTCCAATATGGTTAAATTTATGGCAATATTCTAGGAAAATTACCTATATTTTTACCTTTTGTCCTAGGATTCCCATATCTAGAAATTTGTTTTGGAAATACATATGTACGAGATTATTTACTGAAGCATTATATGTAATAGCCAAATCCTGGGAACAAGTTAATGCTAAAATGTGAACAATTAGATTATCTCTTGTACTTCCATGACATATAGTACCATAAAGCCAATGAAGAGGAATGTCTGCATGAATAAGAATACTTCTGGAGTGCTGGAATTTCTATAGCACCTCCAAAAGAGGGGCAATAACTGACACTTTTACTTTTTAATACATAGTAAAATTTTTCCATATAACAATTACACAGTAACAATATTTTATAAATATTAAATGTTTTTGACTTCCTAAAAAAGTTGAGATAACTTACTGGCATCCTGTTATCAAGCAACCGAGATGTTACAGTATCTGCACAAATAAGAAAGATTAAATAACTTAGTATCCCCTGTGATATATCCATGTCTTGCAAGATAATATGGATGCAGGTCTTTCAATGAGCAAAGTACACCAGAAAGTGAGCTTCCTCTGGCACTGACTGTGTACAGGAAAGTCAGATGGAAACACTGGAGTAGCCCTGATTCCTACAGTTGATATCACTCAGTCTCAAATGCATTACATCTTTTAACTCAATAAAACCTTCCCTTGAAGATATCATTTTCATTGTTATCTGCATGTTACAGATGAGGAAACTGAAGACAAAGGAAGACAATGACTTGCAAATATAGAGAGAATTCAATCAGAATTGAGCATCAGCTTTCTGCTTTATTTTCGATGTTTTTCCAGTTCTTATACATTTCATTTGCAGTAACAGTAATAGATAATTTTTGAATTTAAAGCAGATTGACTATCCCAGAAGTTATCAATGAGACTTACTTGATACTGTATTTTGATACTAGAATTGATAACTAAAAGTATCAAAGCTGAAACTTTATTCTAACAAATTACACTGAAGAATATGACCTACACAGCAGAGAAAGAATTCAATTGAGGTACTTAAACTCAATTCAGTGGCCATTCATATTAACTATAGAGTTTTGCTCCTTTTGTAATATTGGGAGGTGGATTCACCAATGTCACTTTAAAGGGCATTTGTCCTGTGGTTATTTGATTTGCCAATTCAAGTATACTAAAACAAATGCAACAACCAATTCTATTCCTATGTGATATCAAATTTTGCCTGCAATCCTAGAACGTGAGAAATGAACCCAGAATTACAAAATGTACTCACCAGAGGAAAAATAAAGTGCCAACATGATGATAAAACTGGCTTGGATCCACAATGAGAAGTGAGCCATTTTGTTCCCTCACTCTCCCTTAAAGAAATTTGCGGAGAAACATTCAGAATATTTACGACACAGGTCCTATAAAACTTCAATGAACACAATAAGATAGAGGAACGATTTCCTGTACCCTCCCACTTGGGAGAATGTCACAGCTCCTGAGATTCTATATCCCTTTACTCTTCATTAGATGTGAGAACAGTCACAGCTCCTAAGATTCTGTATTTCTTTTCTATTCCTTAGAGACTATTCCCTTTGCTCCTCTACCCCTAAAATCAATAAAAAATATGCGCATTAACAAATATGTGTGGAAAAATGTTTAGGATAACTTTCTGTGTGGCATTTAGTACCCAAATGCAATTTTGAGAGTTCAGTTTATCTTTTATGGAAGCTGGAACAGTTATTACTAGAAAGACAATATCTGGAAAAATCCTGACAGCAGTCCTACACATAAAAGCCACCATATCATATGCCCCAAATTACTCACCTCAAGAAGGAATGGTGCAAAAGAAAACTGACTGTCTTGTTCACTCTTGCCTCCTTAGCTACCTCATATCTGGAGGAGTCTTTTTTATAGATCTCTGAATAAGGAAGTCAAATGAGCCAGGAGAGATATGGCACAGAGGAATCAAGTGTCCTGGAAGTTTTCAGAGAACTTACTTTATACGGAGGTTATCTAAGAAATATCTAAAGCAGGAAGTCATGGCATGGACAATTTCATCTGATGGACACAAATAAATAAGAAGGAAAGAAAATGATAAGCCTATTTATTGATGCTAAAACAGATAAAACCTGCAAAATCCTTCTAAGCATGAGAGCTGTGTAGTCAAGAAAACTAAGAAAAGTAGAATTTCAAGAATTACAATTTACAAATATGACTAGAACCTCAAGTTTTAAAATCTACATAGATTTATAAAAACCACCTGGATGCTATTTCGAAAATATCAGTGCTGAATTTCATTCCTCCAGTCTGTGACTCAATTTTCTACATTAGATTCCAGTCATTGATACTTATTATAAGTTTCTAACATGATAACAATATGCAGATTCAGTTTGAGGTTACTGAGCTGAGGCTATAGAAAAATCACTGGAGCTCAATTGCATCAGTCTCTATATTTCTCTATAGTAGAGTTTTTCAATTTTACGAAAATGTCTAATTCAATCTTATCTTTGGCTAGTTTATTCATATGACATTTATTTATTCAACTTGTAATTTTGAAAATGATTTCATTATATTTTAGAGTCAGAGAGTACTTGTTTATTCCATGAGTATATTGCATGATACTGATTTTTGAGGTACGGATGATCCTGTTGCACACTTAGTGAACTTAGTACACAATCAGTAGGGTTTCAGCCCACATCCCCCTTCCTCCCTCTCCCTGTAGTAGCCACAGTGTCTATTGTTCTCACTTTTGTGTCAACGTGTACTCAGTGTTTATCTCCCACTTATAATTGATGTCATGTGGTATTTCGTTTTCTATTCCTGTGTAAATTCACTTAGAGTAATGGCTGCATCCATGTTGCTGCAAAAACAAAACAAAACAAAAAACACGATTTTGCTCTTTTTTATGGCTTCACAGTATTTCATAATGTGTATCTACCATAGTTCCTTTGTCCAATCCACTATGAATGGCACCTAGGTTAATTCCATGTCTTTGCTAATGTGAATAGTGCTACAATGAACATACAAGTGCATGCTGGTAAAAGGACATGATTTCATTCATTTGTATAGCTCTGGAGTATTCCACGGTGTCAAACTACCAGATTTTCTTTATCCACTCCACTGTTGACGCAATCAACTTCTAAGTTGAGTCCATGCCTTTGCTACTGTGAATAGTGCTACCATAATGTATGAGTGCATATGTCTTTTTGGTAGAACAATTTATTTTCCTTTGGCTATATACTCAGTAGTGGGATACCTGGGTCAAATGGTACCCTGTTTTGCATTATTTAGAAATTTCCAAACTGCTTTCCACCGTGGCTGAACTAATTTACATTCCTAACAACAGTGTGAAGCTATACCCTTTTCTCAATAGTCTCACCCACATGTGTTATTTTTTGATTTTGTCATAGTAGCTATTCTAACTGGTATAAGATGGTATCTTGATCTTTTAGATTTACATTTCTATGATGATTAAACCAGCCCTGAAAACTCTGCTCTGTAACTCAGCTGAAAGAGTCAGATTTACTGCTCGTCAGAACCATGCTATAGGATTTATGTTCCATGGTTCTCCAGGGTATAGACCCCTTGCAAGTCTACACACACTGCTGGGTTATCCTCTTTGGGCCCTCCTTCATATAGACATACTATGTTCTGAACATTTGCTTGTGTTGAGGGAACTCTAGGTTTAAGGCACTAATGTATGCTGTAAAGAGGCAGTGACATAGCAAAAACAAATTTAATAGGTATACTGCAAAAGTATCTTGAAGCAAACACATCCAACAAGAAACAAAAGAAGCCAGACAGAGAAGACTGGAATGAATAACTAATGCTTCAAGACAAAAACATGGTTGTACATCCATAAGTAAGACTAGCAAACAGAGAACAATAGTCTCCCATATGAACAACAGAAGGAGATAGGGATTGACCCTAATGACACAATGATAGGCAAACTCTCTAATCAATAATTCAAAAGATAAGTTTCAAGAAAACTAAGTGATCTCCCAAATAACACAGAAAAACTATTCAGAAATGTATAAGGGTAATTTTACAGATTGAAATGATTTAAAAAAATCCAACAAAAATCATGGAACTGAGACATGTTTTCTGGACTAAAAAGTTAATAGAGTCTCTCAATATCAGAATGTATCAAGCAGAGGAAAGAATCAGTGAGCTCAAAGACAAGATACTTAAAAAACACACACTCCTGAAAGAGGAGTGAGAGGAAGCAACGTGGAAAATATGATTGAAGATATAGTTCATGAAGATCTCCCAGTCTCACTAGAGAGATTGACATGAAAATGCAGGAAATTCAGAGAACTCCTACAAGATACTGAAGAACTTCTCTTCCCAATTCCATGAGGGGTGTGGTTTCAAATGCAGGGATTTCCTTTGAACACCTCCTCCATGCCTCCATCCAGGGACCAGAGGTGTTTCAAATGTGAAGTTCTTTCTCTGGCTTTCCTGCACGTGGGCCAGGTAGGGAAAGCCAGGTGGGGCTCTTTGTGGGGCTCTTTATCCCAAAATCCTGCAGAAAGTTCTGGGAGGAGGGGTCTCTTTAACTCAGAGTTGTGGGCCAAGTAGCTAATCTGGTATCAGAGTCAAAGATCAATCACTCCAGAGGAAGTTTGAAATAACTCCTCTCATTGTCTAATAAATTGCTCTTCTGCAGAACTATTTGGGTCCATGATATTTATTTGAATGGCAGACTCACCACACCTGTGGGGCCCCTTTTCCCATTCTTTGGGGTTAGAAATGCCAAGAATCTCCAAGCTCTGGGAGCTGGGTATGCTCCCCCGGTTACATCTTTTGGTGAGCCAGCTAGGAGACATTGGACTTCAGAGCGGTGAGTAATATTGGACCCCTTTTGTTTGCTAATGTGTCCTTTCCCTTCTTTTAAATTTTTTAAGGAGGTAAAATCTGGGTGCCTCTTGGCTATCTAAGTGAGACTAGCATGGCTGCTGGACTAGACATGAATGTCAGGCTTTCTGGGAACTGACTCTCTAACAAACCCTGGCTCTTTGGAACTGGGAGCATTGGTCAGCCCCAAACCAGCTTCCCTTTGTTGCTGTTCTTTCTTTCTCTGGGCCAAGCTGAGGGTCAGTATGAGGAAAGAGCACCAGTCCCAAACTCCTGGTTCAGTCCGGTTGAGGTTGTGGCACTGCTTAGACATCCTAAGAAAAAGCCTCCTATGTGAGCCATGCCCAGCCTCTCAGACCCCAACCTCCTAAGTCCAGATATCTTTGAGGCAAACTTCTTCCTGGCTCTTTTCTCTAAGATATTTCCTACACGTGAGGCTATTTCCCTTCTTGCTAGGACTTTGAGGCTCTTGGGGTGACAGACTAGGTATCCTTGCCCATGGTGCCCTCAGGCTTATGCCTACGAGGGCCTCCTACAGTATAAATACAGAGGGCCAGTTCCCTTAGTCTGCTGTGCTGGGTTATGTCCTAACAGAGCCAGAGTCTATCAGAGGGTACTGGAAGCTATAGCTCATTTTGTTTTTGTCACCCACAATTTCCCAATCTAAGTGAGTGTTGCCAGAATATAATAACATATGATTTGTCTTGCCTAGGATTTGCTCTCTATACAGCAGAACTTCTCCACCTAGAATACCATAGTCAGACCGGGTCTGAGGCTCAAATAGTTCATTACAGGCCCCACAACCCTAGGGCATATTCCTGTGATGGCAAGTGGGGTAGGGGAGAAGGCTCAGGTCCCGAGGGCATTGTTCTGGCCTCGGCCATGTGGCCAACTATTGTCTTCTTTAAGATTGTTGTGCTTAGGGGCCCTTCTCAAGGAGATTATCCTTCTAGGGAAGTTTTATGGTCAGGCCCATGCTAACTGAACTCTTGCTAGGGAATATTGGCACTCATTACCCAAGCCTCAGTGGCCTAGTTCTTCAAGGATGTGCTGGGGGTACAGGGACACTAAGCCCTGCAGTCCCCATGTCCTTATGGTGGCTAAAGAGGACATTAGACAGTAGGGGCTGTGCCTGTGATGCTGGTAGCATGATTAAACCCAGCACATGAGGGGGCCCAGAAGATGACCATGAATCTGGGGTGCAAGGAAACTGCAACGTGCTATAACTGGGGGATGATGCCCCCGGGCTAGCAGTTGTAAGGAATAACCAGGGATGCGGGCATCCCTGTGTTCAATTTCAGATGGGTGCTACTCTTCCCAAGGCAAAATCACCCTTAAAGTGTATTCTCAATAACTGGGACCCATTCGACCCACAATCTTTGAAGAAGAACCAGCTCACTTTTGCTGCCAAACCATGTGGCTGTGATACACTCTGTCGAGTGGAGAAACCTGGCCTAAGGGAAGTATAAATTATAACATCCTTCTACAGTTAGACCTGTTCTATAAGAGGAAAGGTAGATGGATTGAGGTCCCCTGTGTGCAAGTTTTCTTTTCTCTAAGGGATAATCCTCAGCTTTGTAAGGCTTGTGACCTCTGCCCTAGTGGCCCCTCCTCGGAACTACCCCCATATTTAGAACTCCCTGTGGCTCCTCCCTAGACCAATACGGACCAGGTCTCCTCAGCTCCTATAACCCAAGAGGAGTCAGGGGAGGCTGACATAGCCAAAGCACTTCAGGCTACTAGGATGCCCCAACTCTGCCCCCTACAGGCAGTAGGAGGAGAATTTGGCCCAATCAAAGTACATACTCCCTTTTCACTTTCTGACTTAAAGCAAATCAAGGTAGACTTACGAAAATTTTCAGATGACCTGGACAAGTACATAGATGTTCTGCAGGGCCTGGGTCAGTCCTCTGAATTAGATAGAAAAGATATCATGTTATTGCTTAGTCAGACCCTAACCAGCAATGAGAGAGAGGCTGCTCTAGCAGTGGCTCAAGAGTTTGGGGACACCTGATACCTTAGTCAAGTACATGACCAAATGACATCAGAGGAGAAAGATAGATTCCCTACAGGTAGACAAGCAGTCCCTAGCATGGATCCTTGCTGGGATCCTGACTCAGAACGGGGGGACTGGAGCTGTAGGCACCTATTAACCTGAATACTTGAGGGATTAAGATGAACTAGCAAAAAGCCCATGAACTATGCAATGTTACCCCCTATAACTCAGGACCCAACAGCCTTCCTTGAGCAGTTACAGGGGCCATAAGAAAGCATACTCCCCTGTCACCAGACTCCATCAAGAGTCAGTAATACTAAAAGACAAATTTATTATGCAATCAGCAGCAGTCATTAGGAGGAAGCTCTAGAAGCTGGCCCTGGGGCCAGAACAGAGCCTACAATCATAACTAAATCTAGCAACTTCAGTGTTCTATAATAGAGACCAGGAGGAACATGCTGAAAGGGACAGGAGGGACAAGAGAAGGGCTGCAGCCCGTCATGGCCTTCAGGCAAGCAGACCCAAGGGGCTTGGAAAAGGGAGAGACTTGGGTTAGCCACCAGTCTGGCAGAGCTTGCTACCACTGCAACCTACCAGGACACTTTAAGAAAGGTTGTCCCCAGAGGAATGAACCTCCTCCTCATCCTGGCCCACTGTGCCAAGGGGATCACTGGAAGGCACACTGTCCCAGGGAATGAAGGTTCCCAGGGCCTGAAGTGGCTAACCTGATAAACCAACAGCAGGGCTGAGGGTGCCTGGGGCAAGCGTCCTTCAGGTAAGGTCTGTTACTCTTACTCTTCAGGTAAGAGCCTATTGATACTTAGCCAAATATCAGAGTCAAAGATCAATCACTCCACAGGAAGTTTGAAAGAACTCCTCTTATTGGACAGGAATATGAATGGGGAGGGAATAACTCAAGGGTTAAAACTTCAGCTGCTCCTTACCTGAATGGATTTCCTACTCTGTGTTCCCCTCCCACAACAGCATGGGAACTGTCTCTCTCTCTCTCTCCTTCTCTGTCTAATAAATTGCTCTTCCACAAAACTCTTTGGGTCCATGATATTTATTCGAACAGCAAACTCACTGCACCTCAGGGCCCCTTTCCCCATTCTTCGAGGTTAGAAAGGCCAAGAACCTCCAAGCTCTGGGACCTAGGTACGCTCCCCTGGTTACAATACTATACAAGATGACCATCCCCAAGAGACATAGTCATCAATTCTCCAAGGTAAACATGAAAGAAAGAGTCTTAAAGACAGCTAGAGAGAAGGGACATGTCACTAACAAAGGGAATCTATTTAGGCTAACAGCAGGACTTACAGTACATACCTGAGAAGCCAGAGGAGATTAGGGGCCTATTTTTAGCATCCTTAAGGAAAAGAAATTCCAATAAAGAATTTCATATCCCACTAAACTTAGCTTCACAAGTAAATAAGAAATATATTTTTTTCAGATAAGCAATTACTAAATGAACTTATTGTCACCAGACCTACCTTATGAAAGATTCTTAAGTGAATTTTAAACATTAAAAGAAGGAATTGAAATGGCTCTGCTTTTTTGGGGAAGCATCCAAGTTTCTTTGTCTGGCACTGAGAAAATTAGCAACACAAAAACACACATAGGGTGGATTAAGGAATGGAAAGTTTAAGAAGGAAGAAAGAAGAGAACAGCTCTCCCGTACAGAGGGAGAAGAGCTGTGAATGGAATAACCCCCCTTGCAGCAGAAAGCAGTTGGTTATAGTGGGAGGCTCAAGGAGATGGTGTCTGATTTGCATAGGGTCCAGGGGATTTGTTTGACCAGGTGTGTCATTCACATAGTGAGCAAAAAGACTGGCACTCCCACCCTAACCTTTTATTATGCAAATGTGGCTTCTAACTGGCTGTCCCCATGACATCTACACATGTGACTTCTACCTGGCCAATCACCATGATGTCTGCACACATGCCTTCTACCTGGCCATTTGCCATGATACCCACACACGTAGGAACTAAGAAAAGGGAGCAGGAACTTCCATATTGGGCACAACTGGCTTTTAGTCACTTGAATGTACAGATTTGGTTTTTCAGGCTGCTTTCTGTTTGAAAAAAATGTTTTGGGGGCTTTTTTTTATTAAAAGATAAAGCTTTACTGACAACTCTTTTTCCCTTTTCAGCTGCCTAAAATAATTTCTTTATAACTCTTGTAATAGAATGATACCTTACATCACAAAAACATACTTAAGTACATAAGTCACTGAAAGTATAAAGCAACCACACAATTAAGTCTACAAAACAACTAGCTAACAACATGATGGCAGGATCAAATCCTCACATGTCAGTACTAACTTTGAATATAAATGGGCTAAATGCACCTCTTAAAAGGAATAGAGTGTGAAGGTAGATAAAGAAGCAAGACCCAACTTCCTGCTGTCTTCAAGAGACCTATCTCACATGTAATGACACCCTTCCAGGCTGAAAGTTAAGGGATGGGGAAAGATATAACATGCTAATGGTAAACAAAAAAGACCAAAGTTTGATAAAACAGACTTTAGCTTTAAATCTACAATGATCAAAAATGACAAAGATTGACATTACATAATGATAAATGGATGAATTAAAAAAGAAGGCTTAACTATTCTAAATATATATGCGCCCAACATTGGAGAACCCAGATTGATAAAGCTAGTTCTTGCAAACACATGAAGAAATATTTACAACTACACAATAGTAGTAAGATACTTCAACAGCCAACTGGCAACATTATCATTGAAGCAGAAAATTAAAAAATATAGTCTAGACTTAAACTCAAAACTTCACCAACTGAACCTAATAGACATTTATAGAATAATCCACCCAAAAACAGCAGAATATACATTCTTCTTATCTGCACATGGGACATACTCTAAGGTTGACCAAATGCTTGGCAATAAAGTGAGTCTCAACAAATTCAAAAAAATTAAAATCTTATGAACAATACTCTTGTACTACACTATACAATAAAAATAGAAAACAATACCAAGATTTCTCAAAACCACCCACTTACATGGAAATTACACCACTTGCTCCTGAATGACTTTTGGCTAAATAATGAAATTCAGAAAGAAATTTTAAAATTCTTGGAGATAAAAGAAAACAGAGATACAAAGTTTGTAGCACTAAATGACTCTAAAATACTTAAATAATTTAACAAGTAAAAAATAAATAACCCAATTTAAAAATGGCAGATGACAGAACAGATGCTTATCAAAAGAAAGATATACATACAACGAAAAAATATATTAAAGGGTGCTCAACATCACTAATCATTAGAGAAATGCATTCAAAATCACAATGAGATACCATCTCACACCAGTCAGAATGGCTACTAATAAAAAGCCAAAAAACAATAGATATTTGCAAGGTTTTGGAGAAAAGGGAATGCTTAAACATTATTGGTGTGAATGTAAATCAGTTCAGCACTGTGAAAAGCAGTTTAGAGATTTCTGAAAGAACATAAAATAGAACTATCATTCAACCCAGCAATCCCATTACTGAGTATATAACCAAAGAAAAATAGATTTTTTTTTAACCAAAGAAACATGCATTTGTATATTTATTGCAGCTTTATTCATAGTCATGAAGACAGGAAGTCAACCTAGGTGCCCATCAGTGGTGGACTGGAGAAAAAAAATGTGGTAGATAGATACCATGAAATACTACACAGCCATAAAAAAAATGAAATTATGCCCTTTGCACCAACATGGATACTATCATCCTAAGCTAATTTGTAGAAACAGAAAACCAAATACTGCATGTTCTCAGTTATAAGTGGGAGCCAAACCCTGAATATACACGGACATAAAGATGGCAAGAATAGAAACTGGGGACTACTTGAGGAGAGAAGAATGGAGTGGGGTGTGGATTGAAAAACTACCTATCAAATACTGTGCTCACTACCTGGGTGGTAGGATCACTGTTACACTAAATCTCAGTGACATGCAATTTACTTAGGTAACAAACATGCACATGTACTGCTGGAATCTAAAATAAACTAAAAAGAAAAAAAAATCATGAATGAAAGCAGAAACATCACTACCAATTGTAAAGAAATTAAATATATTATAAAAGAATATTAATAAGTATAAAAAGAAATTTAAAGTTTTATATAATATAGACAAATTGTTGGAAAAGCACACATTACCAAAACTGGCTCCAGAATAAATAGTAAATATAAATACATCTATGAAAACTGAAGAGATTAGTAATGAAAAATGTTTTCACAAAGTAAATCTCAGGTCCAGATGCGCCATCAATGGTAAATTTCACCAAATATATTTTTTAATTACAAAATCTTCAAAAACTTTTTTTTTTTTTTTGAGACGAGTCTTGCTCTTGTTGCCCAGGCTGGAGTACAATGGCACAATCTAGGCTCACCACAATCTCCACCTCCTGGGTTCAAGCAATACTCCTGCCTCAGCCTCCCAAGTAGCTGGGATTGCAGGTATACACCACCATGCCCAGCTAATTTTGTATTGTTCGTAGAGACAGGGTTTCTCTTTATTGGTCAGGCTGTTCTCAAACTCCCAAGCTCAGGTGATCCACCTGCCTCGGCCTCCCAAAGTGCTGGGACTAAAAGCGTGAGCCTCAGTGCCAGACTTCAAAAACTATTTTTTTACAAAGGAGAAAACATTTACCAATTTATTCTAGAAGGCTAAAATTACCCTGATACCAAACCCAAAGAAAGACGTTACAAGAAGAGAAAATATCCCTTATGAATACAGACACTAGTCCTTATAAATGTATTAGCATGTGAAATGCAGACTGCATGACCAGTTAAATCTGGAGATTACCAAAGTTTATCTGTTTTTAATGAATAATATAAATAAGCTGGTATAGGGCTTTAATGTAACCCTATAGAACCATTAAAATTACTATCTGTTACATTTTATAAGAAATAATTATGAATAATTATCACACCAAAAATATGATAATCGAAAACCTAGAAAACATAGGGATTAAAAGTTTCTATACCAGTTAATATAGTACCAGGCCAGATACTTAAACTTTGGATAATCAAATAAACGTATAAAGGCCACCAAAAACAGATAACAAATATACAAACAAAAGAACAAAAGAAGAGGTTATTTTTTGATACCATGCAAACCATTCCCAGGTAATTTCAGAAAAAAAAAAAAAAAATAGAGGTAACATATAAACTCCAACTCTTTTTGGGAACCAAGATCCTAATAAGGTTCTATAATTATTCTGTATTGTTAAATACAGAACGAATTCTTTCCAGAATAAATATATTCATAAGGGCAAATTCTGTGCTTATAATTGTCAAGAATGGGATTTGAAATCTGAAAAAAAGCTTCATGATATCTGACAAATGCATTTTAAATGTGAAATCAACTGCCAAGTTACCATGTTTTTAGAAGGTTGCATATTTAATACCTCTAATTTATTTGCTGACATTGTCTATTGTCACGACTATTGATTTCTCCACGTTCATTATTTAATTGTTCACAAAATTATCTTTTACTATGTGTCTGCTATGTTAAATCAGCATTCCAGGTACTTGAAATACCACAGATACATCTATTCAAGGAATATTTCCAAAACAATAAACAACACTGCATCCCAAATTTAGTAGGAAGCCACTTTTCATCCCAGTTTGAGGTAAATTTTAAATATTATTAGAATTACATTTACATATACATTTTATTTACTATATTGTTATATTTCCCACTTGATCTTTGAAAGACTTGTTCTTCTTCAAAATTTTCATGAGTGAGTTCCCCAAAAACCTTGCTAGATGTGCCTACAGTAAAAAAGGCTGCTTACAGATAAGTAAAACACAAAGTCTTAAAGAAAACCGACTGCTGTAAATTGTGTGTTTTAGCTCCACATTGTAGTTCATCTTGATCAAAATAAATATATGTTTTGAATAAACGTTAATTTTGTAATCAAGTAAAATTTTAGCTCCTATTTTCTCATTTTTTGTATTATTAAATTCTTGATTTTTGAGATTTTAAGTGCTTCAATTACTAGGCTACATTTATTGGTTTCGTCCTTGTGTGTGTGGCTTTTTTATAATATAAATGGGAATTATGAAAAAATTGCTAAAATATTTGAGTATTTTATCTTTTTGATATATATTATTTACATCATCTCCCTTGGTCTAATTTATAGCTTTAAGCTTTAAATTTTGCTGATATTAATGTTGTCACACCTTTTTCTCTTTTTTTATATTTTTATATAATTCTGTATTTTTAAAGTTCTTATGCTCCAGCTTTTCACTATTGTTTTAAGTGTGACAGCCACTTTGTAGAAAACTTTTTCTCAAATTGTAAATTGCTTGTTTGAATTGTGAAATTTAATCCATTTACTGTTATTGTGATTGATTATATTTTGAAATTATTTCAAATATCTTAGTTTATTATTTTGCTCTAGAGTACTTTCTCATGATTGTCTTTATTATGATATTTTTAAAAAGCAAAATTAAAATCACAGTTCTGAGAATTTATTTCTTAAAGCATTGAAAAAATTAGTTTTTACATATTTATTTACCACTGGTTTAAGTTAATTTGAGGAAAACATTGATTGAGGTAAATTCACTTTTCCACAATGTCATTCAAACATTAATTGCATAAAAATGACTACACTCTAAATATTTTACCAAATTCAGCTATTTTGCATGAAATTAATGTTTTTTATCCCATTTTATTACTGAGGGTAGCAAAAACCACTTGGTGGCTTTCAAGTAGGCCATCTGGAAACAAAAGCTCCTTATTTGAGGAATTTAGAAGTAATTAGACTTCCCTGTTTTCTACAGTCTACACCTAGTTCCAGACCTCTTTGCAACTTAAAATTTGTAAGTAACCAGAATTTCTACACATCTCCAGAAGGCATGCATGCTGAAACTCATTGTATAAGCCTTGCTGACATTAAGGCAGCAAGATGTCTACAAATGTAATCACTTACTATGCAAAGTGCCCTTCATCTCCCGCTTTCAGGTCCATCAATGCTCCTAAGGAAAATACACCACTGCGTGCTCAGTTCTCTCTTGCTGAGGCAATCCATTGTACTCTTCTGCAGCATTCTTTCTTCCTAATAAAACTTTCCTTTTTCAAACGTATACTGTTGTTGATAAATTCTCTTACAAACTTGTGAGCTGACCATTTTCCAATGCCAGGGCTCCACAATTACAAATATAATCTTTACATAAGAACAATAGTATGCCTTCACTTTCTTTGTGATTAGAGGGAAACTGGTAGATTAATTGGTTTATATAGTCTCTTAGATATAGCATTTATGTTCACCAAAAGAATTACTACATGGTAAAAGGTCAATGGCATTTTTGTCTAAAATACTGTATTAAACTAAGAGTTGTTTAAAATTTAAACTAACAGTAGCATACAGTTAGTGAATTAAACTCCAAGAATCCCAGACCTTAAGAGTGCAAAAGACTTATGTTTTATCTGGTCTGTCTTCACTTTTAGATCAATTATATCCTATTCATTTGAGTTTTTTAGCATAAGCCATGACAAATATAATCTTCAGTAGATTTATCAGTTAATGCTATAAGGAAAAAATTTATTTCAATCCAAAGAAAATAATTACATAACATATGGTGTAGTAAACAGAGCCAATTTGACCACCATGGCTCACTCAAAAGACAAAGAGAAAAAGAACATTCAGCAATAGAATAATTTTCCAGTGTGACTCTCAGTGTTTTCAAAGGTGTGAGAATTTTTGACATGAGGGTATAAATACAATGAATCCTAGATCCTAAAGCATCAAATATAACCCTTCTTCTGTCTCTACAGGAGAAATAACCAACATCTTTGCATGGTGAAACCAACCTCTTTACAGGGAAACTCACTAAACTACCTAAAGAATAGAAGAATTTAAGGGAAAGAAGTCAGTGATTTGAGTATCAACACTATCATCATTTTAACAACTAGTGCATCACTAAATAACAGAGTCAGCAATGTTTCTTCATGTAATTGACTTAATTTAGTATTCAGACATATAACATATTTATAAAAGCAAAGTACAATTAAAAAAACTCAACTCACTTTTAGAAATTGGGATTTCACTTTTTAGACGTGTAAGTTTTATATGTTTTTAAAGAAATTGGGATTGCTTTAAAAGTTTTGATTAAATCCACAAAATATTTCATTTTTCTTCTTAGACTCCTGAAACCCAAAATTTAACACTCTAGAAAAGTAAATATATTTCAATCTCTTCATATCTAACTGCAAAGCAAAAGTCACATAAATTGAAGTATGTGATGCCATTTGCTGCATTTGGTCATAGTTGTCAGGGCACTTTAGTGGAACATATATTATACTCAGCCTAAAAAAAACAGAAGACAACATGTCAGAACATACAAATATCTACAGGTCTTCTGCAGTCTCTATTTTTAAATGTTAACTATTGATTTGCTGTTTTCCTTTTCTACACCATTCTTCTATTCCTTTTGGTACAGTAATTATGCTAATAAATAACTATGTATAGTAAGAGAGCCTTTATCACTGCCTGAGCTATAGCTGAAGAGAAATATACTTCAGCCTATTCCAACATCCTATGCACTTAAAACTAGAGAAAAATCTCCTACCTTACAAGTGTATTTATTCTATGAAATTCAAGTGTCACCAGTGTTGTAGTTAAATTGGCCTGGAGAAAATCCTGTGTTACTTAAGAGTGGAGAGTAAAGAAATCTGCTGGCAAATAGTACCTCTCTAATGTTTTGAATAATTTTTGTGAAGTATAATAAGAAACTAGTGGCTTTAAATCATCTTTTATGCAGATGATTTTGTTGATGACATGACAATACTGACTAAAGAAATATGAAATGTGGTACAGAAATTATTTTGTTAGGTAATTCTCATAGTCCAGTTACATTTCTTTTGCCCCCTTTTTCAATCCATTTTCCCATTTTCTTTTTTAAAGCATATTTCAAATAATGAGAACAAGCCCTTGATTGTTTCAAACGTGGAGCTTCTATGTTTGAAATAGGCTGTTTGAAGAGTAGCCATTTTAGCTCTGTCAACAAAATCATTGCCTTCAGGAATTTCATCACTCTGCCCTGGATAATCCAGAAAGAATTACTGGTATCTGAGTAGGCAGCTGCGAAGCTTCTAACAAAATATCCTATCAATTTTCAATGAAAGAATTTAGTTCTCATTGAGTTAATGATTCTAATATTTTCCAAATTTTTCTGTTGTATAACATACATTAAACATTTCTATTGTAAGCATATAGATTTATTTTGAATCCAGAACCAAGATTTACAACTCTGGTAACTTTTATTCACTCATTTGTTTGTTCAGACTTAATGTCATATAAAAACATGAGCCTTCAAAATTTTCAGGAAGTCACCACAGCATAGGAGATCTTAAGATGGCCAATATCATTCTGAATACATAACCTATCAGCAAAGTTCACAGATATGCAATATGAGGCCGGGCACGGTGGCTCACGTCTGTAGTCCCAGCACATTGGGAGGCTGAGATGGGCAGATCACTTGAGGTCAGGAGTTCGAGACCAGCCTGGCCAACATGGTAAAACCGTGTCTCTACTAAAAATACAAAAATTAGCCAGGAATGGTGGTGCGTGCCTGTAATACCAGCTACTTGGAAGGCTGAGGCAGGATAATCACTCGAATTTAGGAGATGAAGACTGCAGTGAGCCCAGATTACACCACTGTACTCCAGCATGGCCAACACAGTGAGACTCTGTCTCAAAAAACAAACAGATATGCCATATGAACAGGAACATCAGATAAATATAACACCCCCCTTTTTTTCATTGCCAGGAGAATAGTTAGAATCTCCCACTAAGAAGAGAAAACAGCCTAGTGCACACAGGTTATGTTTGGCAAGATTACTATCTCCAAATTTTGAACTTTGAAGCAGTGGTAGTCTGCATCTGAACAAAGATTATAATAATGAGCACAGCACAATGACGTACAAACATGTGGAGGACAAAATATCCTGAATAGATTGTGTTTACAGGGGCAAAGTGAATAATTCAAGCCACTAAGTTCTAAGTAGAAATGGAGCCAAAACACTGCGATGTGAGCAGGAGGTGGTCTAGAGTCCCTTTCTCCTTGACCCCATCCCTGATGATGCTTCAAAGACTGATGGGAGATTAATTTCAGATCCAAGGAAAGCTTAAGGAGAGCTGTGAGGAGCTATGCTCACAGTGGCTCCTATGTCACTATGTTCTTTCTACATCTCATGCTTAATCCATGTTTCATTACAATAATTGATAAGGTTTAAATTTTACTGATGAACAATATCAGTAAAATCCATTTTGTTAAGATCAGAATTCTCTCCAGAACTTGCGTAATGAAAGACATAGTGTGTGATAGAGCTAGCCTGTTTGATTTTTTTTTTTAATGCATTACGGAACTTTTATTGTTCATGTGATTTCTGTACATAAGAAATATGAGAGTAACTCTTTTACAAATGGAACTAATTTTCTAGAACACACAATGAAAAAACTGAACTGGTATTTGATGTGAATCCATAGGAGCTTAAGCTTCAAATCCAGCCAAGAAGTTTGTTACAATCTCTTTCAGCTTTGCATCTGATTCTTCTGAGATCTTTCTCTGATAGTGCCCAAGAGGGCTTGGTACTGGCTGACAACATGAGACAAGAAAGCATTCTCAAACATTGTAATCTTGCTGGACTCCAGTTTATCAAGATACCCCCTTACACCCACATAGATAACAGCCACTTGTTCTTCAATAGCCATGGGAGAATACTGTCCTTGCTTCAGCAACTCAGTTAGACACACACCATGACTCAAAAGTTGTTGAGTGGCAGCATCAAGGTCAGAACCGAACTGGGCAAAAGCAGCAATCTCACGATACTGAGCCAATTCCAGGTTCATGGTACCTGCCACCTGCTTCATAGCTCTGGTTTGGGCAGAAGATCTGACACGCGACACAGGCAGACCAACATTAATGGCAGGGCAGATACCTTTGTAGAACAATTCTGTTTCCATTTGCCGCCACAAATGTTGAAAGCCTGTAACATGAATAGATGCAGTAATTATGCCTAAGGATTATTTAAAGATATGTTTATAGCTGAGCAAGGGCTTGGCCCAGAAACAAAAAATATTCTTGCCCTCTCCAATCAGTTCCATGCAATTTAGTTTCATGAAATAAAAAAATTAATGTTTCTAGTATCACAATCTGTCAAAAGCTTGGCCCAAATCAGTGCCCCTATTTGGGTTACAGAGAACATCTCCTGGGAAGGAATGAGAGCCTTTTGTGATACTTATAGAATTGAGCTTCTTTCCATGTAAAACATATATCTAACTTCTAGAAAAAGTTTTGTAATAAGGGGGATACACTTTTCTTAAGAAAAATGGAAATTTATTAGAAAGTTAGCAGGATTCATAATCAGCCTTGTAATTTAAAAACTAGCATCCAAATTTACAAGAACTATGGTATTTTTTTGAGATAATGATGCGGTTTTTAATTGACAAATGTGTAATATCTAATTGAAATAAAAAACAAATACATATTAAAACAAGAAAATTGATTTTCACATCTTCAGTGTCATTGTTATATAATAGTTGTACATATTTAAGGTGTACAACTTGAAGTTTTGACATACTTATTCATTGTGAAATGATCCCACAATCAAGTTAAATAGCATATCTGTTATCTCTACATATTCTTGCCATTCCATGTACATGTGTGTGTTCAAATTTAATTTGACTTTCCTCTTAGCAAATTGCAAGTATACAATACAATATTGTTTCCTATCATACCATGCTATATATTATATCTGCAGAAATTACTCACCTTTCGTAACTAGAACTTGGTACCGTTTGACCAGCATCAGAGGGGTATGTAAGTTTTCCTTCCCTCTTTTCTTTTGTGTGTTTATATCTTGAAAATACAAAATTTGAGCCTTACATATTAGGTTTGAGAAATATATATAAATATATCTCAGTCTGGGTCTCTCCAGAAGGTGATTCTGTGGCAAATATTTGAGTATAAAATGGTTTCATTGGGAGACAAAGCCAGACAAATCAGTAGGAGACTATGGGAGTAAGACAGGAAAGTGAACAGTCAATGAATAGGGTGTTATCAAGCAGGTTTTAACTGTGGGAAAATGGATCTTTCTCCCATAGTGGGACCCCAGAGGTAGTATGAAGCATTAGTAAAAGACATAGATGCCAGGAGTTGGAAGTGGTCAGAGGATCTGATACGTAAGGCCCAAAAGGATCTGAGCAGGGCACTGACAGCACTCCAACATCATAGTGGAGATAAGAAGACTCAGAAGCTAAGAAACAATGACTAGAGACATAAATTTGGGAATTATTGCAATATAAGAAGAATAAAAATTCATGAGAGTAGATGAGATCACTTAGGGAACTAGAGAAAATAACAGTACACTGAGTACTAGCACAGACACAACAACCAAAAATTAATAGAAGATACAGATACAGAGTAAGAAATGATTTAGGAGAAAAACCAAGATAATTTGATATCATGGGAGCCAAGTTTTCCAAAGAGTATCAAGAAGAAGAAAATAATAAACCATATCGAATGTTGCTGAAAGACAGTAAAACTGATAAATGAGAATCCACTCTTATCTTTAAAAATGTAGACATCATTACTGACCACAATAAGTGGTCAAAATGATACGTATATACTGCAAAATGATACATGTGAAAACCTGATTAGAAGAAGATGAGCTGAAGAGAAATAATACATCTTTCCAATGTAAGTGAGTCCATCAACAGACGCTTATATAACAATGGACAAGTTTTCCAGTAGACGCACATCCTCATCAAAATTTGGTACTATCAGAAAAATTCTAGCCACATTAGTGAAGGTTTAGTGATATCTCATTGTGGTTAATTTTTATTTCTCTGTAACCCATGCTGTTGGATCGCATGATGCACTGCAGTACCATGTAAGCTACCTGTTGAAGACTGAGCCTCTATCAAACTATTTCTCTGAATAAATTGTCCTATGGAGAAACTTGCTTTCCCAAAATCTGCAACCACTTTTGATCATTTATTTGAGCAAGAATGTACATCTACTGTGTATCCCGAGCCATTGTACATGTTTAGGATTATTTGTTATATGAATTTGCTTGCATTAATAACAGATATTTTCGTTGTCATAATCATTGAATAGTGTCCAATTTTCATCAAAATGTCCATTTTAACTAAGGTAAAAATTAGACATATTATTAATTTTTAAGCCTATGGATAATATATTTATTATTCACTATTTATTTAAAATATTTTCACATGTATTTCAGACTACATAGTTTCTAATTCCTTAGAGTTTGTTGAAGCTTCCTATATGGCCTAAATATGCCTAATTTTTATTTTTAATTTTTTTTTCTGTGTGCTATAAAGAACATTTATTATGGTTATTTGATTTAAAGTTCTGCATTTATCCACAAGCCCAAGCTAATTATATTTATGTACAACTCACGTTTGTTTTTGGCAATAATTGTTTTTATTGGTTTCTAGTGTTCTGATCGTTGTCTTTCTTTTGAAGTGGTAGTGCTTCTTAGGAGTCTAAGTGATTTTGTATAGAAGTTCATGTTCCCATAATTCTGACTTATAATGTAGCTCAAAGGAAGGCTCAAGTCCAGGCTCTCATCTGGGTTCTTCCTGGTAACTATGAGATGTGAAGGTAAGTCAAAAAGCAGAAAGGCCTGGAGAGAACCTAGACAGAGAGATCTAGACAGAAACTCAGTTATCTACTTCATATGCCATGCCTAAATCTGGGACCTCCTCAGGTCAAAGATCAATTGCAAAGCACTGTGAATGCTTGCAAATTAACCTTAACTCTTACACAAATACAACAGTGGTAATAATAATTACCTTGGGAGTTTGGAGGGAAAGAAGTTGCAAGAGGGGATATCCAAGAGAAAATTATCAGCTCACTCCTATTTATATCAATTCCAAGCCAAAGTAGGACTTTTGCACTAACATACTGTCTGCAGACAATACTGTCCTGAGTTGTTGCTGCTGATGTCTGTGGCTTAGAAGAAGAAGATGTCTTTAGTCATTAAATATATTATCAACCTTCATATTAGGAATTGTTTGTCAAATATAGGCTCCATCAGTCTCTTGGGTGGCATCATGACCTGGTACACCTGCAACCTGATGGCTGCCCATGCCAGGATCCCTTTACCTCTGCATGCCTTATAAATATTATTTCCTGTGTGGACCATGATAAGAAAAAGCTTGTAAAATACTGTTCTTTACATGTGTTCTGACTGAATTGTTGGGAAGTGAATTTGTTCAAGTTTTACTTGTTTGATGATACAGTAAAACGATGGTGGCATACCATTGTTTGTAGTTCCAGAAGCATTCCTTTCTTTTCCATCACCACTGCCTGAAGATCTCTGTCACTCACTAACTCTGTTCAGCCAGCTGTGGTCTAGCTCCTGGGTACCCTGACATGGAAGACAGCAAATCCTTTCAGCTTCCCCCTCAAAATATGACAAGAAACAAGTTCCTTATTTCCATAATTCCCAACATCTGGACACATATGTCTCTTGAAACACTGCAACACAGTCTCCTAACTGCGCTCCTGAATTTCACCTTTCCTCTCTGTATTAATAAATATTGTCAACATAGAATTCAGAGACATGCCTCTAATACTCCCTTTTTCAAAGTATACTATAATTTCTAAGTTCTTTCAACATAAAAGTTGAAGTTTTGACAAGTCTGTAAATATTTGCATAGTTAGCCACCCTCCCTTCTCACTTCTGCTTCATTGTTGTTGGGAATAGTCATATATGAAAATGATTCTTGCTCTTTGCAGGTGATCTGAACTCTTATCCTACTATTCTCTCCTTTCTCCTTCTTCACCAACCATAGGGGTCTCCTGTTCCCTACCTAACCACCCACATTTTAGCATCAATGTCTTTGAACTGACTCTTCAGTCTGTTCAACTATAACATTTTAAATAATTAATGACTACATTGACCTTACATTTAAAATTGCATCTTCTCTCAGCCTTCTCAACTTCCCTTTCTAATGGAAAAATCTAAAATGCTCACACAAGGTCCCAGAAAGGTAACAAAAGAGAAGTGTTTGCTATTTTTGAAGTCTTCTCATCAAGATCAAAGCAGAACTGCCCTCATATTTTACTAACATCATCCACCAATGGCAGCCGTATTCCTTTAGACTACAGTTAAATGTAAACAGCACATTGGTTAGAACATCAAAATGTCTTGGCCTGTGTTTCTGTTTATGAAGGTTTTCTTCATATCCAGTTCCCTTTCTACTTCTCTAACAATAAAAAATGCTTAGAGGGTAGCAATCATTTTACTTTTGATATTATATGATGACATCTACAAAATGCAAACAATAAACATAAAAAAACCACAAAATGCATTAAGAATTATATATAATCTCAAGAATGAGCAATTACTATTAACAATTTGGAACTTATCTTCATATTTTAGCATGTAATTGTATACAAAATTGTTTTATACACATTTTTATCTCACCTTTTATTTGTTATAAGTTATATTAAATTTAAATCATTCCATAATGTGTAATTTTACTAGTTACAAAGCATATAGTGAATTAGTTCCATGCCTTTAAATAACTTTTTACAACATTGCTTATAACTAATATTTATTTCTTTCTTAGAGAAACTAAAATCCAACCAACTCTCTATAGGGTGATTTCCATTTTGCAGTATCTCCAAAATTTCTATTGTAAGTAAGTATACTTTTATATCGATTGAAATGACTTTATGGTGACTACCTGGAGTATAAATTTATGCACTTACCAGAAGTTTCGCCAACTTCAAAAATTCACAATGTTAGTTTTTATATTTTACCATTTTCTTTCACGCATGAATCAGGTGTATATTATCAAGTGCCTCATCTCCTAGGCAACTGCCTTTCTACTTCCTAGTGAACCAATCAGCTTCATAACCTGTTCTCTGGAAATGGTTTTGGGAATCCAGTCCACATTTCATTTACCATTGAATAGTCTGTTCTCAAGGTCTACACTTTCTAATACACATTTTACTTATTTTAAATATGAGGCTAATAATGCTAGTTTCATAGGTTTGACATAATTGTCAGAAAGAAGCACTTAAACTTCGCACACTTAAGTTGTGTGAGGTCCATATTTGACACTCTAAAGCTACCAGTGATTTTTAGCATGAAATATTCCAGGATGTAGAAGGAAATATCAGAGACTATGTACTGTAAGAATAGTAGACTTCACCAAATTATTCCAGACATGCACTGAACTAATAAACAGGCCAACTACCAAAAACACTAGCACAAAGCCTCAGGAGTTTATGTGGAAGGAAATAGGATACAGATTTTTTAAAATGTGGTTAAAATGCCCCATTTTAAAAAGAAAAAAAGAAATGAGAAATAAAGACACTGGAAAGTGTGCTCTATATACACTGGAATGGAGAGTGAAGGAGGCAAATAGCATTGCCTTTGAAGGAGCTAAGATGTTGAACTTAATACACTAGAAAATCAAAGCAACTCTTAGAAATATAATTAAAGGCCTGGAGAAATAATTTTGAAAGAAGAAAAGTGTACTGTGATGAGTTTCTCACCAAAAGGTGAATAACATTAAAATTTAAAGCTTATTTGTAAAAAGGGAATGAATAAATAAATAAATAAGAAAGATACAATAATGGGAAATTAAAACTTCACTACATCATCAACAAAATACTTGACATAGCAGAAAAAAGAATCAGTACATTGAGTTTAGGTAAATAAAGAAAACCAAATATGAAGAGGAAAAATTGCACAGAGCGTAAGTTGCACAGAGCCTCAATAAGTGTGGAACACCATTGCATCCACCAACGCATGCATAGCAGGAGTAGCAGAATAGGAGAAAGAGAAAAGAGTAAAAATATATTATCAAAAGCATAATGGCTTTCTTTACTCAAACATAGATTCTATAAATAATTTCTAAGACCAAATGATATTGTATTGTGTTCATTTCACAATTTCCCTATTGTTAAACATTTATTTTATGCTTTTAAATGAAAAACTGCACAGATTTAGTGTGTACAGTTTGATGACTTTTAACATGTGTACACACCTGACATATCATCACCACAATCAAGATAATGAACATATGCATGAGTTTCAAACATTTTATTGTGATTCTTTGGTTTTTTTTTTTTTTTTTTGTAATTTTGTTTAGTTCATTTTGGGTTGTTCTTGATCATAGGAACACTTAACGTGAGATCTATTCTCTTAGCAAACTTTTAAGTAGACAACACCATTTTGTTATCTATAGTCATTATGTTGTTCAGCAGATATCTAGAACTTATTCATCTTGTGTAAGTGTACCTTTATACCCATTAGGCAACAACACCCCATCTACAATCCCCTGGAAATTGACAATCTTTTTCCTGCCTCTACAAATGTTACTATTTTAAGTTTCTCATATAAGTGAAAATATGCAGCACTTGTCCTTCTGTGATTGGCTTATTTCACTTAGCATAATGTCCTCCACATCCATACACACCGTAATAAAGGGTAAGATTTATTTAAGGCCACCTGAATTGTATTCTAGTATGTATATGTACCATGTTTTCTTTACCTATTTGTCTGTCAATAAACACTTGAGTTTTCTCCATGTCTTGAAATAATTACTGACAATTTCTCAAATGGATTTTAAAATCATTCTTCTATACATAAAGGAAGTTGAACAAACTCTAATTAGGACAAAGTAAAACAAAATCCAAACACATCTTCATCAAATATTGATAACCAAAGGGAAAAAAGGAATATATTAATACAGCAAGATAAAATGACTCATTATATAAAAAGGGACAAAAATATAATTATCAGCTAACTTCTCCTCAGAAAGTATGTAGGTCAAAGCAGTAGTATGACTTATTTCAAATACTGAAAGAAAGAAAAAACTGCCAATCAAGAAACCTACTTCCTTCATAACCATCTCTTCAAAATGAGGGCAATATAAAGATATTTTCAGAGAGGCATACTTGACAGTTTCTTGGTGGAAGACTTGGGTCTCACAAGAAATACTAAAGCAAATGACACTCAGCAGTAATTTGTAACCACATAAAAAAATAAAATCAGCTTCTGATATGACAAATGGGTATCTCCACTGACACTTCAGAGAAATTAATGCAAAATTTTTTTTTAAATTAACAACTTTGGAAATGGTTTTAAGGGCAAATAGCAAATGATGAAACATCTATTTAAAACTTTGTAAAAAAGGAGTCTGCTGTACTTGAAACAGTACCCTCCCTTTTTCCCCTTCCCAGGTTAACTAGGTGGATACTCCAATCTAGACTGCTTTAGCCAAGAACACATGCCCCCTTCCCCTGTAGCACCCAAGGAGAGGGTCTTCTTCTCAGGAAAAATGGGACTTTAGCATTTCTCATGCCTGTTGCTGAGGCTGTCCTGAGTGGGTGAGTGCATACTGATAATGGGATCTTTCTTCTTCTGCCCTGTTTTGCGAGCTCGCAGGGAAATTAATATTAGGGTACCAGAATGACTAGCCTGCTCTAACAGAAAATAAATGGGAACTAGAATCAGGGCTTACAGTATATCTTTCATGGGATAATTTTTTACTTGCCAAAGGTCATAATGCCTACTTTTCTGATCCAGGGACAGAGGGCTCTCACACAAGAAAAGTGCTTATATTGACAGATGTCCTCATGGCTCTTCTCCGACCTATGTTCAGTTTATGCCTGCTTGGCCATTGCTCACGTGCTGGGGTCTGATGTGTGCTCTCTGGCATTACAGGGAAAAGTCAGCCCGGAGCTCCCCCTAGCTCTTTCAAAAGGATGGCACAAATTTAATATACTAGCACAATGGGAAAGAAGTTCAAAGATGTATTACTTACAGACTCTGGGCAAGGAGGGGACAATGAGTCTGGAGGGCAGTCTTTCATAATTCTTGCATCACAATCAGCCAGAATAAAGACAAAGGCAGAGAGAGAGAGAGGAGCATGTAATAAACAGCAGTATATAAAAAGCAATAGGGTGTGGGTCACTGTACATTCACAAGCAAGTGCCTGAATGTTTTGATGAAAAGAAGTGGCAGAAGAGCCCAGTCTGCCAGGCCAGAGAGCTGCCCCAAGTTCCTATCACCAACTTGACCCATTTGTGTGGGGTCGGGGTCTGAAAACCGTGTCAACTGTAACTGAGTCCTGCTCCTGGTAAGAAGTTAAACTCATATTCAGAATGAATGACAAAGCAAAATAAAATTACACCCAACTCCTAGTTATGAAATGGAAGCTCTACCTTGAGTGTGGAATACTGACAATACTACCTTCCTGTCCAACTCATGAGATGGTGTCCCCATAAAAGGAAACATGAGTCAAATGAATCTCAGGTTACAGCCTCACCTCCTAGAATTAGGGTGTCAGCCAGTGAGAAGCAGGCCATTGTCACATGCCCAGCTCCCAGGCCTTGACTGAGAGTTTCTGCCTTAGAGAAGAAGCAGGCCTAAAAACAGCTAACTCTTGATTTCTTCCACAAGGAATGGACTTTAACAACAGAACTTGGATAAGTTGAAACCTAAGAGTCCTCTTAAAAACAGTGAAGGTTGTTGTGAAGCGAATTAGAATACTTATAGATCAAATACAGATATAGCCTAGATTGAAGGTCAGCCAGGTTCCAGGAGGGTACTCCAAAATAATATGATTGAGAGTGTTCTCTTGGGATAAGAACAAACAGCAAGAATCAGCATCAGAATCAAACACTGACCTCACAAACTATTCATCTGATCAGATTGCTTTGCAGAGAAATTTGTTCCAAGACACTGCTTTAAACAATAGAGCAATCTTTAGGCAATTAAGGAGATTAATAGGTAGATGTACTCAAAGTAAGAGGACAGAAGAGTTCAGTCTGTACCACTGAAATTCAAAGTAACCTTAAACATACCCAGTGTTGTACCCCAAGGAAGATCAACATCAGACAACATTACTGACCGTGGGGGGAAGTAGATGGCAGTAAAATTATTCGGCCAGTCACCAAAGATATAAAAACCAAATAACAATAACAAACCTCCAGGGAGTTGGATAATAACCAGAGTTGCTACTAAGCTGCTACAATATATTATCTAAAATGTTCAGTTTTCCAACAACAAAATTAGGAGTTGGGCAAAGAAATAGGAAGGCATAACCCATATGCTGGGAAAAGGTAGGCAACAGAATTATATGTGACAGAAAAATCAGATGTTCAATTTAAAAGAAAAAGAATACAAAATAGTCATTATTAGTAAGTTTACAGAACTGAAGTTAAGTTTGTTTTTAAAACTAGCAAAGATATGATGAAAATGTCACATCCAATAGAGTTCCAATAAAAAGATGGAGCTTTTGCAAACAGAGGCAAATAGAAATATTTGCACCAGAAAGTACAAATATAAATATTTTTTAAAAAATTACTAAAGGGGCTTAGCAATAGATTTCAAGTAGCAGATGAAAGAAATCATGAATTTTAAGAAAGATCAATAGAAATTATGTAAGTCAAAGAACAAGAGAAAAAAATTTTAAAACAAACAGAACCTCAGGTAAATATGGAATGCCATTTAGACACTAATATATGTGTTACAGTAGTATCAGAGGAGAAATTCATTCGGGAAAAGATCAGAAAGGAGGATAGATGAGGAAACAAGAAACCTATATGAAGAAACCACATCTGAAATCTTACAAAGTTTATTTTTTTAAAAATCTACACATCTAGAAAGGCTAATGAATTCTAAATAGAATAAACATAAGCCCACAAACATACACATCATGGTAAATCTGCTGAGAGTCAAAAACAAAGAGAACCCATTTTGAAACAGCAAAGAAAAAAATTACACTTTACTTCTAAGTAAAACCCAGTATGAATAGCAGCTAACTTCTCAAAGAGAGTAACAGAGGCCACAAAGCAGTGAGATATCACATACAAAGTGATCACGGAGAAAAGAAAAAATCTATAAACCAAGAACTCTATACCAACTACAACAATCACACAAAAATGGAGCTGAAATAGACTTTTCTGGGTTACCTCAAAATGAGAAATGTGTTGCTAGCAGATTCACATTACAAGAAACTCTGAATGTTTATAAGGTAGAAAGTAAACTACTTCAGATGGCAATTTGAACCCACATTACAAAAAAAAAAAAAGTAATATGTAAACGTATAATTATAACACACTATTAATGTGTATTTTTAAATTCTTTTAACTAATGTAATAAACAATTGTACAAAATATTATGTATATCAATGTATGTAGTATATTGTTGAGGCTGTAACACCTAGAAATATACATGTAATATATTTGCCAATTTCAGCACAAAGGGTAGAGGGAGAAAAGCTGCATGAGTTAAAAAAAATAATGATATAGGGTAAAGTGATAATGTATTGTTGAGACTGTAATATTAATAGATGCAATATGAATAATAACACTTCAGAAAGGAGAAAAGGAAAGAGATATATAGGATAAAATGTTCTATTCATTACTGGAATTCATTTAGTATAAATCCGAAGCTGATTCTGATTAAGATATTACAATTTTCCCTAGAAAAAGCCTTAAAAAATCAGTAGAAAATGCAAAAAGTGTGCTACAAATTATTACTGAAATTTAAAAGTCAAATTATTAAGTAGTCACTTGATGCAAAAGAAGACATTAAATAAAAATGAAGGAATAAAAATACATGAGACATACAGACAATGAAAAATAAGGTAGCAAACATAAATTCAACTATAACATTAAATATGAATAAACTTAACAATCTCATTAAAAGACTGAGATGCTCTGACTGAGTTCAGAAACCATGATTCAATTATATGTTGTCAACAGGAGACCTGCTTTTGATTCAAAAGACGCAAAGAGATTCAAAGCAAGAATATGGTAAAAGATACATCATGCAAATAACACCCATAGGGGAGCTGGCATGGCAATATATACACCAGACAAAATAGATTTTAAGACAGAAAATATTACTAGACATGAAGAGGAACATTTTACAATGTTAAAAGCATCAATCTGTAATTAAGTTATTAACAGTGTATATGCACAGAGTAAGAGAAACAAAAACTGAAAGAAATGAGTACAGAAATAATTCAATAATACCAGTGGAAAACATTTATGCTTGACTTACAATAAACAGAACAACCAGACAGAAGCTCAATAAGAAAATAGAATGCTTGAACAACCACAAACACCACCATGACCTAACAGACATCTTTAAAACACTCCACCAACAATGGCATAATATATATTCTTCTCTAACACACATATAATATCCTCCAGCATAGATAATATGCTAAGTCATTAAAATTTTTAAATAAATGTCAAAGGGTCCAAAAATCATATGGTCTCCATCCACAGTGCAATAAAATTAAAAAGTCAATAAATTGAAGATATTTGAGAAACTCATAAACATTTGAAAATCTTGCAGCACATCCTTAAACAACAAATAGGTTTAAGAAGAAATCAAAAGTAAAATTATAAAATAATTTGAGATTAATGAAAATCATGACAAAGCACACAAAAATGTATGGAATGCAGCTAAACAATGTTTAGAGGAAGATTTATCATTTTTAATACATACATTGAGGTAGAAGAAAGTTCTCAACTCAATAGCCCAATCTTTTACATTAGGATACTTAAAAATCAAAGGAAAAATCAATATAAATCAGGCAGAAGACAAGGAATAATAAGGAAAAGGAGTGGTTATTTCAGGTCAAATCTTTTTAATTTGAATTTTTAAAACTTCCTTTATCATTTCTTGCAATATGGCTCTCAGCCTTTGTTTGCTAAATAAAAATCTTTAGCTAACATTTTTTGAAGAACAATGTTGCCAAAGTGTACTATTTTTGTTTGTCAATTTTTTTTTATTTTGGAATTTTGGGTATGTTAGACAACTGCCTTTCTATCATGAAATATTTCTGCAGCAAAATTCACTGAGAATATAATATTGTCACTCACACGTAAGTGACAATAGTGTTTCTCTTTCTGCTTTCAATATTGTCCCTTTCTGGTCTTACTGAAAATGTGATTATAATGTGTCTTAGTTTTAATTTCTTTGAGTTCATCTTATTTGGAGCTCACTGAGATTCCTACATCTGAATGTCTACATCCTTCCCTAAATTTGGAAAGTTTTCATCTATTATTTCTATGAATAAGCTTTCTCTCAGTATGTATTTTCATAAGCTGACATTTTCCCTATTTTTCTTCTGAGCTCCCATTTAATGCATATATATTGGGTCCACTTGATGGTAGCCTATAAGTTTCTTAAGATTTTTTCAGTCATTCACATTTTTTTCTTTTTGCTCTTCTCATTGGATAATTTGTAATAACATGTCTTTGAATTTGCTGATTGCTATAGTCTGAGTGTTTTTGTTGCCCCAAAATTCATGTTGAAATCTTAACTCTCAAGATAATATTAGAAAAAGGCTCCTTTAAAAGGTGAGCAGATCTTGACAGTGAAGCCATTAGAATTAGAATTAGTGCCCTTATGAAAGAGACTCCAGAGACCTAGCTTACTTTTCTTCCCATGTAAAAATACAGCAAGAAAAGATTCTCTCTTAACAAATAAGTTGGTTCTTTTCTACAGGTGCCTTGTTCTTGGATACTTCAGCCTCCAGAATGGTGAGGAATAAATCTGTGGTGTTTGTAAGCCACCCAGCCTATGGTATTTTATTATAATAGCCCAAATGCACTAAGACACTTATTCTTTCTTCTTTTTTATCCAGTCTGCTGTTAAACATCTTATGAATATTTCATTTAATTTTTTGTATTATTCAAACTCTTATTTTCTTTATGGTACATTTTACAATCTTTTTTTCTTTGTTGAAACTCTCACTTTGTTCATGCATTGTTCTGCTAACATCATTGACCATCATTATGACAATTATTATTAATTCTCTGTCAGGAAATCACACATCTTTATTTTATTAGGGTCAATTTCTGGATGTTACCTTGTTGTTTAGTTTGTAACATATTTCCTTGACTCTTTGTTTCCTCATTTTCCTTGACTTTTGACAGTCAGCTTATTATAGAATACAGCCACTTGCATAAGTCTTTCCTGGCTGGCCACATACAAGAAAATATCTTAAATGTTCTGCCCACTCAGTGATTCTAGGAGACTTTATGTTACCTCAAACCACCGTCTTTGTTTTTCATATCATCCAGGTGTCTAGGGAATGTAATATCTTGTCATCTCTCTCCTGACAGGCAAGACATACCCAGTGCTTTCAATGGCTCAACACAGAATTTTGGATGTCTGTTCCAGTCATTTTTATCTGTCTCAAGGAATAACCTGGGAAATGAGTTTTGATTAGCTACCCACTTTATGCTAAGCCAATTAATGTGTCTGTGGCATGTGCTAGCTTGTTACTGAAAACTGCAGTTGTTTTTTCTATAGCCTTCAGTTGGCTACAGTATATGCAGTTGCATCAGTGTTCTGACGTAGGTAGATAGTAGACCGTGCCTTGGGAACCCCCAGAAAATTAAAAATATTGAATACATGGTCTTCTTTTTTTCTTTTTCCAAAATTATGTGGAGCTGTGCTGTGACAAGGCTTTTGATGAGAGATTATCTTGAGCTCTCTTACTGCTTTCAGTGTGGCTGATTTTATGCTTGCTCAAACATAGGATGCTCTCAACTAGTTTGTGGACTTCTCACAAAAGAAATTGGTCTGTATTGTGTCACTGAATCAGGAATGGCGAGTGAGAAGGAAGGATCCAGGGCTTCTTATCCTGACATTATCTTAGTAATGTCTTTTGCTCCACTGTTATAAACAAATTTCAAAAATATTCAGTGAGGAAAATAGTTTTTCCCAAACATGGTGCTGAAAATGAAGAGGAAAAAACACTTGATAAAACAGCATAAAATAAAAATAAAATTAATTCAGGAAAGAGAAGCAGAAATTAAAATTTTCTTTTATAGGCAAACTTCCCTGAGTCGTTCCCCCTTCCATGGAATTGTACCCAGCTTTGCAAGTTTTATAAGTTTATAACCTCTTGTATTCTTGTTCTCCATAGCTGATAACTACAAGTTTCTATAACACAGAAAAGGTCATAAGAAATGCCCAAGCAGGCAAGACTCCAGTCTTCTGGGCACTGTAGCAAAAGACAATAGATAAGGCCCATGCTAGAATCCTTCAGCTCTACAGATAGTGAACATCTGGGTTACATAGCAACAGTCATATGTAAGCCTAAGTTAGGTGCTTCTCATTGCTTGATAAATTGCCTTTGTTCTATACCTGCAAACTTGTTTTAGTGCCACTATGTACTTCATGTATAAAAAGTCAAGCCCTGTCTTTGTTAGGGGCTCAGCCATTTTGTTTCTGAGCTGGGCTGGTGTACACCTAAAATAAATTCCTTCTGCAACCTCAATGGTCTCTCCAGTCTCTAAAATTCTGCAACAAAACAAATGTGTAGTCACATGTAAAAGAAACAAATGAAGTTAGACTCTTACTTCACACCATATATAAAAATAAACTCAACAGTTATAAGGTAACTAAATATGTATATCAATATATAAAACTTTACTGAAGATATTTGGTCAGCTCTAATTAATTTCTTTTGGCTAAACCAAGTGGTTCCATGATACAGTGAGGCCACCTAAGACAAAAGCACCAATTTATGATAGACTTGCCCTTGCATCTACATGGCATTAGGTTGTCTTTGTTGGTGTTGCCACGTATTCTTACTACCCTAACAGGCTCTTATCTACAAAACAAGAAGTGTCATTAATTGAGTCTAATCCATTATGTTTTGTCATCCAGTTTGATCTATATTTGGCATGTGAACCATGAGATTGTCATCTCGAAAGTCAGTAAAAATATAGCATCCTAACTGGTCAGTTCTTGAATTCTGCTTACCAAGGGTAAGTTAGAACTTTCAGGCCACTGTGTGGTGACCAGTACTGGTTGTTTGGGGCACTCTGTGAATATTCTTTGTGGTCCTATAATTCTAGCACAGAGTGGAGATGACCCTTTGTGAAATTTGCTGAAAGGAAGGGGAACACTCTCTCAGGGAGCATTAATGTGGCACCTAGATTGCCTGTAAAGAGTTATTTTTAAGGTAAAGGTAACAATCTTGCTCATCATTTGAGATGCTGCTTTTGTTGCATGGGCTCACCTAACACACTCAAGGCTATGAAGGTGCACATCCATGACAGTCAGTGGCCCAGGTGTTGATGAAAAACAAAAAACAAACAAAGAATAAATGCACAGGGCACATTTGGTACCAACTCCTAACACAACAGAGAAAGTAACTCGACTGCTCTCCACTCCATGATGCATACAGCCTGTGTTACTACTGCTTCCTTTTCTTTTGTTACTGTGACTTTAGTTTTCAGGGCAGTGCCTCAACTAAGAACATAAAAAAGGAAATAAAAGAAATTAGGCTTTTCCTTCTACACATACAGTGAACAAAAATATGTTAACAAGTTAAATAACAGATGGATGAATTCCTAAAAAGACACAAACTAGCAAAAATAATTAAACAAGAAATAGAATATCTATATAGAAGATATTGATATTAAAGATATTAAATTAACATTAAATCATTCCACAAAGAAAATCACAGGTCCAGTGTATTTATTGAAGAATTCTAACAAATACTCAAAAGAGAGAATCACCATCAATCTATATCAACCCTTATCAGAATGAATATATGAAAATATTTTAACTCATTGTGCCTATCTAATGTATTATCCTGATGCCAAAACAAGACAAACATCTCAAGAAAAGAAATAACTTTTAAATAGCCTTTAAGTATCTCTTATGAATCTGGATGCAAAACTCCACAAATAAATACCAGGCAGCCAAATCTAGCAAAATATAAAAAATATTATACAACTTAAGGAGAAATGATTTATCATAGAAATTCAAAGTTAATTTACATTTATTATGTATTAATGGACTACTTCATTTTAATTAAGTATCAAAAGTCAATTATTTTGATAGACATGGAAAGCTTTTAGTAAAATCAAATACCATTTAATGTTAAAAATGTGCAACAATTTAGGAATAGAAGAAAAATAAATATCTCAACCTGATTTTTTTTTAAAGCTAGCATTGTACTAAATGATGAAAAACAACACTTTTCTCCTAGGATTTGGAAAAAGACAGAGCTGTCTGTCTCGTCACTTCTATTTAAGATTGTATGGGATGTTGTATCCAGGGTAATTAGACAAAAAAAAAGAAAGAAATAAATAATAAGAAGGAAAGAAAAGAGAAGGAAAGAAAGAAAGAAAGTAGAGAGGGAGAGAGGGGTGGATAAAAAGAGGAAGGGAGAGGAGGAGTAAAAGAAAAAAGGAAAGTCATTCAGGTTAGAAAGTGTAAACTAAAACTATGCAAAGATGACATGAGCTTCTACATAGAATATCACTATTATCTTCTCAGAATTTCATGTTTTTAAATTTTATTTAAATTTTCTTTTATTAAGGTATGAGATGAAAACTCTGATTATCATTATTTAAGCCATTGTCTTACATAAAGTAAGTATAAAATCTTACTTTCCAGAGCTTTTCCTTGAGAAAATTAAGTGCCTTGTATCCTAACAGTAAAATCTTCCCTAAGGTCCAGCAAACATATATCATCTCCTAATAGAATTATTATGTCTGTTTCCGTATTCATTATAGCAAAATTGTTAATAAGAAAATAAGGATATGAAAGCTATATAAATTTATTATTTCCAAAGGCACAGTTTGCCACTCATGGATATTGAATTGATTAACACTACATAAAAATATCTAACATCAACTTTATTATATATTAAATACCTATATATGAATTTTTCTCAACTATTTTATAAACTATATTAATAGACACCCTATTATGCCTAATAGTATATTTACTCAAGTAAATCTCTAATTGAATTAGGTGATTACCAGTAATTTAAGCTTTGTCAGATTTTTAATGTTAACTTTGAGCCACTGATTCATTTCCAAAAGATGCACTGTGGAATTTTATTAAAATTCCTCAGCCATAGTAATATACAGCATAATCTGTCTCATTTTACTTTAAAGTGAGCCCATCTGAAAACATATCTATCATCATTTAGAAGTCTTATATGTGTGAAGAAATTATCACTGCTTGATTTAATTATTATCTAGCATTTTCTCTCCTACAAAATGAGAACTTTAGAAAATAAAAGTCATTTTCAAATTTACCTAGCAAAAACTCCTTTTCAAATAAAATATTCTGCAGAAATTGTTATGTGAAATAAAAAATAGTAGAACAGTTATATGAACTAGTAATGAGTAAACCCTGAGCTCCTACCCTATCATGGCCTTTATATTCAGAGTGTTCTTGGTTGAAAATAGTGAATTAGGTAATCAGTACAAGCTCCTCTCCAGCAATTAGGAATCTATGAGAGCTACAAAACCCAGTTACACACTGAAGGCAAGGAAGAGTCAAATTCATGGGCATTTATACAAACAGAAACATCTGCCACAAAATCCTATGTAGGCAGGTAATTTCCAATGTTAAGGTCAACAAAGAAACCCAAATCTGTAAACTGAGGCTGGTAAGGAGTAATTACATCTTGCAGTTTTATGCAGATATACACTGTAGTCAGGTAATGTTCTCTATTCCTGATTACGTTAAAGAAATACTTGGAACACCTTATTTTTAAAAACATGTCATTACTCAAATTACAAAAGTTTAAAATACCACACTCATCAGAATAATTTGACTCTGATTCTCTGGGGTGATATTTTGTTTCACACTCTGATTAAACAGAAGTTGTGTTTACTTAAAGCAAATTGTCTTTCATATGAAAGACAAGCTTGTATGTACTAGGTCAATGCAGTAGAGCAGTAATATCAGTATAAAGGATTTCTATCAAAATCATCTTGCATTTTAAATCTTATGGTCACATTTCCTTAATCTCTTGAGGTTGCCTTAACACATACATTAAGGCAACACAATGAGCTTAAGTAGGTCCACAAAGCAAGTTCCTACAAGGACTCACGTAAAGGCATCTGTGAAAATGCTCAGCAGAGCTGTTGGTTGTGAGTGGTTGCTCAAGGGCCCCGGTTTCCACTCACTATTGGAGCAAAATTCTAACTGGTATATATTCAATGCCTGGAGGAAAGTGGCTATATCTTCTTGTGCTTACCACCTTATGGTTAACATAATGTATAGATCCTAATAGATAGTGTTTAATGAACATGTCAGCAAAGAACAAATGACTACTTCCATAAATATATCACTGTTTGTTAAAGCATCTCTTGCACAAGATCTCTACAAAGAAAAGGACAAACACTTGTTTCAAAGCAAATTTATCAGAGACCAAGTTAACATAGCCCAATACATTTTCATTCTAATTGTTTGAGCTCAGTCTATATTCTAGAAAATAATCCCTTGTCAGACGAAGAGTTTGCAAATATTTTCTCCCATTCTGTGGATGATCTCTACTTTGTTGACTGTTTCCTTTGCTACGCTGAAGCATTTTCACTTGATGTAATCTCCATTTTCTATTTTGTGTTTTGTTTTTGCTTGTGCTTTAAAGGTCTCATTCAAAAATTCTTTGCCCAGAACAATGTCCTACAGCATTTCCTCAATGCTTTCTTCTAGTAGTTACACAGTTTTAAGCCTTAGATTCAAAACTCTTGAATTGTTTTTTGTGCATCGTGAGAGAGAGGGGTCTAGTTCATCCTGATTATTTCAACTGATGCTCCCAGCACCATTATTGAAAAGACTGTTTTTTCCTCATTGTGTGCTCTTGACACCTTTGTTAAAGATGTGCTGCTAGAAAATGCGAGAATTTAAATTTGGCTTCTCTACTCTTTTCCATTGTTTTATGTGTCTGTTTTCTTGCCAGTGCCATAGTGTTTTAGTTAATCTAGCTTTGTCATAGATTTTGAAGTCAGGTGATGTGATGCCGATGCCTTCAGTTTGTTCTTTTACTCAGCATTACTTTGGCTATCAATGTCTTTTGTTGTTCCATGTAAATTTTAAGGCTTTTTTCTATTTCTATAAAGAATGTAATTAGTATTTCTGTGCAGATTGCATTGAATCCATTAGTTGTTTTCAGTAGTAGTATTATTTAAATAATATTAATTCTCCTAAGTTATCAGCATGTCATCTATTATTTTGTATTCTTTATTTTTTCATTTGAGTTTGTAGTTTTTCTTTTAGAGGTGTTTCATTTCTTTGGTTAAATTGATTTCTAGATGTTGTATTCTTTTTGTAGTATTTGTTAATGGAATTTCAGTCCCAGCATCTAGTATTGCCTGTTGTATCCTAGAAACTCACTGAATTTGAAATTACTTTAAACAGTTTTCCTTGTGGAGTCTTTTGGTTTTTGTAGGTATAAGATTATGTCATTGGCAAACAAAGCTAATTTGACTTTTTTTTTTTCCCAATCTGGATGCTCTTTTTTCTCTCTTGTATAATTGCTCTGGCAAGAACTACCAGTAGTATCTTGAATAATAGCATTAAAGTGGGCATTCTTCTCTTCTAGTCTTTGGAGGAAAGACCATCAATTGTTTCTAATTCAGTAAAATGGTAGCTGTGGGTTTGTCCTATATGATCTTTATAATTTTGTGGCATGTTTATTCTCTACCCATTTTGATGAGGGCTTTTATCATAAAGTGATCGGTAAATTTATCAAATGTTTTTAAATAAACAATTGAAATAATCATAGGGCTGTGTTTTTGTCTTGCTTTTGTTAATGTTGATGTATAACATATATTTATGTGCATACGTTGAACCATCTTTGCATTCTTGGGATAAATCCTACTTAATTGTGATGAGTGATACTTTAAATACCTTGTCGAATTCAGTGTGCTAGTATTTCCTTGAGGAACGTACATCTCTGTTCCTCAGTGCTATGGGCCTGTAGTTTTACTTTTTTATTGTATCTTTGTTGGATGTTGGCACTTGGATAATGCTGGCCCTGTAGAAGGAGTCTGGAAGTATTTCCTCTACTTCAATTATTTTTTTGAAGAGTATATGTAGGATTGGGTTAGTTTTTAACATGCTTGGTAGAATTCAGCAGTGAATTCATCAGGTCCTGAAATTTTCTTACTTTGAAGGCTTTCTTATTATGGCTTCAATCCTGTTATTCATTATGAGCTTTTGGGGCTTTCTATAGTGTAATCTTCATATATTTTATTTCTTCAGGAAGGTATTCATCTATTTTTTCCCATTTGTTGGCATACAGTTATTAATAATCATTTTTTAATTTTTTTTTATTTTTGTTGCATTTTATTTTAAAATATTTAGAAATATTTTAACCTTTGGCACTGTCATATTACGATAAGCATTGGGAGGAGGCAGCAAGCTTTCCAATAGTAGTTTTCATTTGCTTTGCTTATTGTCTGCCTATCTTTATTTTATTTTATTTTATTTTATTGCATTTTAGGTTTTCAGGTACATGAGAAGAACATGCAAGATTGTTGCATAGGTATACACGTGGCAGTGTGATTTGCTGCCTTCCTCCCCTTCACCTATATCTGGCATTTCTCCCCATGCT